>NC_142581.1:23474722-23787500 GCF_041283825.1 Pyrus communis
TTCTTGACACAGTGTCT
This sequence comes from Pyrus communis, assembly GCF_041283825.1. Taxonomy (NCBI): domain Eukaryota; kingdom Viridiplantae; phylum Streptophyta; class Magnoliopsida; order Rosales; family Rosaceae; genus Pyrus; species Pyrus communis. The sequence continues at coordinate 23,474,740 of NC_142581.1, forward strand.
CTATAAATGATCATTTGGGACTGATAGACATATGAGTCTTTTTAGTAATGAGATACTCTACCAAATCCCACCATTTATCGCAGTATAGTCAGCGGGTTCTAATACCTCACTTGGCCTAACTTCGCTTTTTCTGTTACTCAAGTGTGTCAATCTAATGATCTATGCGCGTTGTCCTTGCACTAATCATTTTCAAAGTGTAAAATGCATTTATCGCTACATAAAAGGCACCAGACATACATACGCATGTGTGGATTATTGTTGGAAAGAGAAGTCATACTGGCAATGTGGTACTAAAACTACTATCAAATTCACTTATTTAAAACACTTGCATGAATTAATAAGATGAAGGCTACAAATTAAGTGAACTATAAGCATGACCAAAGTGGACAAGCAAGCCAAAAATCCAGACGTGAAGTAATCACACCACCATATTGCTTTATGCAAAGATTCCCAAAACCCACAGCACTTTTCGGGCAAATCACATATATATGGATACAGTACTTTGATTTGGCATAACAAGAATCAAGCATTATTCAGTCCTATATAGAGTTCAAATGGATAGATCATATCACATTTTTGGGTTCTATTAATAAAGACGAAAAACATATAAACTCACCAAACTACTAAAACAGCAAAGAAAATAAAAATTTACTAGAAAATATGCCCGCGCGTTGCTGCGGGACTTGAATGCACCAACTTTAACTGCATGAATAAGACACATTTAACCCGAATAAATTAAACATAATTATGAATGAATAGAAGGATAGATGAGTGAAAATAGTCGGTAAGATAAGCATCTTGATTTTTGTATACATTCAACATAACTGATATGAAAAGACATTGTACAATTAACAGAACGTTCTTGATTACAAAAGAAGTGATTGCAAAAAATTGTCTGTTTCCATAAGAAACAGAAAAACGTACAGTTCACACATATATTGCCTCTGAAGTTAAGATGGCAAAATATATGTCCTGTAGGCCAGCGGCCTATTTCGGCAGTTAACAAAAAACATTAAAAGTGTTCTGTTTTTGTTTCAGCAGCTAAGCTTTCAAGCACTAATGTTCAAAGAAAAAAAATGCAGGATGCCTATTTCCGTAAGAAACAAAAGCAAGATGTAGTCCAGACATATTTTACCCTGCAGTTAAGGTAGCAAAATATATGGCCTGTAGGCCTAGCACCTGTTTCAGCAGTTAACAAAAAACAAAATAACTGTTCCATTGTTGTTTCAGCAAGTTTTCAAGCACACAGTAACTCCAAGAAAACAGAATGTTGGAAGATATAAAAACAGGGCTAATTTCAAGCATAAACTATCTCTGAAAAATTAATACCTCAAGTTTGTTTTCCCAATCCACACCATAAATATTACTTAAAATTGAACCAGCCTTGACAACAAACTGAGGAAGCTCCTTGAAAAAATATACGGTGCTGTAAAACACCCCAATAAGAAGAATAAAATAAGATGCCAAGAATTCATGAGCAGCTAATTATAAGCTAAAGGAAAGATGATCTAGTGCCTAAGAACCAACTAAGTGAAACTTTGCTTGCTATATATGGATATGCATGCTATAAGAAAGATTTATTCCCCCATGTAGTAGGCTGTTCTCTGTAATCTTAAGCTAACCCAAGTAGACTAATTATAATGATGCAAAATATATGTAAATCTGACTCTTTTTTTTTTTAACTGGGATTCGAAAGAATCAATACCTTGGCATATAACGGTCTTCAACAATTACTGCAAGATAATCCTTCTAGCTATGCAACAAATCCAAATTGAGCACCATCGCATAATCTTGGGCTTACATTGTGGAAAACAGAAGCACTGCCAGCGTTTAGAACAATCAACGTTACTTGCCAACATCATTAGAGAGTGAACAATTAGGACCATTTTTTCTGTCCAGCCATTTTAGTTGGCCAAACTCTATGTAATTGCTTCTAATAACAGAATATTCTGTTTGAAATGGAAAGCATAGTTCCTCTAAAAAAAAGGCTAGAATCATTCATACCTGCCAAACCAATAATAATCTGGTTCAAGATGTGAGAGACCATTTATTTCTGTGTAACCATCAGAAGTCTCACTCATCTGCCTCCCAATCCCCTCCAATCCTCCAACAGATGTATAAATGAAACAATGAAGATATATGGGAACTCAAAAGGGTTAGACAAAATAGTACTTCTCTCTTAAAAATGCGGTTATCAACCCTTTTTACACATTTTTGTTAAAGTGTAACCTAATTGTTCATTCAATTACAATATCTGAAAACACCTCAAGTCAAGCCACCTGATTTTGGCAGTTGGGTGAGAAGGGGATGCTAATATATATTTCGAAAACAACATCATGCTTTTCAATCATTTTCATGGTTCTTACCAAAATTTAAAATCTACAGACAGTGAGGCATTAAGACAGTCAGAAAATAAACAAATATTAGATATAATTCCACATTCTAAAATAGATATCAGCAAGTCAAAAGTAAAAACATGAAAAAAGTAAGAAATTTGATATTGCAGTTAAAGACCCATATAAGTAATCTACAACTAAAAAGCTAGATATTAAACCTAAAATCATGTAATTATGTATGAAGCAGAGAATAATGCAGAGAGATTGTTTTTTATAGTGCTGCCAATGACAATTACTTTCTCATGAAAACAAAGAAAAGAGAAACAGAGGTATAAAAGTATATTGTTTTTTATAGTTGCAAACATTATGAATTCTGAAAAGAAGAAAAAACTACAAATAACACTTCAATCACGGACCTAAGCATCTAAAACGCGGCGGCCAAGATACCATTCAAGATAGGACTCAGCATCATGGATGAACTAACCAATCTGTGTCCCTGAGCTCACTGCAAGTCATATACACCCGACCAACTGGGCATAGGAGCATAATGAGGAAAACTTCCCGTATCCTCACTTAGAAGAAAATAATGCACGCATAATAGCCACATGGACCTCACGTATATAAATTGTTGTGGCAATAATTTGCAATAGAAAACATAGTTATAAATAAGATATACGAAATACTAACATTGCAATGGTCTTTTTTTTTTTTTTTCATTCGATTGTACTGAAGCATGCATCTTAGTGGAGAACAATTAAGTACCACGTGAGGTCTATATAATGAAATGGGAGATTGAATACACTTGTAGAAACTGACAATTCAAATATGCACACTCCATAGTGTATCTTCACAACCAAAAGAAACGTTTATATATACGACATATGTTTGACATTGTTTTTCCCCGCTCAAATTGTCTTGAGAAAATTTGACTACATTGAGAATAAGCAAAAGAGTACTTTTTACTACCTAATTTACTAAGATCCACCAAATCTAAAAACTACAAAACTTTTATTAAAGAATCAAATAGAATAGCATGAGAAAGTTATTAGGACACCATATCTGAATTTTTTGCAGATAAAAACACCTGTATTTCACCTGATTTTCGAATGAAATACAGATGCTTGTATGTCACCTGTACATAGCTGCCTGACATTTATTGTCTTCTTTGGGTTCAAGTTCGTTATATTGTCTGATACGTGAAAGAATCAGAAATCGTATACAGTTTGATAAAGAAACACGTAATGTGATTATGTGACAACCATGCACTCGTCTGTCAGAGAGATAAACAAAGATACCAAAAACGGAGAGGCAATGTTAAGATAAACAGAGAGGCAATGTCACATTGTTTTGCATGATCTTGAAATCGGGGATAAGGTATTCGAAGTGCTAACAATGACGTGCAAATGGTATTGAAATGCTAAAAAGGGCATTTTGAATAATTATATGATGCGGCAACAAAAACACAATTGACTTTCAAACTACAGAAATAAATGATAAAAAACACATACTTGCACCCAATGCATTGCTTTTTTTTTTTTCTGTGCAGTATAAGAATAAAAAAGGATAACATTCCCCCGAAACCAAATTCATCCCCCAATTTCTTGCAACAAATTTCAGTAATGACGAACGCAACTAAATCTTAAATAAATAGAGCTGTTCAATTAGATTAAACTACATATAGGGAGGGGGAAAGAGAGAAAAGAGAGACCTAGAACTACCTGGATCCTCAATATTGACCGGAACATAATTCCGATTGGGTTTCCAAAGTGAAGTGTACATCAAATGCTATATCAGTGTTGTCGGATGCTGAAAAGTAACTGCAATCCAGGGAACAATTTCATTTATAAGTATAATAAAAATAGAAAGAATCAGGGAAAATCTGTGATGGTGGAAAACATCAAAGCCAAACCAAAACTCTAAACCTGTATTAGAGGTTTATTAAATCCAATGTTGAAAACCATTTAATAGTATCGTTTGAAACCTAAAAAAGGATTGAATAGTGATCACTGACCTCTTTGAATCGAATGATATTCGGATTCTTCAGTGATTTATGGTTTGTGATTTCCCCTTGAACATGTTCATCCATCTGCATCTGCATCACCAAAAATAAAAAATATTTAAAAAAAATACAAAATGAAAATAGTTTATGATCACTAACCTCTTTGGATCGAATGATATTCGGATGCTTCAGTGATCTATGGCTCATGATTTCCCTTCGAACATGTTCATCTATCTGCATCACCAAAAAATTAATAAATATTTTTAAAAAAAATGCAAAATTTAAAGGATAAGAATTGCGAAGATTCTTAGGTCTTAGTTCGGAATGAAATAGCTCATCTCACCTCCATATATTACCAAATCTTAGTCTATATAGAAAATATGCCCGCGTGTTGCAGCGGGAATCAACTATTTTAGACGTAACTGCATGAATAAAACACATTTAACCTGAATAAAATTTAAAACAATCATGAATGAACAGAGGGACACATGAGTGAATGAGGTCGATAAGATAAGCAGCTTGGCTTTTATATACATTCAACTGACATCTTTTGTCATTGTAGTCTCCAATATATATGTAAGGTATGTAAGCTGAACACAGAAAAAGAGGAAATGACACAAATGATGTTTTGAGGGGAATGCCAGAACTGAACCATGAAGGGAAACTTACATAGAAAATGACCAGATTTACTGTAATAGAAATTAAATTAATTTATGGTAAAGTCCAAGTCGTTCATTACATGAGGAATTATCAAACAATGATTGGTAGTTTTACATATTCCTAAAGCGAAGTGTTACCGACACTTCAAAAAGTTGATCATAATAAACTCCTTGATGTTCAATTTAATTTGTTCTTATATTTTTATAAATAAAAAAACTTAGAAATCTTGGACAACCAAAATGCAAATTGAAAAAAGACCCAGATCATGAAAACATAACAACAAATTACCCATATCAAAGAATGGAAAAGCGCCAAGAAAACACATGAAATCAGATAAAAAACATAATATTGGATAAAACATGAAGAGGGTGAGAAAGGGAACCGACATGTATGAAGATATTCGCATATGGTAGTGGCCTCATAGTAGTGCTTGTCGCTGAGATTGGAACATATCCATGTGTCTTGAGTTGTGTGCATAGAAATGCTGTTGGTAGACTGAATGTACGTAAACTTGTAATCGTATTTCCAGAACCATTGACACATTTGAACTATCATCTTCCATTGAGAAAAAGTGCCACTCACTGAGAATTGAGAAAAAAGGGAAAAAAGAACATAACCCAAAACCATCAACTTCTTGAAACCAAAATACAGCGAAAACACAGTACTTTATTCATGAACAAAACCAACCCCAGAGAACAATAAAATTATTAACTTCCATTGGCATATATATATATATATATATAGAATTTTGAAAGCGATGAGAGAGATAGGATAAACCCAAACCCCTAGCCACAATCCCTACCCCTCTCGCTCAAATCCCGATGGCCCCCGTGCTTTTCTCTGACTGTCCCCCCTCTCCCACTCATGAAATCGAGGATCTGCAACAATGGTGATGAGATCCCCACTCCCTCCCTCTCCCTCTCTCTCTATCACTCTTTCTCTGTCTGTCTCCCTCTCTCCCTCTCCCTCTCTATCCATCTCCCTCTCCTTCTCCCTTTCTGTCTCCCTCTATCTATCTCTATCTCTATCTCTATCTCTATCTCTATGACCTCCCATCCCTGAAACCCTCACCAAGCAATGAGCATTAACAAACAAACATGCACAAATCTCATAGGAAATTGGTAAGAACTAATCCTAATTGAGAAAAAAAATCAGAAAACCAGAGGACACAATTGGAGTCTAATTCTACAGAACCCATGACAAACAAATATCCAAAATTAACAAATTACATTAACAACATTCCAACAAAAGTAAGAAGACCAGAAAAATTATCTATTCTAAAGTAACTTAGTTACATCATGCATAAATCAAGGGAGTCATGGAAGGCCAGTATCTAGGTAATCCAACATATTACAACATCCAAACACAGACTCAGAATTACAAAACGCATGAAAATTCACATTCCAACGTGTTATGCAATCACCAATTTCAGATCAACCAAAACCAAATAAATTTATCAGTACGCATCAAACCCACCAAACCCAAAATCAAAAGAAGGTGATCAAATGTTTGATTTTGCTAAATATTACAAAATAAAATAAATAAGAATATGGACAAATCAGCATGCATACCTTGTAGTGGTACAGGGAACAGTAGCGTGAGCTGTATCAAGGGCATGTGTACTGGGAAAATTGCTACTGGCAGCTGCAATTAACAAAAACAAAACAAAAAAAAAATTGAAAAAAATCAAAATCGGGAATTTTTCCAAAAAAAATAAATAAAACAAATTATCAAGCTTTGTTGATGAAAGAGAGGTGGTGTTCTTGAGAAGTCAGAGCGTTTGGAACCTTTGGAACAGTTCCGGAGCTTCTCTGAGAAGTCGGAGCCTTTGGAAAAGTTCGGGAGCTTTTCTGAAAGGCTGAAGCTTCAGCTGTCCGGGAAGCGTGCTTGCAATGGGCGTATCAGAACCTCCTACATTAAATCAGTAGAAGGAAAAACATTGCCAAGAAATGAAAATCAAACAAAATGGGCAACTCAGGTGTTAAAAAAGAACACAATTATCTAATATTCCCGAACTCCTTCAAACACATACATTTTCTAGACTAAAAGAGAAATGATACTTAGAAATTTGTATCATGTAATTGGGGATGTACACGGGCTGCATTTTGTACAACGTCGTGTTGTGCAGAAGCAATACTGGAATCCTTCATGTTTACAGTGGCTACACTTGCCTTGGCTCCTCCTTGTGCATTGTTAATATGCTTCTTAAAACTGAATATTTGAAATAAAAATCATCAAACCCTAAAATTTCCAACAATCTCAAAAATTCCAAAACAAACGTATTAAAAACCTCAATTTGAAATCCTAATCCAAAGCAATATAAGTGCATAGATTGTTAAAAATGATGGAAAACTGATCAGGAACAAACCCTACAAAGACACATATGCAAATAAGTAGATTTGACAGATATATATATATATATATATATATATATATATATATATATATATATATGCACCTGCGGTTGGAGGAGATGGAAGGGCCAAGCCCACCGGCGCGGGTGCCCATAGGGTGAGTGGGTCCTGTGAAAAATATGAAACCTTGTGAAAAGAGCGCATGTGGGAAAGACCAATATCAGTATCGAACACATAGAAACCACAGCGGTAATAACATTCAAAAAATTCTTTATTCTATACGACACAATAAAAGCAATAGCAGTGAGGCATAAAAAGTAAAAATAAAAAATTGGGGATTGTAAATTGTAATCTAATCACCCAATAAAATAAAACAGAAATTAAGCACAATAATATCAAAATTAAAAGGAAGGAATAACATGAAACCTTGTGCATAGAACGCTCGTGAGAATGAATCACACAACAATCAAGGGTGGACAAATCACAAAAGTGACAATTAAAGGCACCTAAAGGACACCCCCATCTCTCTCTGCAGTCGCAGAAATCCCTCGGTTTTCAGGAAGCAAATGGAAAATGAAATGGTTTTTCATCCCCTACCCATACCCATACATCCCTTTCTCCATGTTACAGCGATAGTCTTAGAGCTCTTACAACATCACAGATGCATGACCAAGAGTGTATCTGACAACCTTTTCTCTGGTCCTTTTCATCAGTTGGTCCTAAAGCAACCCTCTAGAGATTCTATTCTTTTAAATTCATCTTCTTTTTAGGTATCAACAGACATTTATTACTTTATATGTCGAACACAAAACGCCTAAAAATTTTATGACAAATTAGAAGCAACTAATCAGAATCTGGGTACTGAGAATTAAATTACTCTTTTTTCTTACAGTCCCAATGGAAAATACTCATTGATTCACAATATAATCAAACTAAAATGCAAGAAAAGAAAAATCAACAACCCATATCAAAATAATATAAAAAGATCCCAACAAACCAAGCAAACAATTAGCATTTAAACAAAAATATTTGCAAAGTTGGAGGGAAAGATGCATACCAGAAGATGAAGAGGAAGAAGAAGAGCATGTTACAGAAACCTTTCTCATTTTTCAGAAACCTAACTCTGGGTCGAGTTGAACTTCTCTGCCGCCATTCTCACCAGCTCTGATTTACATGTTGTCAGTATCAGCAGCCGAGCAGACCCGTCAAAATCTCCGTCTTTATCTTTGATCTTAGCGGATTTCGACATTCTATCTCGAATTTCGCTCTCCCATTCCCTGAAACAAATTCTGATCATAATTCATTCCTTAAGTAGAACTAATAGATTTAAACGAAGTAGAAAAATTAAATTTAAAAAAAAAAGCTGGGTTTTTACCTCTAAACGATCTAATAGATTCTCAGCAACAAAAGGCTTCAATCACTACCTTTGCATGTTCAATTGATCAGTAAAATATACAGAATAAGAGTTACATCACATAGCAATAAATTAGAGAGAATTTGAAGACAAAAGGAGATTTAAAATGTATAAACCTCACAAACGTCACAAACCCTAGAATTCTTGCTGAACAAAATCACAATTTCGAATCTAAAGCTGCATGATATGAATAGAGTTTGTAAACCTAATCCTAAAGCACAAAAGATTTGAAAACGACTCCTCACCTTTTCAATCAGCTAAGGCTGTCATGGGCTTCAAATCTCAGTCATTCTGTGCAACCATGGCCTTTGTCCTCAATCTCAGGCCTTCCTGTCTCTGTGCGCTCTCTCTCTCTTTCTCTCTTTCTCTCCTCTCATGTGTCCTTCTCTCTGGTAGCCGGCCTCAGGAGTGCATGTAGTGAGAGTGATGCAACCACTTAATCTCCTCTCTCCCCTTGAATCGTACACCCCTATGACTGTCTACCTGCAAGCCGTATGCCTTCCCCTCACCAAATCCCTATCTCTCTCCCTCCCGCTCTTTCTCCTGACGGCATGGTCTCACCGAGTCCCTCTGAAGCTCACAGAAAGAAAGGAAATGAAAGTCTCCCTAACCCACCCAATCCGTTCGAAACCCTAGACGCAAAACGACCATCGCACCCCTGCCTAACCACGATTATCAACACGCGGCATCAAGATCAGCGGTAGAGAGAGACAGTGGCAACTTCGTAAATAAACTGAAATGTGGTCCAAAACACTGTTCATTTCTACAGTGCAATTTTGCCAGCTTTTTTAGACTAAAGTAATTAGATGAAGAAGTGAATAATCCTGTACAGCCTACAGTAAGAGCATGAAAGTCCTATAACAGTCTGATTATGGGTTGTAAAGCAATATAAAGTATACAGATGAATGGAAGGGTGAGAGAAAGATAGAAAAATAATATTAATGATATGTAGAAGCTGTTAACCTAGTAGAAAGCATGAGGAGGAAGACTTTGATTCGGCCCACTAAACTTGACTTCTTTTCTGTTTTATTTGCTTCGCTTTTGCTGCCCTCTTTAAAAGACTTTTTTTTTCTATCTCCTCTCTACGCATAAAGATTCATCGATAAGTACAGGTGAAACCAACCCCCGTCATTAAGCTTCGCATTTGCATTTAGCTAGTCTATAATCATAACCATGGGTTCCAATGTACGAGATCTTGTAGCACTTACCAATGAGGCCTATCAATTAGTATTACACAGAAGAAATAAATTATAGACACTAATATAATTAGATCTGCTCTTCATAGACAATTATTTGATGCAATTATAACTGTTCCCAACAACCAAAATTATCGGTGTGGCGGTTAGGCATCCTTAGACGAAAGAATGATCTTTCAAGATTGGTCGTTGTGTGTCACCACGAGATTTATAACATACTACAGTATGAGCATGAAACTTACTATATGTGTATGCAACCTTGGAACTTAGAAATGTTAGCAACTTTCATTTGGGATCTTCTCGTTCTACCTTCTTGACTATCTTTCTCAATTTACAATGTTGTTTGATGATCAAAACTGTCCACTTTCTATAAACTACCAATTATAGATCATCTATGCAAAAAATAAACCATACCGAAATCAAGCCAAACCTAACCAACTATGCGTATGATGAGTTCAAAATGGTTTAGGCCCTGTTTGGTATTACTTTTTTTAAACAAAGAACTACTTCAATTTAAAATTATACAATAAAAATAAATATAGGCTTATTATAAAAACAATGGCTTCTAGACATAGTTTTTTAAAGCAATTTGTAGGTTGTTTTTAAAAACTGCTTTTATAATAAGCAAAGTTGAATATTTAATGATTATTATTCAATTCATGTATACCCTTATCAGGTTTTAAAAATAACATTATTTTGTTCTTCTATACACATTTTACCCCTTAGAGAGCAAAATGATAGTCACCACTTACCACTACAAATACTAACCTTACAACACCACCACTGTTGCCGCCTCCACCACCACCACTACAACCATAATCGCCACCAATACCATCACAATGATAACCCCCACGATTGTCATTACCACCACCATCGTTGCCGCCGTCAACCCCATCGCTGCCATCGACACCGCCACCACCACCACCACTATAACTACAACTGCGACCACAATGACAACAACAAACATCACCACTGCAGCTGATGCTGCCCCTACCACCATTGTTCCTCTACACCCTAACTACTAAACCTCACTATTGGCACCATCACCACTTCCCCTGCTATTGTTGTCGTCGCACCACCCCCTCTACCATGTCTAACTTTGTCAATATATGCCAATTAATTATATCACTTTTACAATAAAATTTACTAAACGCTTTTACATTTCTTTTCATACTCACAATAATTTAAAAAATATAACTTACTATTTACCAAACGCTCCACTACTTTATTTAACGTTTGATTATTCTTAAAGCATAAGAATGCAATCCCTTTAAGCTCTTTAACGGGCTCCTCTGAAATTCATATATGGCAGAAGGTCTCTAGCTAAAAATCCGGCCCGTATTTTTTATAGTTGGGCTGTCGACAATTGATCAAGTGAGGTAGTTTCTTCCAAATCCAAATAACTTTTCACTCGGCCTAATGCATCCCTCGTTGATTAAGTCATGCATTTTAACAAACTTGTTTATTTTGTTATTCACTCTATTTTGAAAATATTAGGCTACTACTCAACATTGGTATGCAAAAGCACTTGTGATATATGCATGTCACCGAATTTTTAGGGACAATTGAATTTTAAACCTTTCCAAGTTTGTATAATGATGGTTTTGTTTTCATATACAAGGATATAGTAAGGGTGAAGGATTTGGATTGTGCTAGACGATGGACTAGTTATGATAATTTGCCAATTTGGTATTAAACTTATCATCAATGAGATTCAAACCTCAGATATTTCACTTAAAAGTAAAAAAGAAGACCCACTAAATTACAATACTAAATGGCTTCCAAGTTTACAATATTTGTTGATTTGATACCTCATCTTTTAAATGTTGAAATATTGGATCCCAAGTTATGTTTTAGTTGCAGTGTTAGACATCTATTACGTAATTCATTAATTGATCATTAATTGGTGTTATAAGAAACAAGGGTCCTATAAATGTGTTCCCTTTGTGTTACCGTTGTTGTCATCGACCCCACAATTAACGAGCATAAAAGATTTAGTAGTAAACTTGTCGACATCCACGAGAGTCTACTTAAGGTTTTATTTATTTATAAATGATGAGAAAAAAACAACATTTTTTAAACATAATATATTCCTTTATTTCATGGAATGAAACTAGTGAAAGAAAAATTGAAAAAGTTTAAGATTTATAATTTCTTTAAAAATATTTTCTCGCTTTAACTTAATTTTTCTAGATAATAACCGTAATGTAATACTTCGATACAGATATCGAGAACCGTCTACATCAATTATCTTATAGTTTTCACGTGTGGACGACAATTAATCTGCAGTTAGTCATTCTGGAGTCAATCTCTGTTTTGTGGAAGGACCATCGAACTTTTGGAAATTATCATAATTAATTAACATGCAGTTGAATCAAGCAAGAACAACTTTAAGAATTCTCAGTCTCACACACGTGCAAAGACGGAAGACCAGATTATTTGGTTCTGAAATTTCTTCCCTGCTATTCAAAATTAGAATTCGTACTTTTAAAATGGATGAAGTTGTTTTTGTTGAAAATATTTTTGAAATCAATTCTTAATCAAATGAAATCTGAAAAAACACTTAATGTGCTTATTGCAAGAAACGCATAACTGATGCTTCTTGAATGAAGCACTTTAAGTGCTTTCGGAATCTGAGAACATTTTCTCCAAAAGTATTTTTAGTTATTAAAAACACTTCTAAACGAATCATTCATCAATTTGGTTGTACGTATAAACTCATTAACTTAACGTAGACATGAAAAATCCCCTAAAATTCTTCAATGAGACTATGGTAGACTTAATGTTTACAGGTTCAATGGATATCTTGACCGTTACGTACCAAATTGCCAAATAATACTAATCTTAGTCACCAAGATGCTATTTGAGTTTGACACTTAGCTACTTGCATGTCAATTGGGTTTGTGGTCCAAACATTCAGGCCATACGATTTAATTGCTAACGATCTCCTATACAAGATTCATTTGCAATTAAATATGTAATATCGGTGTTATGCATTCACAGTATGACTCGTTAATTATTTCATAATTTTGAGGCTCATAGTAATAAAGAGTGTGTAAGTAGGATATCATGTTACTTGTTATCATTAGTGTCATGTTAGTAGCAAAAAAATATTGCATGTTTTAAACTTTCTTTATTTGTTTTTTCTTTTGATAAAAGCAATAGTAAGAGGAGAAAAACAAATCTAAGACATCATAGGTAAAAATAATTATTTTCGGCAACTTGGATTACAAGACTTTGACAATGCTTTAAACTTGGAATTACTATAAGTTAGCTATATATTATTGACCCAAAACTCGCTTTGACTGCAAATTAGCCATAGAAGAGACGACCCAAGTAGGCAAGTCCTGGAAGTCCCCACCAGACCCTAGCGAAAGGGATTTCTTTGGAAATGGATGTATCTGGAGGGTTTAGGATCTGGATTCAATGTCTTGATTTGTTTTGGCAATTTCTAATTTGACCCAGCCGTTTCCCCCACTCTCTCATCATCTACATTCTTAAACTAGTGCATTTTTTATTTTCTTAAACTATATAGTGTACTTTTTTTTTTTTTTCAACTAATTATCTCACTTCAACATTTCACTATTTCAATTAAAATCAATGAATCATCCCATGCAAGTTTTGTTGGAGAACAATTCAGAAACAAAAAATGACAGAAGTACAGAACTTCAACTACTTATACTTTATTACTGAAATATACTTGCGATACAGAATGAAATAACAAAATAAATACAGAAAATAAAATAGTACTAACTTGATTGAATCAAAGGTGGAGGCTAGCACAATAGTATGTCCTTCGAACAATATTTCTGTTCCACTCTTGTGCTTGTAGTTCTACAATGTCTGCTCGACTATGATACAACTACCTAATTCTACAATCCGCATAGGATTATAGAATTCTAGCGAATTGTTTTGTGTGTTTACTCTCTGGAAATATTGTACAGAAGGAAAAGAGGAAGAAAAGATGATCCTGCTTGGAAATTGTGATTGCAAATATATAGGTTGTTTCACACCTTTTCAAATACATGTTCAGCGTATTTGAAAATACACAACTCTTTCTAAGAGTTGTGTCTCTTAATCAAAACGTTTTTTAATTAATAAATTAATTAAAAACTTAATCTGAATTTAAAATTAATGAATTTGATTAATTTTAAATTCCAAGGCCCTAAGTGCCCCAAGGCCCAAGACCCTTGTCTTGATTAATTAATATTAATTGTATTAGGCTATATTATACAAACCTAATCCATACAACCATAAAGCCCAAGCCTTCAATCCTCTTCCAAATGGTCCAAATCCTAACTACTAGTATAAAGGACTAGACCTATATATAGGCAATTGAGAGTTCAATGTTTCCTGATGTGGGACAATAAGAGTCTCAAAACTCCTACAATACCCCACATTTTGAGACAACTATTTGGTCCTAGAGAAGCTAAGATACGAAAGTAAACAATAGATGTGACATACATCAGGAGATGTGTCTTTTGGACTTGAACTACCTTAGTATATACTTATTGGATTTACTAGATGATGCAGTGAATATAAAATCTTGATATGTTCATCTTCGCAGTAAACCAATACAATAAGCAAAACATATGCCACACCATCACATCATAAATTCATACGTTTGTGTTCTTTTTGGTCCTGAACAAATTCTGGATTCATAAGAGCTTTTAGAGAATGTAGCCATGTAATTCTCATAAATGCGACCCCACATTTACTCTTATGTAGGTGGTATTGATTAAGAATAGGCTGCTACTATTCCACTTGATTTACAAATATCAATATCATTAAACTAAAGTATCCTACACCTATCAGCAGTCACTGCATTTGTTCCATCATAGGAATGGGTATGTAAGTGTGTTTTTTCTTTGAATCTAGCCAAACCAGTTTGCCTATTGAACCTAAACCATGGGATCTCCAATCAGCTAGGTTAGGTTTCTGTTACAGGAGAAATAGGAACGGAGAGCTTTCCCCCCTTTTCCACCAAACTCTTTGGTCTTAAGAATGCTGGTTTTAAGAATGAGTGATTGCCCTTCTCTGACCCTTACTGCCTAACCTGAAAGCGGACAGCTAATGCGGTCCACTTATTGAACAAGGTTATATGGTCGGTCTGCGACCCCTGGATGCCGAAGGCGTCCTTGGGATGATCTCGTAGTTCCTACGGGGTGGAGACAATGGGGTCGGTCCATGAATTTTTCTTCCTTTTGCCACATTTCGCTTAAAGGGTTGAAGGGAGATAGTGCATCAAGCTGTTCGCAAGGGCCAACTTAATCCTCTTCCCCAGGGATCCCAGATGAGGGAACCATAGGAGCGCCGCCGACTCCAACTACTATCCATGTACGATCCATACTAGATCTGACCAACTGCCCATCCTACCTCCTCTACGTTCTTGATAGCCCATCTTTGTCTCAGTAGAGTCTTTTAGTGGCATGTTTCGGTCCTCTTCCCCATTACTTAGAAAAAGTGAGCCACCGGTTTAGGTACAAGATACTATCATTACCGCCTGGACAATTAGACATCCAACTACCCATTCCCCTCGATGTATACTTAACTTGCTTTCTAGACAAACCTTTAGTAAGCAGATCCGCAATATTATCCTTTAACTTAACATAGTCAATAGAAATTACACCACTAGAGAGCCATTGCTTTATTGTATTATGCCTTCGTCTAATTTGTCTAGACTTCCCATTGTATACACTATTTTTAGCTCGATATTGTGCAGCTAAACTATCACAGTGTATACATATTGCCGTTACAGGTTTAGGCCATATGGGAACATCTTCCAAAAAATCTCTTAGTCACTCAGCTTCTTCTCCAACCTTATCGAGAGCTATAAATTCTGATTTCATTGTTGATCGGGCTATGCATATTTGTTTGGAAGATTTCCAAGATATTGTTGCTCCTCCCAAAGTAAACACATATCCACTTGTGGATTTCGTATCAGTACTATCGAATATCCAATTCGCATCAGTAAATCCTTAAAGCACAGGAGGATACCTCGTATAATGCAATCCATAATTCATTGTATGCCTTAAGTATCTTAATACTCGAATTAAAGCTTCCCAATGATCATGCCCAGGATTGTATGTATATCTACTCAGTCTACTCACTGAGTATGCTATATTAGGCCTTGTACAGTTCATAATGTACATAAGGCTTCCAATAACTTGTGAATATTAACGTTGAGATATAGCATCACCACTATTTTTCTTTACTTTGCTATTGGCATCAAAAGGTGTAATTGCATCTTTACTTTCCAAATGACCATACTTTCTAAGTGTAGCTTCTATATAATGGGATTGTGTGAGAGTATAACCTTCCTGGTTTCTTTTGATTTTTATACCTAGAATCACATCAGCTAGACCAAGATCTTTCATATCGAAACTTGATTTCAATATCTTCTTGGTCCAATTTATTATCTATTTGTTAGTTCCCATTATAAGCATATCATCTACATATAAACACAACATAATGCAAGCATTATTTTGAGTTTTTGTGTAGACACTCTTATCACACTCATTTATCTTAAAACCATGTGTGATCATAATATGGTCAAATTTTTCATGCCATTGCTTTGGAGCTTGTTTAAGCCCACATAACGATTTCACAAGTTTACAAACTTTGTGTTCTTGAACTTTAAGCACAAACCCCTCAAGTTGTTTCATATATATTTCCTCATCTAAGTCTTCATTTAAGAACGCAGTCTTTACATCCATTTGATGTATTTCCATGTTATGGAGTGCAGCTATGGCAATCAACATTCTTATTGACATAATTCTCGTTACAGGCGAGTATGTATCAAAGAAATCCAAACCATGTTTTTGACGGTATCCTTTAGCTACCAAACGAGCCTTATATTTGTCAATTGTACCATCTAGTTTTAATTTCTTCTTAAAAATCCATTTGTACCCAATTGGCTTATTGCCATGAGGCAAATCGACTAATTCACATGTATGATTTTGCATAATGGAATCCACCTCACTATTAATTGCATCCTTCCAAAATGGAGCTTCAGAAGTGGACATGGCATCCTTAAATGATTGAGGTTCTGCCTCAGTTAATAAGGTCACAAAATCAGGCCCAAAGTCCTTTCGAATTTTTGTCATTTTACTCCTTCTAGGTTCAAGTTCTTATTCTTCTTGAACTCTAGACGAGGATGAACCATCATCATGTTCTCTAGGTTCGTCATTAACCTCAGATACATCATCATGTAATCTCTTTTTCAAGAAATTAGACTTGCCCATTTTGTATGGAAATATATCCTAAAAAAATATTGCATTTATAGATTCTATAATAGTATTGACATGTATATCGCTTACTTCGGAATGAAAAACTAAGAATATATAAGCTGAACTATTAGATGCAAAACCACTAAAAACATAATCTATAGTTTTAGGCCCTAATTTTGTTCTCTTTGGCAATGAGACTTGTACTTTTGCTAGGCAACCCCACACTTTAAGCAATTTAAATGTTGGGGTTCTTCCTTTCCATGATTCATATGGTGATTCCTTTCTCATTTTAGGTGGAATTCGATTCAAAATTTTATTTGCAGTAAGTAAAGCTTTACCCCACAAATTGTATGGAAGCCCAGAGTTGTTCAACATGGAATTGATCATGTCTTTAAAAGTCCTATTTTTTCGTTCGGCAACACCGTTTTGTTGCGGTGTATAAGGGGTTGTTGTTTGATGAATTATGCCATGTGTGGCACAAAATTCAACAAAGGCATGAGACTCATATTCTCCTCCCCTATCGGGCCTGAAGACTTTAATCTTCTTGTTAACTTGATTCTCAACTTCTGCCTTATATGTCTTAAACATATCCAAGGTCTTATCTTTACTATGAAGTAAATAAACATAACAATACTTACTGAAATCATCTATAAATGTTACATAATAGTTCTTTCCACCACGAGTTGGATATGATCTAAAATCACACAAGTCACAATGAATTAAATCTAATAAATCATGGGATTTTTCATGCACTGATTTAAAACTTTGACTTGCAAATTTCGATTATGTACAAGTCTCACATCTAACATTATCTAAATAATCAAGTTTGGGCAGCAAACCTAAATTATGCATTCTGTCCTAACCTAGAGTGTCATAAATTAGACGAATCAACAATACAAGCAGAAACATTATTTATTTCATTTATAGCATTAGCAAATACATTTAATTTGAATAATCCATCAGCAAGGTAACCTTTCCTTACAAACATTCCCCCTTTAGTTAATACAAACTTATTGGACTCAAAAACTAGTTTGAATCCTTTGTTACTAAGGATAGGACCAGAAACAAGATTCTTCCTTATATCGGGGACATGCAACACATCAAGGAGGGTTAATTCCTTTCCAGAAGTGGATTTCATAACACATTTCCCTATTCCAGCCACAACAGATGCAAATGCATTTCCCATGAACAACTGCTTGTTCCCTTCGACTTTCTGGTACGAAGAGAACATATTTCTATCACCATATACATGGCGCACCGGTATCTATCCAGCAATTAGTGTGGCCAGATACAAGGTTGATTTCAGAAATCGTTGCAGCCAATGCATCTATATCATTTTCAATCAGGTTTGCACGGTTGTTGTTGTCTTGATTTACTGGACTTTGATTCCTTCGATGGCGACACTCTTGAGCCCTATGGCCTTGCTTTCCACAAACCTAACAATTTCCCTTAATTTTCTTGAAGTCTTTGCTTTTGACACCAGGGACAAAGTTCTTTTCTTTCTTTTTAATTTTCTGGAATTTCGGCCTTTATTTTGATGAACTTCCTTTAACAACATTTGCCTTGGTTTCCGTACACGAAACCAGGCCCTTCTCATTCTTTTTGTTATCTTCCTCAATTGTCAGCCTTACAATGAGATCCTCAAGGGTCATCTCCTTACGTTTGTGCTTGAGATAATTTTTGAACTCCTTCCAGGAAGGTGGCAATTTCTCTATAAAAGACACCACTTGAAAAGACTCATTGATCACCATCCCTTCAACATGAACGTCATGAATGATTTTTTGGAGATCTTCAGTTTAAGAGACAACGGACATGGAATCTACAATTTTTAGTCCAAAAATTTGCCCACAACAAATTTCTTTGAACCAACATCCTCAGTTTTATATTTTTTGTCAAGTGATTCCCAAAGTTCCTTGGCTGTTTTGCTTACCACATAGACATCATATAATGAATCATCTAATGCATTGAGAATATAATTTCTGCAAAGGAAATTATTATGATTCCAGGCATCTATAGTTGTCAAAGTTTTTGCAGAGAATATATTATCTCCTTCCGCACTAGGCACAGTCTCACACATAACATTAGCCAGATTCAGAGTTGTCAAATAAAATAGCATTTTCTGCTGCCATCTTTTAAAGTCTCTGCCCTTAAATTTCTCAGGCTTTTCAGAATGAGGTTTAGTTCCTGATTGTTCCATACTGTTCGAAGATTGTTGGAGAACAATTTAGAAACAAAAAATAACAGAAATATAGAACTTGAAATACTTATACTTTATTACTAAAATATATTTGTGATACAGAATGAAATAACAAAATAAATACAGAAAAAAAATAATACTAACTTGATTGAATCAAAGGTAGAGGCTAGCGCAATAGCTATGTCCTTCAAACAGTATTTCAGTTCCACTCTTGTGCTTGTGGTTCTACAACATTTGCTCGACCATGCTAGATTATAGAATTCTAGTGAATTGTTTTTTGTGTTTACTCTCTGGAAATTTTGTACAGAAGGAAAATAGGAAGAAAAGATGATCCTACTTGGAAACTGTGATTGCAAATATATAAATTGTTTCACACCTTTCAAATACATGTTCAGTGTATTTAAAAATACACAACTCTTTCTAAGAGCCGTGTCTCTTAATCAAAATGTTTTTTTAATTAATAAATTAATTAAAAACTTAATCTGAATTTAAAATTAATGAATCTGATTAATTTTAAATTTCAAGTCCCCAAGGCCCTTGTCTTGATTAATTAATATTAATTGTATTAGGCTATATTATACAAACCTAATCCACACAACCATAAGGCCCAAGCCTTCAATCCTTTTCCAAATGGACCAAATCCTAACTACTAGTATATAAGTAGGTATATATCCAATACATTAAAACTATTTTATTTATTTATTCTTTTATAAAAAAAATTTAAAAATTTTTAAATGGGCTAGGTGCCAGCGCATTTTTTTAGGGGCGGAGATGCATTTGGCCTATTACTATTCATTGGGGTCTATTATTGTTCACTGAGTGGATAAATGCGCTGGGTGTTGGCGCATTTGTGTTAGGGGTGGAACTGCTCTTACACCCAGCGCATTTGTGTTAGGGGTGGAACTGCTCTTACATTGACATTCAAGCCTACAACGCTGCCTACACGCGAATTAGCTTCCGAGGTCGAGTAGTCTCAATTTCACTACAGGATTTGCGAATGAATGCTGGGCTGGGCCACCTCGAATGGCGTGAGCCGCATGTAGGGAGACCTGCACGTACGGTTTTTAGGGGGATATCTGGTCGAAAGACTGGTCGGTGCCCACCCGACTAGAGGGACTGAGAAATTAATATTCCTTCATTTTAACTATTTAGACTTTTATTAATCTTTGATCCTTTGCAACAACGTTCTTTGCGACAAATCTTTTTAGGAATGACCCTTGTAAGATTATTTGCAAAAATATTTCCAATTCATTGAGACATTAATTTGAAATTCTTTTTCTTGTAAAATAATGTATATAGAGACAGTAACATTAAAATATTTATTAATACAAATTTATTTTATACGTGTGTTTGTGTTTTCTTGACTGCAGAAATTTTTGTGTTTATACTATTTTAAAGGGTTAAAATGAGTACCATTGGGTGGCCTGAACCAAACCATTAGTTTAATGGGTTACTAACGGGTTCATCCGTTGTCAATCCGGACCCTTTAAGGCTCAAACTATAAAATTTAATTTTTTGTGTTGGAGAATAGGATCTCATATCAGACATATGACGTAATAACACGATTGATATATGAGATTTTCCACCCTTAAGATCACCAAGACCTTTGGGCGGTGTTTCTGATGGACTATATTGAGCCAAAAGGTTTTAATGTTTCGTGATCATGTATGACTTTGTCCAGCTCAGTTACTTTTTTTTTAGGAGAAACGATTCGTTTTCGAGAACATCCCGAATTTAATCTGGATGTTCCTTGAATCGAAAAGAATCTAAACCATGTAAAAACAAAACCATTCTAGCTAATATGTGTGCCACTGTATTAGCAGAACTTTGGGGCATGTGAGACTTGCGCAATATCAAAGGAGCAAAGCTACTGTCGCCGTCCGTAATAGGACTAAGCAGGGAAACATCAGGCTGGAGTGAATCCAAAACACAAACTAGACTAAGTTACTCACCTTCAACCAAAATGTTGGAAAAGTTATGCTCCACCGCCCACCGCCCACGCCAAACGGACACCTTTTCTTGTTGCCAAAAAGTCCACATGCACGGTCTGGGTGGGACATGTGAGGAAACCGTTGCATAGAAGGTCCAACGAAACCACCAGTCTCAGTTACTTAAATTTGGACTAAGGCCGTCTCCAACAGAATATAAGATACTAATATGCAGAAACCTATGAAATGTTGTTGTAAACTGTAATTGAGCTAACAAAATTAAAAGAAAAGCAACACAAAGAAATGATTGGTCTGGTTAACCCATATATTATTACTTATTAGGGATGTTTCAATTGAGGATTGTGCTTCTTGACTGCTTAATAAAACACCGTCTTTCTTCAAAAACCTAATTGTGCAAAGAAGAAAAAAAGATTAGTAAAAGGTTCTAAAAAAAAGTTCACCAAAGTTCCCCAAAGTTCCCCACGCTATCAAATTATTCAATTCACACTTTAATCTGATAACTATGGAAGAATCATGGAAATCAAAGATTATAGAAATCAGGAAAATGTAGAACTCGTGAAAATGGAGAACTTAGAAAATATGGAACAGAGAGAAAATGGCAGCTTGAAGAAGAAGTTGACTTTTTCACTATATTGAGAATTAATGAATTACAAACAGTTATACACATATTTATAGTAGATGCCAAAACTTAATAACTAAGCTAACCTAATTGCTGAGGTGTACATACTAAGCTAGCTTAATGGCAGAGGTGTACATTTTGTTATTACTTCCCCTTAATCTCAGCTGGGATATCCCAGTCTGAGATTGGAACAATGATGAACAAATAGAGGGTTGTGTAACCCTTTAGTCAGAACATCTGCAACCTGAGCTTCTGTGGAAATATATTGAACCTCCAAATCTTTTTTCTGCACTCTCTCACGAAGAAAATGAAAATATGTGTCTAAGTGTTTAATCCGAGTATGAAAGACTGGATTAGAACACAAAGCTAGAGTGGACAAATTATCACAATGCAAGACAGGTGGTGAAGAAAGAAATAAGTGAAGATCCTTAAGAACCAATCTTATCTAAGCAACATTAGCTGCAACATTAGCCAATGCTTTATACTCAGCCTCGGTTGAACTTCTAGATACACTTCCTTGCTTCTTTGATTGCCATGAAATTGGATTCGACCCCAAAAAGACAACATAGCCAGTGGTGGACTTTTGAGTATTTATATCAGCTGCCCAGTCAGCATCACTAAATGCAAACAATTCCAATTTCTTAACAGCAGAGTATGTGATTCCACACTGTAGTGTACCTTTCAAATATCTCAATATTCGTTTTACCAAACAAAAATGAAACTCAGTGGGTGTGTTCATGAACTGACAAGCATAGTTGACAGCATATGCAATGTTTGGCCTAGTAAAGGTTAGATATTGCAAAGCTCCAACCAAACTTCTGTACATTGTAGGATCTGCCAATGGTACTCCTTCATCCTTCAACAACTGTGTATGAGGTTGACTAGGAGTAGAACAAGATCTACAAGACAACATCCCAGCCTTATTGAGAAGATCAGCCACATACTTTGACTGATTAATAAAAATATCTCCGTTATCTCTGTAACTAACTTGCAGCCCAAGGAAATAAGTGAGTTTCCCCATATCTTTCATATCAAACACAGAGGACAAATCATCAATCACATGCTGCACTAGCTTGGAACATGAACCAGTAATTATAATGTCATCTACATATAGTAGAAGAATCACCACATCACTCCCATTAACTTTGACAAATAAACTTGGATCTGAATGAGAAGATTGAAATTGTAAAGCTGGAAGATAACTTGTGAATTTTGCATTCCAGGCTCTTGGAGCCTGTTTCAGACCATACAAAGACTTAAGAAGTTTGCAAACATGATTGGGATATCTGGGATCTTGAAAACCTTGAGGTTGTTTCATAAAAACCTCTTCTTGCAATTCTCCATGCAAAAATGCATTTTTAACATCTAATTGTCTCAATTTCCATTTGTAAGTTGCTGCAAGTGATAAAACAAGTCTTATTGTGTATGCCTAACAATTGGACTAAAAGTTTCTTCATAATCCAACTCTTGTTCTTGGCTATACCCCTGTGCCACCAGTCTAGCTTTATATCTAGACACCTTCCCTTCTTGATCTTTCTTTATCTTATAAACCCACTTACTGCCTATTACATTTCTGTCTTCCAGATATGGTATTAACTCCCAAGTCCCTTGTTTTTGAAGAGCATTAAACTCTTCAGTCATTGCATTTCTCCAACACTCAGACATTACTGCTTGTTTATAATTAACAGGCTCAGAAGAATCATGTATATCTAGGACAGCAGTAAAGCCATTGAACATTATATCATCATCGTGTGATGTAGGACACAAATCTTCATTTGTCATAGGAACATGATAGGCTGCATAATCTTTTCTTTGTATTGCACCACTCTTTAACCTAGTAATCATACCATGTGTAGAAGTACTAGGAATAATAGAAGGTAATATGTCATGACCAACGTCTAAGGGATTAGATATTTCAACGTCAATAGACTGCTCAACAGATATATCATGCAGTGGTAATGATTCAGTAAAAGAGTGTGGTACCTGAGTTCGGGAACTAGCATGGATAGTCAACAAGTGAGAGGAAGTAGGATCTAGAGTACTAGCTTGTGTTGATTCTTGACTCGAGCTATCAGAAGGGCTTATCACTTGCATAGTCTGACTATGCTCATTAGTATCTTGAAATTGTTCCTCAAACACATTTGAAGATCCTGGTAACACAATAGGTACAATCATAGATGATAATTTATGGGAAGATGGATGAATAAGAGAAGAACTCATGTTTGGAGGGCAACCTGATTGAAAAAGGAATACATTTTCATCATGGATTACATGTCTAGACATCAACAACCTCTTTGTATCCCTATTATAACACAATACTCCTTTATAGACCAATGAATATCCCAGAAAGACACATTCATCACTCCTTGCTTGCAACTTATTGTCACTAAAAGGTCTTAAATAAGCGTATACAACTGTACCAAAGACCTTGAGAGTTGTTAAAGATGGAGACTGTCCAAACAACTTGACAAAAGGAGATACCATCTTCAAATTCTGACATGGCATTACATTTATGAGTAAAATAGCATGACTACAAGCATGAACCCAAAATGATTGAGGTAAGAATGCAGCACCAAGTTACAGCAATTTCAATAATATGTCTATTCTTCCTCTCTGCTAACCCATTTTGCTGGGGTGTATATGGACATGAAACAAGGTGTAAAATGCCATGTAACTCCAAAAATTTCTTAAACAATCCACTCATAAACTGTCCTCCTCCATCTGATTGTAAAAACTTTATTGTAGTCTTAAAATGATTCACAACGAGAGCATGAAATTTAACAAATACTGCATACACATCAGACTTATTCACAAGAGGGAAAAGCCAAGTAAACCTTGTGCATTCATCTACAAAGATTACATAATATCTGTAACATCAGCTGCAACAATAGCCAATGCTTTATACTCAGCCTCGGTTGAACTTCTAGATACACTTCCTTGCTTCTTTGATTGCCATAAAATTGGATTTGACCCCAAAAAGACAACATAGCCAGTGGTGGACCTTCGAGTATTTATATCAGCTGCCCAGTCAACATCACTAAATGCCATGTAATCCACGTGCATTTGTATCATCAATAATCTAATTTAATTTATTTAATTTTATTTATCTTTTCTTTGAACTAAAGCACTGTATATGATGTCAAACCAAAACGTGTACATGTGATTCATTTCCTTTTAAATTGAAAGATGTGTTCCACATTTCTCTTGTAGTCCCTAGTCAATTCCTGCTCTGAAGACTTTGACTAATTTATATTTAGTTTATTTTTTATTCCTTTTAATATTTGCGTTCTTGGAGTAAATTAGACAATTTAATTATACGCTCACTACAAGCACTGTTCCTATTCCGGCTACAATATATTATCGAGGCAATTCAATCAAGTTTTTGGTAATTTAATCATGTTTTGGAATTGGACATTCTTTCCAATTGTACAGAGATGGAAAAAAAATATAAAGGACTGGCCGGACATCACTAGTGAGTACAAATTAAAGAAAAGTAATGCAATGCATGCGTTTGTATTTTATGGAAAATAATAGAATATTATCAACCATACCACAAAGAACAAAAAGAAATTATGGGATATCGACATGTGCTTTATAGTTCTATTTGGAAAATGACGAATTCGGGCGACCATCTTGATTGTGATCTGGCAATTCCATGCATCTACCAGGTGAAGCTGATCTCATGCATGGCGTCGAATGCGAACACTGTGAATTCTAAAGGAGAGGATGTACCCAAATTTATCTTTTCTCGTATGAATCTCTGCCAAACAACTGGTCCCCAATTTATTGAAGATGACTTTGGATATTTAGGTGAATGCATTTAGATTTTTTTTTAAATAAACTTAATGCAATCATTATGGTGGGTTATTTGTACGAGTCTGGATCATTTTTGTGGGGATTTCGGAAATTCATAAATCATGTTTGTTTATCGTACTTTGTGCGGTCATAAATCATTTTAAATATTTTTATTTAAAAATAAATATAAACAGTACTTGATAAAAACTGATCGCACGATGTACGATGAACACACACGATTCACGGATCCCCAAGATCCTCACCAAAAGAATCCGGAGAGGATCATGTTGGTATTTGTACTTCTCTTTAATATGAGTAGGAAAATGGTGAGTTCAGTTCCTGAACATAGTTTTGTTTTTTATATTAGTGATATTCTACATTGATTTATTAAAAGGATAGAGAGGGTTGGACGCAAGTCATAATGAGTTTAAGAGGAAGAACTTAATTATTAAAACAATCCTCCACTTACGATTCCTAATTATGCGTACTTGAGTCATTTTGTTTGTTGATTTAAATAAACACCATAAAGTGAAAACCCTACTTCCTAACCCTAAACCTATTAAAGCAATTGAAAATCAAATAGTTAAATTAAAATATTAATCTTATTGTGAAACTAATTTTAAAGTTGAGAGAGAGAGAGAGAGAAGGGCTTAGGTGTATGAGAAATCGTGTCTTCACTTCCTAGTTTTGTACCTTTATTTATACTAATCATGATGAGCTTTCTAGCCTTACAAGTAATACAAAGCATATGAGCATTTGATCTTCAAATCCTATAGAGATTCTACTTTAAGTTTACATAATCATATTTCTAATTAATAAAATTATTTACAACAATCCCCTTGAATGTGTACAACTTAAGAAGTAGTTGCATCGAGTATTCATAATTAGGAGACGGCGGTTGTCGTCATCAGTTATCAGCATGTAAAAACGTTGCTAACATGAGTCTCTTGGTAAGGTGCATATCAAAATAAAATTTTCACAAAATCTTGCTATAGTAAACCGAGTGGGACAAACTCATGGTCTAAGGAGAAAAAGTGAGTTAATGCAGAATGTCGATGTTCCACATCTTCAAAATGATTATTAACATACACAAGGGCATGGTGAACCCAAAGCAGGTGCCTCATCAAAATCTCGTCAGGTTAGCAAAAATCCAGTAGGAAAAATGCTTCTAATCATAGGGATAAGAGTACATTAAGGTCATGTGAGTATTCATTAGGATACTCTCCCTAAGTTTGACAAAACTCCTCAAGAGAACCACGGACGCAAATTTGAAAGTTTAAGATCCAATTCCATGGACAAGCTTCTGAAGGTAGACTTTGTAGTGAATTTGTGAATAGGTCGGCAAGATTGTCCTATAATCGGATCTACTTGATTACAACTTTTAATGCTCTTGTTGATGATGAGTGAAGAAAAACTTCAGGGCAATATGTTTGGTATTGTCACCTTGGATGTTTCCTTTATGTAACTAATCAATACATGCAACATTGTCTTCATGAATCATTGTTGGAACATAAACGATGGAAGAAAAACTATATACAGTTCTTATGTGGTCAATCATGCCCCTCAACCTTAACGCGATGCTTTGTGTAGGGCTAGAATCTCAAAGCTACTCGAACACGTAGTAACCAAGTCCTGTTTGGTTGGTCTCCAAGATCTTAGTTACATGTATCATTTGCCACATCATGAATAAGTGTGGTAAAAAAAAAAAGAGTTTTCCATAATATTAGTCTTAGTATTATTGATAAATTGTGTGCAAGCCTCAATTTAGGTTTAGGATAGCTTCTCTCAAAATTTTAAGACCGCCCTTAGTATGAGTAGGGGTGGGCAGGGTTTGGCGGGGTTCGGTTTTGGGTAAAAGAGAAACTAAATTTATTGTGCTTCGGTTCAGTTTGACAGTTGGAACTGAAGTGAAAACAAACCATTTGGTTTTGGTTTGGGCCTAACTTATAGGCCTATTAAAAATTGGGCTTAAGTTACAAGCTAGTTTCGGTTTGGGGTTTCCAATTTTTTTTTAGGGTTAATCTCAGTTTACTATCCTAAAGTTTCGTGGTTTTCAACATTTAGTGCATGAAGTTATTTTCGTCCTAGAGTCATACCTAAAGTGTTAATTTTAGGACAATCTCATACATCTGTTAAGTTTTCCGTTAGAACTTCTGTTAACTAATGACGCAGCGCCCATGTGGACAATTACTGGGCACCACGTGTCAATATAGGCCTACTTCAATAATAAAAAAAATACAAAAAAAATAAAATAAAATTTCGGTACCCACCTTGTCTATCACATCCCAATTCGTATAGTAAGATATTGTCCTCTTTGGACCACGCCCTCACAATTTTGTTCTTGGGCTTCCACCCAAAACACATCTTACTATAGGGAGGTAGGCAGTTTGTTGAGACCAAGAACAAAATATACGAGAGCAACACTGTAAAGACTCAAAGTAATGCTGCAAATAACTCAAACAATCTGGAGGAATGACTTATATATTAAAAGAAGAGTTTGGCTAATATATAGCCTTTACAGAAAAAACAAAAAACCCTAAAAACCAGTTCACGATCCACACTACTCGGAAGGTGACGTGCATGGGGAAATGTTCTACGTAGAACAAGTCTTCCTAGATAATAGGAACTTATTTGAAACCAAAACAGACTAAATGGTTGAGTCCTATAACTACGGGAACAACCAGACTTATCAATGTACATATAAGGCACTCGGCACACTTTCGGCCGGGGAGTGGTTCTGATACCAAAATTGTCACATCCTAGTCCGCATAGTAAGATATTGTCTGCTTTAGGCCACGCCTTCACGGTTTTGTTCTTAGGCTTCCACCCAACACACGTCTTACTATAAACAGGTGGGCATGTACATATAAGGCACATCACCATCCCTCCTCTGGGCGATGTGGGATCTTACATTCTCCCCCGCACCCTCTCCCTTCATTCTTTCTTCTGCACCTGCACCACCCTCTATTCTCTCCTCTGCAACCTGGCCAACAACTTAGTTTCTTCTTCGCCTTCCAGGTAATGATTAACCAGCACCTGTTTGGGCACCGAGATCTTCAATTGGAACTTGTCGCTTGATTGACGCGACTCCAATTCAAAGGCGGCAAAGACGTCAAGCATGGAGTCTCAATTGTGGAGGCGTCGATGGACTGGGGCGGGTCAAGAATGAGTGTTTGTGGATATTGGGACAAGTATTCCTTGAGGTGTTGGTTCCATATCTTGTGGATGATGCAATCGAAGGGCCCTTGCTCGATTAGGGTCTTGACGGTGGTGGTGGAATCGGGGATTGAAATGGGGATGAATTCGATGCTGTATCGGGAGGCATAATGGAGGAGAGAGGGTTGGATGAAGGTTTTCTTTTTTGTGTGCGAAGGCATACGATGCAGTAGCACCCGTATCCACATCTCTGCAGAGAAGAGATGGGTGTGGGTTGCAAAGGAGATGAAGGAAGGTGGGTGGTGCGGGTTGCAGAGGTGAAAAGGAAGGGTGGTGCAGGTGCATAAGAGAGAAGAGAGGGAAGGGGTGCGGGTTGCAGAAGAGAGAAGGGACGGAGGGTGCGGGGGAGAATGTGCGGATGTTTTTTTTTTTAATTTTTTTTTATTTTTTAATATTGAAGTGGCATATTGACACATGGCGTCCAGTAATTGTTCAAGTGGGCACTACGTCATCAGTTAACAGAAGTTCTAACAAAAAACTTAACAGATGTATGAGACCGTCCCAAAATTAACACTTTAGGTATGACTCTGGGACGGAAAAAACTTCATGTAGTAAATGTTAAAAAATACGAAACTTGAGGGTAATAAACTGAGATTAACCCTTTTTTTAAAGTTTTTTTTTTTTTATAGTTTTTTTTTTCCCCAGTTTTGGTCCTTATACGAGAGAGAAAAACAGTTTACAGTAAGTAAAACCAAAATTGATAACCACAGGGATGCTCAGCCGATGAAGGAGGTGGGGAGAATGTGTTTGCTGGTACAAAGGTACGATTGAAGAGGCCTGTTTTTGGTACTTTGAAGATTAATTGTGATGAGGCTTGGATTTCAAAGACTCTCCTCGGTGGATATGGGTGCGTGATGAGGGACTTCGCTGGGTTATTAAAAATGCAAGAAGGACGGGGAGATAGTGGCTGCGTAGGGGTGGAGATTGAATCGGATGCCCAGGCTCTTATTAGAATGATTAAAAATGAGGATGTCGTGGATGCGAACTTGGAAGGTGTTCTTGTTATATTGATTTCATTACTTTCCAAAATGGCAAGGTGAAGTTCTTGTTTGTTCCGTGGGGTGGCAATCTTGTTGCCCACTCGGTTGGGTCATTTGTTGCGTTGCAAGGTCGCTTTTTTTTTTTTTTTTTTTTTTTTTTTATGGGATGCTCTTAGTCCTGATTTTCTTTTTAATATTTTTGTTGAAGATGTAAAAATTGCTATATTTTTTAGTATAACGACATATTTTATCCTAAGGAAAGAGGTAGTTCAGTTAAGCCAAACAATTAGCAACCTAATTTGGTATCAAATTCACCATCAACCGGAATCAAACCTAAAATCTTTCATTTATAAGTGAAAAATAATATCACTAAATCATAGTACTGAGTGAAGTAAACATTGTTAAAAACTAAGTGTTTATCGAATGAGATCTTTGCAAACTGGGAGGAAATTCGCTTAACATTAATCAAAGAATAAGCCGGCTATATATAAGCCTTACAAAACTGAAAGATAAACATGCAACCCACGTTGAACACTAACCCAAACGTGGTATATGACTAAGTCTCAAAGAAAACAACTTCTACTGATCCCTAAATACTAGGGCTTATTCGACCATGCAATTAAAACTGCTTACATAAACAACCCTAAGTTTACGTAGTGGATAGAACCACTACTCTCAACAAACCTAATAATCTAACAAACATTGCTATTAGAATTTAATAAAGTCTATCTTTCAACTACGAAAAACTTCACATTAAAAAAATAGAAAAGTAAAGAAAAGAAAAGAAATTTTGTAAGGAATCTCAGAAGAAACCCAATACATCGTTTTCACTTTTAGGCGCAATGCCACATGGCCGACATAAATGGTGACAAAGTTACAACATTCTCCGGAGTCAATGTCAAGGTCAATATATCTATAATCTTCTTTGTCTCTTTGTTTCTATTTATTTAAATTCTAAATAATTTTAGAACAATAACAAAAGTAATTACTTTTTGACATTGGTTGTAGATTTTTTTATGAGAATGATTTTGGATGCGGTCTTTATTTACAAATATTTTTTTTTATTAAATTTTTTTATTTGTAGTTATTTATATTAATAAGATTTTAAATAAAATTCATGATTTGTAGGATTGAAAATATTAAAAATAAATTATATTTATATATAAAAAATATAATTTCTTAATGACGTGATTTGTCATTAAGATAAATTATATTTAGATAAAACCCATGATTTGTCATTACTTATATTAATGACATTTTACGTACAAAAAGTTGGTAATTTTTATACGGTACATTTTACATACAAAAAGTTAGTTCACTTTATACAAAATGGGTGGTACATTTTATGTGAAAAAATGGCCAACATGATCCTTTTTGGACTATCTTTGTGAGGATCCTGGAAATTCGTGGATCGTGTTCGTACATCGTACATCGTGCGATCAGTTTTGTCAGACACTATTTGTGTTTAATTTTAAATAAAAATTTTTTAAATGATTTCTGACCGTATGATGTACTATGAGTGGATACATTTTACATTAAAAAATGGGTACAGTTTACATAAGAAAAGGATACTCACAAAAACAAAAATGGGTAAAGTACAAAAAATTACCTCAACTATTAGGGTCACGACAGTTTCATACCTCATCTTTTAAAATTGACAAGGTCATACCGCATCTTACGAATTTGTGACAATGTCATACCTCCGTCAATTTTTCTGTTAGTTTTTCTGTTAAATGCTGACGTGGCAAAAGACGGGGACCACTTTCTATTAAAATATTATTAAAAACTAAAAAAAATATTTAATATTTTTTAAATATTAAAATAATAAATAAAAGTAAAATTTAAAAAAAAAGGGTAAAGTACAAAAAACTACCTCAATTATTGGGATCACGACAGTTTCATACCTCATCTTTTAAAATTGACAATGTCATACCGCATCTTACGAATTTATGACAATGTCATACCTCCGTCAATTTTTTTGTTAAATGCTGACGTGGCTTGATTCGTGACCTACTTTCTATTAAAAAATGATTAAAAACTAAAAAACAATTATTTAATATTTTTTAAATATTAAAATAATAGTAATAAGAAGCAGAAAAAAAAAAAAAAACCCCCTCATTTCGTCCCTCCTCTCCCCCTCCTCCCTTCTCTCTCCTCTCCCCATCTTCATCTTCTTCCCCCACCTGCAAATCCCAACCAAAAAAAAAAAAAAAAAAAAAAAACCTAGATCCAGTCGGCGGGAAGATGGGTGCGCAGAGAAGGTGGAGGATGGGTGCGGAAGAGGATGTGGAGAATGGATGAAAGTGGTGGATTTGGGGTTTGATGGGTTTTCAAAAAAAAAAATTTCCTTCTTTTTTTCCTCTTCTTCTTCTTCCTCCTTCTTCTTCCGCAGGGGAGTTGATGGTTGTTTTTAAAATAAAAAAATAAAAAAATTCCTTCCTCTTTTTTTTCCTCTTCTCCTTCTCCTTCTCCTTCTCCTTCTTCCGCAGGGGGGTGTTGATGGGTTTTCAAATTTTTTTTATTTTTTCTTCCTCTTCTTCTTCCTCTTCCTTTTCTTCCTCTTCTTCTTCTTCCTCCTTCTCCTTCTCCTTTCTTCTTCTTCCGCGCTGACAGAGGGGAATTTTTTTTTTTTTTTTCCTTCCTCCTTTTTTTTCCTCTTCTTCTTCTTCCTCCTCCTCCTCCTTCTCCTTCTTGTTCTTCTGCAGAGGGTTGTTGGGTTTTCAAATTTTTTTTTTTTTTTTTTTGGGTTTGCAAGTGGGGGGAAGAAAATGAAGATGGGGAGAAGAGAGAGTGTGACATCCCACACCGCCCAGGGGAGTGATCCTTAAATGTTCACGGCCACTTGTTTTAGGCAATTGGCGGAGATCTGACCGTTGGATCGTAATAAAATTTTAATATGTTATTCTAGAAACATATTGTGGATCGTTGGGAGTTGCAGATTGGAAATCTGATATGCGGATCTTCTGGGTCCAAGTGGACTTTCTGGGTCGGCGTGTGTCAGTTTGGTATCAGAGCCTAACCCTGGTCGCGTGTGTGTCGACGAGGACGTCGGGCCCCTAAGGGGAGTGGATTGTGACATCCCACACCGCCCAGGGGAGTGATCCTTAAATGTTCACGGCCACTTGTTTTAGGCAATTGGCGGAGATCTGACCGTTGGATCTTAATGAAATTTTAATATGTTATTCTAGAAACATATTGTGGATCGTTGGGAGTTGCGGATTGGAAATCTGATATGTGGATCTTCCGGGTCCAAGTGGACTTTCTGGGTCGGGGTGTGTCAGAGAGGAGGGGGAGGGGGAGGGGATGGACAAACTGATGGTTTTTTTTTCTCTGCTTTTTATTATTATTTTAATATTTAAAAAATATTAAATAATTGTTTTTTAGTTTTTAATAATTTTTTAATAGAAAGTATGTCCCGAATCAAGCCACGTCAGCACTTAACAGAAAAACTAACAGAAAAATTGACAGAGGTATGACATTGTCACAAATTTGTAAGATGCGGTATGACATTGTCAATTTTAAAAGATGAGGTATGAAATTGTCGTGACCCCAATAGTTGAGGTAGTTTTTTGTACTTTACCCTTTTTTTTTTTTTTTAATTTTACTTTTATTTATTATTTTAATATTTTAAAAATATTAAATATTTTTTTTAGTGTTTAATAATATTTTAATAATTTTTAATAGAAAGTGGTCCCCGTCTCTTGCCACGTCAGCATTTAACAAAAAAACTAACATAAAATTTGACGGAGGTATGACATTGTCACAAATTTGTAAGATGCGGTATGACATTGTCAATTTTAAAAGATGAGGTATGAAATTGTCGTGACCCCAATAGTTGAGGTAGTTTTTTGTACTTTACCCAAAATGTTGATTCATTTTACATATAACAAAGTGATACATTTTTAAAGACAAATGGGTACATTATTAATGAATTATTGGTAAAATAAAAGGTTAAAAAAATGAGTACAAATAAAAGTTTGAAAAATATGGACACAAAAAGAAACTAATATGTGGGTACAAACTAAAACTGAAAAAAAAAAAAAAAAAAAAAAAAAAAACAAATTGGTACAATTTAAAATAGGTTTGCAATAATTAAAATGGGTACAAGCTAAAAATAAAAATATATGATACAAATTTAGCCATAAATAAATAAATAAATATATATATATATATCAAATGTAACATTTTTGGCATTAAATGAATATATTTAGAAATAAAATTTAATTATCTTAACATGTAAAATATTTTATTATTGAAATAATTAATGACGGTTATTAAAACCAAAAACCTTGATAAAAATTTGAAAAGGATAAAGGTTTTAATCAATGGAGTTGAAAAAGAGGGATGAGAACCTAATTATATCTTTTTATAATGAAGATACATTGATTATAACGACATAACAATAACATAACGATCACACAACAAATACATAACAATATTTGATCCATTCTGCAACTAAATATTAAATAGTGATCACTCCTACTAATTGTCCATATTTTGATGCTATTTTCTAAACTTATGAAACTTATGTCCCTATTTTTCAGGACTTCGTTTCTTTCTTCGTTTCTTTCTTTGTTTCTGTGTACCAATCGGCGGTATAATTTGGTGGGATCCAATGTACTTTTAGTGGTTCAGCCTCCCTTCCCTTCCCTACCAGTTCTGCAAGTTGAACTGGGGCAGTACGTACGTGTGTAAGTCTAAAACACGTGCTTACAAGTAAGACCACAACATTTTGAATTCCGACAATATATCCGAAGTCTTGAAATTAACTGGATGTGGACGTACGTGAAAAAAAACAAAACCATTCATGAATGAGAACAACACGCGTGGACAATTTTTACCAGTTTAATTCAATGGACTGACTGATCCTATCAAACCCTAATTTTATTCATCAGATTCATATCTACTGTGCGAGTTTATAATATCTATATTTTTGGGTTGGTGTTTCATTTGGTCTTGGTCTGTAGCTAGGGTTTGGTCTTGCTGTACTTCTTGTCATTGTTCTCAGGCATTAGGTTTTGACTTATTTTTTGCTTATGAGATGAAGCTCATGACCTCATTTGGTGACGCACCCCACCGTCCAATTAAGCAATTTGGTAACGCAAAAGTCTAACTTTAACCACTATTTTTAATATAAATTTAGCCACATGCAGCCATTTGAAAATTGAAAACCACTTTGAATTCTTGGATTAATCTTGTTTTGATAATCCATTAGCAACTGTACCCAAAAGTCGAGTCAAAAGGAAGATAACCTAAAAATCTCAATGATAAAAATACTACCTTATGCTCTTGAGATTAATTAAAGGGATAGTTTAGTTGTGATCTTTGATCCCTAACTGTTATAAATTCAAATCTTATACATTTTAGATTTTTTATTTAAGCCCCTCCCCTACCACATAAATGACATAATAATAAAAGAGATGCAATAATAACAATAAAAACTCAACTGTATTTTTGCTTTCATTTACACTACCAACTCAATTATTCAAAATTGCTTATGGGTTTTCATTAAAAAAAAAAAAAATTGCTTATGGGTGCATTCTAGATTATAAAAAAAAAGGGATTTTATTTTATTTTTATAAAATATGAGTACATTCATATAATAAAATTTGGCTACACTTTACATTTAAGATTTGGTACATTGGGTACATTTTACACACAAAAAATTGATACATTTTATGTAAAAAATAATGGATACATTTTATATATAAAAAAAATGGTACATTCTAGATTTAAACAAAAAAAAGGAAAAAAAAAAAGATTTTACATTAAAAAATGGGTACATTTTAAGTAAAAATGGTACTAACAAAAAAAAGGATACATTTTGCATTTAATAAAGTGGTACATTTGTAACGAAAAATGGGTACATTATAAATAAATTATGTGTACAAATAAAAGGTTGAAAAAATTATGAGTAGAAATAAAAGTTTAAAAAATAAGGGACAAAAAGAAATTAATATATGGGTACAAATTAAAATTTAAAAGAAAATTGGTACAATTTAAAATTTAAAACAAATTACAAATACAAAATATATGACAAAAAGTTTAGCCATAAATATAAATATACTAAATGTAACATTTCTAACACTAAATAAATGATGTTTATCAAAACCTAAGGATCTTGATCAAAATTTGAAAAGGAATAAGGTTTTAATCAATAGAGTATAAAAAATAGGGATGAGAATCTAATTTCTCCTTAATTAAATAACCACATACAATTGAATTTCTTAGTACATAGCTCTAAAACCTTATTTTTTTTAAGAAGAACAAAAAATTTATGGCTAATATTTGAGCAAGTGATCACATGGTCTATTAATCCCTCATTTCAATCCTTCCACCAAAGCCCCTCCCCTAAATTATTCCATTGTCTCTATAACTTTATTTCTATCTTGACTTGAAGGACCTGCCTGCAATTTAGCCGTGCGCTTTTGGTCGTAGTTGTCTAATCATGAATCTAGCCGTCATTAAGCGGTTTTTAATTCTCTATTATTATTCACAATTGGGTCAATGAAGATTGATATTTTTTTTTTTTTTCAAATCTGCCCATTAATTGTTCTACAAGTTCTTGGTTACATGCAGTGAATTCTATGGCAACACAGCTTCAAATGTGGTGGTAGTTATGACTTAGGATTATGCACTGGATTGCTAAATTTTTCAACAATATCATATTTGATATTGGAGTTTTTGAATTTTAATCCTTCAAGAAAATTCAAATTTAATAAAAATTTAGTGTTAGATTGGATATTGATTTTAGTCCCTTAATGCGTACTTAATTCAAATTCATATTATATTTTTGTTTTAATATTTAATAGATATCTTATTTAATGTCATTACATTAAATTTTAAATTTATGATCATACATATTTTAATTCATTAATTTTATTTAACTTTTTCTAATTAGTGTACATAAACGTCTGTATCATAATATATTTTACTAATTTAGCGTGCAAAAATGTCACATCCCGACCCGGGCTCCACCACATTTCGGGCTTGACTTCGTCGTAGCACGATATTGTCCGCTTTGGGCTCTAACCACGCCCTCACAGTTTTGTTTCTAGGAACTCACGAGCAACTTCCCAGGGGGTCACCCATCATGAGATTGCTCTTGCACGAACTCGCTTAAGTTCGGAGTCGATGGAACCCGAAGCCAGTGAGCTCCCAAAAGGCCTCGTGCTACATAGAGATGAGAATATACATATAAGGCTTATAGGATACTCACCCCTGGGCGATGTGGGATCTTACAATTTAATTGTCACATCCCGGCCCAGGCCCTAACCACATCCCGGGCTCAACTCTATCGTAGCACGATATTATCCCCTTTAGGCTCCGACCACGCCCTCACGGTTTTGTTTCTGGGAACTCACATGAGAACTTCCCAGTGGGTCACCCATAATGAGATTGCTCTTGCGCAAACTCGCTTAAGTTTGGAGTTCCGATGGAACCCAAAGCCAGTTAGCTCCCAAAAGGCGTGCTAGGTAGAGATGAGAATATACATATAAGGCTTACAGAATCCTCACCCCTGGGCGATGTGGGATCTTACAAAAAATGTCCATACCTAAATATATTTTAGTGAATTAGTGACACATAAGAAAATATGCAAAAACATAAGTGTACCAAAAATTACATACCTAACTATATGATACTAAACCAGTGTACCGAAATATCGGTACCTAAATATATTATACTAAACTAGTGTACCTAAATGTCCGTACCTAAGCATATTATACTAACCCAGTATACCGAATTGTTCGCACCTAAATATATTGTAATGAATTAGTGGCACATAAGAAAATATACAAAAAATAAGTGTACCGAAAAATCTCTACGAAAATATTTTCTTATATAAGATACTCAGCATAATGAGAATTAAAATTTATAATATTTTCATAAAATGTAATTTATTAACACCATAAAATTATAAATAAATAAAAAGACATCGAATACATATGTTGGCATTAAATAGAGTTTAGGGACTAAAATCAAATTTTAGTCTTGTTTAAGACATTTTTCTAAATTTTATAAATTTTAT
This sequence comes from Pyrus communis, assembly GCF_041283825.1. NCBI lineage: Eukaryota > Viridiplantae > Streptophyta > Magnoliopsida > Rosales > Rosaceae > Pyrus > Pyrus communis. The sequence goes on from NC_142581.1 coordinate 23,512,713, forward strand.
CTTATTTAGAGATTAAAATATAATTTTCTATTCGATGTTTTCTTCAAAAACATACAGAACTTTCGAAAAGCAAGGAATCAAAAGGCCACGTGTTGTACACTAAGAGCAACTCCACCCCTATCCACTTTGCGCCAGCACCCAGCCCATTTATCCACTTAATTGAACAGTAATAGACCCAATGAACAGTAATAGGCCAAAGCATCTCCACCCCAAAAACTGGCACCCAGTCTAAAAATGCGCTGGCACAAACGATCTTCACCCCTACAAAATGCGCTGGCACCCAGTCCATTTAAAATATTAAATAATTTTTTTTATAAAATAATAAAAAAAATAGTTTTAATTTCGGATAGGATTTTTAACCAATCTCGTCACGCCACGTGTCATTATCCGAACGTACTATTTTTTGAATAGATTTCCGCTAAGATTTTCAACTAATCCCGACAACCCACGTGTCACTTCCTGTTTACAATAATTTAGGCAAGATTTCGATAAGATTTTTAATCAATCTCGTCACGCCATGTGTCATTATCCGAACGTACTATTTTTTGAATAGATTTCCGCTAAGATTTTCAACCAATCCCGACACGCCACGTGTCACTTCCTATTTACAATAATTTAGCCAAGATTTCGATAAGATTTTCAACCAATCACGTAGTGCCACGTGGCATTGTCCAGAACCTTATCTTTTTTTTTTTTTTCCATATAACCCCTACATCCCTACATCCATCCTCACACTAAACTCAATCCTTTTTTTTAGCTCAGAATTCTTCTTTATCGTTTTCAAATCTTGAGTTCTTACAATGTCTTCTTCAAGGAGAGCGTATAAACAGTTGCAAGAGCAGCAGAAAAGGTTGTTGGCACAACAGGAAGAATTGGTCAATCTTGACCAAGGTGGAGGTGGAGATGAGGCCTTCACAATGGAGGAGGATGAGGATGATCACCATAGAAGGCGGAGGGCCTCACATTCCCGCCGTATCATGGAAGCTATGGGTCAGATAGCCAAACCCAGACGTGCGGCAAACATCGATAGAAGAAGGGAAAGATGAGGTAAAGATCTCTTGGAAGATTATTTTATTCCCAACAGCGTTTTCCCTGATCATGTTTTTAGACGTCGTTTTAGAATGCAACGAAGTTTGTTCGCTAAAATCATGAGTGATGTTTGCAACCATGATCCATATTTTGTGCAAAAAGAGGATGTTTTTCATGTTCTAGGTCTTCTTCCTGCGAAAAAAATTACGGCTGCCTTGCGAATGCTTGCATATGGAGCATCTGCAGATCAAGTGGATGAGATCGCAAGGATGGGAAAAACAACGGTTCTGGAGTCCCTGATGCGGTTTTGCTCTGCAATTGAAGCCCTCTACACCAATGAGTACCTTCGGCAACCCACGACAAGGGACTTGCAAAGGCTTCTGAGGAAGGGTGAGATGCGAGGCTTCCCTGGCATGATTGGAAGCATCGACTGCATGCACTGGACATGGAAAAACTGTCTAAGTGCGTGGTAAGGAACTTATGGCGACAGAAAATGAGCCAAAAGCATCATTCTGGAAGCGGTGGCTTCTTTTGATACATGGATTTGGCATGCTTTTTTTGGTGTTCCAGGAGCTTAGAATGACCTAAATGTCCTTGCCCAATCTCCAGTGTTTGACGAACTGCTACAAGGAAATGGGCCGAGATGCACATATTGGGTTAATGGTAACAAATACGAGGGACCATACTACCTTGCAGATGGTATTTACCCAAGGTGGTCAACATTTGTCAAAACAGTGCCACACCCGTAGAGTGAAAAAGAGAAACACTTCGCAAAGTGTCAAAAAGGGTGTAGGAAGGATGTCGAGCGTTGTTTTGGTATCCTGGAAGCTCGTTGGGCCATTGTCAGGGCTGCAGCTAGAATGTTTGATGTCGAGGCTCTTCGAACCATCATGATGACGTGTATTATTCTCCACAACATGATTGTTGAAGACGAGTACGATTATGATGTCGTCGATGAATACGAGCCGGATCCGATGAACAACTCAAGAACACAAATCTACTATGCTCATGACCGGACCGAAGATCCCGTGCAACACGAGCCGTTGGAACGGGATGGACGTTACAATGAATTGATCGTTCAACGATACACTTCATTGCAAGAGCCATACTGCCACATAACTCGCCAGAATGACTTGATTGACCATCAGTGGAGATTGCACGAAGGCGAAAATAATTAAAATAAGGCTTGTGGTTGAAGAATAAAGTGTATTGTTTTTTAAGTAATCTTATTTAGTGTGTTTGTTTTTTTTTTAAGTTTAAATGGTGAGGTTATGTAATTTTATTTGGTGTTTTTTTTTTAAATGTTTATTTGGTGAGTTTATGTAATCTTATTCAAATATTTAAATAAAGTACAAAAATTACATAAGAAATTAAATAAAGTTCTAAAAATAAATAAGAAATTACATAAGAAATTAAATAAAGTTCTAAAAGTAAATAAGAAATTACATAAGAAATTAAATAAAGTTCTAAAAGTAAACAAGAAATTACATAAGAAATTAAATAAAGTTATAAAAGTAAATATGAAATTACATAAGAAATTAAATAAAGTTCTAAAAGTAAATAAGAAATTACATAAGAAATTAAATAAAGTTCTAAAAGTAAATATGAAATTACATAAGAAATTAAATAAAGTTCTAAAACTAAATAAGAAATTACATAAGAAATTAAATAAAGTTCTAAAAGTAAATAAGAAATTAAATAAAGTCTGTGGAGTTAGGATATGTGGTGCTAGGATTTCTGTAGCTGGAACCCCCTTGACTTGTTTCGGCATCTTTTGCACGCCTCCTTCGCACGACATCTTTTTTTTCTGATGTCCAAAAATATTTTGAATTCGGAGACAGTCCTACTAGAGACTTGTTCATTGTGTCACGATCTGTTTGAGCCATTCTTTCTTCTCTAAGCATCTCATTCTCTCGATGAAGTGCTTCTCTAATCATCTCGTTCTCTCGATTAACTATTTCTCTTTGTCTCTCAGCCGCCGCATCACGAGCCTCAGTAGCTGCAATAATTGCTGCCATAGCAGTAGCTTTTTCCTCATCTCTAGCCTTTTCCCATGTCATCTTCAGTTCACCTTGACGAGTAAGTTCCTCCATATATTTAGTGTAGTCATTTTTGGAAGAACTACCTTTTTTCTTTGATGCCTTTTTACCTTGAGGCCTGAGGGACTGACGAGTCGGTTGGGTCTCTGGCACTTGTTCAGGCGTCCCTTCCGTGTCTTCAAATGTGTTGGCTTCTTCTTCGGCTGTGTCTGCTTCTGGCGAACTGTGTAGACCCATACCGTGCATGACAACTTCTGGACCGGTTGCCACAATTTTGTATCTAGGGCAATCTTTGACAATTTGCCAACATTCCCATTTGTTGAATGATTTGTTATGGTTCTTTGCATTGTAGAATGTTTGTGCTTGTAGTGTCTATAAAAATGTGGGATAAGATAGTATTAAAACGGGTGTAACACTAATAAATAAATTAAAATATTGATGGACGTGGAATACATATAAATTACATAAGAAATTACATAAAATATTGATGGGCGTGGAATGCATATTACATAAAAATTACATAAGAAATTAAATAAATTAAAATATTGATGTGGGTGGAATGCATATAAATAAATAAAAATATTGTTACCTCATCCGCTAAACTTGTCCCACTACGCAGATTACCAGAAGCATGAGAGAGGGCGTTTTTCCAACAAGTAAAGGATGCGTTGAGTTTTTTCCAACGACCTTGAAGACCTTGACTAGATCTGACATCTTTTCCATGTACATCGCAAAACGATTTCGTAATTTTACTCCACATTTCTCGCTTATCCATCTCATTACCCGTAATCGGGTCATGAGTAGTGCGAACCCAACATTCACACAACGTAACATCTTCACTGAGCTTCCACGAAGTCATTTTTTTCTCTCAAAGTGTACAAAATATTCAAATGTAGAAAGTGTAGAAAGTGTAGAAAATATTGAAATGTGGTGTAAGGTGGAAGATGAGGGTTAGGTATTTATAGAAGAAAAAAAATTAATTTTTTAAAATTTTTCTGTATTTTTTAAAAAAATTTTGACAATTTTTAATTAATTTTTAATAAATTTTAATGTTGTAATTAATATGGACCGTCGGATTTGAAAAATAATCAAATCCAACAGCCAACACGCTGCCACGTGGCCAACGGTCAAATTTCTGACCGTTGGGCCTTTTTTTTTTTTTTTAATTTTTGGTGAAAAAAACGTGGACCGTTGATCTGTGATCGGACGGTCCAATTTAAAAGTGAAATTTAATTTTTTTTTACTGTTGGAAATCCAACGGCCTGCAAAAACTAGCCGTTGGAAATCCAACGGCTCTGAGGAGGGCCACATAGCCCTTTGACAATCGGACGCAACTTGCCCTGCACGCGGGCCCCACCGCATGCAATTGCTGTTGGCTACTCGCGCCAGGAGCGCGTGTTGTGCACGCGCCAGGGAAATGGACCGGCCTCTGGGTCTGTCCATTTTGGGCTGAGCTCCTGCCTGGCTTGGGCTGGGTGCCAGCCTGTTTTGCGGGCTGGAGGTGATGGACAGAGTCCCGATCCATTTTCTTCACTTGGTGCCGGTCCATTTTCCTTGGGCTGGAACTGCTCTAATGATGTGGGTCTCGGTTACAAAAAGTAAGAAAAAAGGCAACAATATGATGAGACCTCTTCAAAGTTATCAGCTCTCAATAAACTCTTTATAACAATCCTTAAACTTATACAATACGATCTCCAGTATAACCTGATGCAAATTAAAAAACAAATAAGAATAAATCAATAAACCCTTTTAAAAAACCATGCAACTCCTAAGACGTGGTATACATCCTAATTTCTTAAGTGAAATTACAATTATTAACCATAAGAAGCAATACTCAATCTTCCAGTGATATTCCGACCGAATTACATCTGATTACTTATCTTAACATCTTAATGATACTAAGCATCAAAATAAGGAGACAGTTTAAACACAGTGATTAATAATTCAATGCAAACATGCCTAATATCATAAGTAATTAAATAAAGAGTACATATTCATACTAAGGCTCATGGCCTTGCCCTAGAAAAAGAAATTAGTTACAAATAATCATAAAACTAAAGGAATTTTATTGAAATAGAAAAAGGACATAAAACACCTTGAAAGAATAATACAAATCAACAAAGTCTAGCCAAGTTCTCCAAAGTAATGTGTTTCGAATCCAATGGCTAAATAGCCTTATTATACTATTACAAAATAAAATCTTTCATAGAAAATGTCTTCTAAAAACTATCAAACATAATAAAATAAGATAATTAGGAAATACATTTCTATTTTAACTTTGGGAAATCTGCCCAACAACCAAAATAGCCATGACTTGAATTAAAGTTTGAGATGTCCTGACTACAGAAAGTCTCAAACACAAAAGACATCATCTTAAACACCAAAAAGCCCAAATAAGCACAAAACATCACTTTGACAACACTGTACGCTACTCTTTTATTTCATTGCCATAAATTATCTGCTTAGTAAAAAAAATATGAAACTTTGACACAAATAAGTAAAAAGACTCACGAACATCCTCCAATTAGAATCATTCCAAAATTCCTCATTTTGAATACTTTTTGCTCAAGAGAAAGTCAAATATTCAATATTAAAAATATAAATCAAAATATCAAAATTCAAACAAAATAACTAATAAATTAATACTATAAATAATAAAATACATAGTAAAAAATAGACTCATCAAATAACACAAGCCAAAATAAGAAAATTTCAAAGGAGGCCTTGAAATTTTATAATGGGGAAGGAGGGAAACTTATTTGTGAAGTCCATAAAATATGAACTCGTGTGTGAAAGAAAACTGCTATTTTTTAATTGGTGGAAGAGATCAAATCCAAGACATACTGTTGGCCTTTCACACGACAAATAAAGGTATAATAAAAAAGTCCATATATAGTTGTTTTACAATCATATATATTCACCTTCATTAATCATCCAGTTTTGGGTGGATTAACAATCAGCATAAACACTTTCTATTTCAATATATAATTACAGTTTAATTATCATGTATATTCAACAAAAAACAGCTTTGACAATTGTCATTACGTAATAACAGTTTATTAAAACTAACATTTCGTTGTTAGCATATGTAGACGCACACATTATCTAAAAAATCATAATTAGTAAACGATTTTATTCTACTAATAGTTTACTGCTGCTGATACGTATATGGTTTATCAGCATGATCATCATTCCAAATTAATTAATTTTACGTGTACTATACTTCTGGCATTTGTTTAAGATAGTCTCCTTTTAGCTGCACCACAATCAGGAAGTCAAATTATCGATAAAATCCTTGGTATTTCAAGTTTCAACATTTCTATCCAGATTAATTAATTAATTATCATAGCCACTTGCATGAACTGCCTTTTGAAAAGGACTGTGACGGTAACCCCAAAAATAACATACCGATAATGTCAAGTTGTGTTGGTAAAGTTATTTTTAAAGGGATACCACCTAGTTAATAGCTACAACTGTAATTTTTTTGTTATAATAGTCTTGTAACTAATCTCTGTGTTAAGAGATTAAATTAAGTATAATTAGTTACTAAGCCTAATTAGACAAATGTATATAAACTGAGTTGTATTCCTTTCTCATTAAGAAAAGAATAATAAAAGAGCTTCTTTTCTTATATGGTATCACTGCCTTTTTTTGCTTCACCGCCTCTCGATCCTTCGTCCTTCGATCTCTGTTCTTTGGCCATCGCCACCCCCTCCGCCACCGCCACTGTCTCCTGATCTTCTTTGTTCTTTGACCTTCAGTCATGACGTCTTCAACTTCCTCTCCTGGACAGCCTGACTGTGTTCCTTCTCATCCTGCAACTTCTTTCCCCAATTTTGCACCGATGAACCCTAATTCTTCTAATTCTTCTTCGATTTCGTCAATTTCTTCCATAACTGTTCAGAATATTAGTTGCATGGTTCCTACAAAGCTCAAGCATGATAATTACCTCGTCTGGAAAGCTCTATTTGCTCCGATTTTCCGACAATACAAACTGAGTGGCATCGTTGATGGCTCTGAAGTTTGTCCGCGATCTCATGTTCTTGATGCATCTGGTCACAATATTCCGAATCCTGTTTTCGAGATTTGGTATGAAAAAGATCATAATATCTTGATTTGGTTGAATTCTACGCTTTCTGAGGATATAGTTACATTCACTGTTGGTGTCACATCGGCTCGAGATCTATGGTTGAATCTTGAGCATCGATTTGGTGGAGTCTCTGCCTCTCACATTCATCAACTTCGTTCTCGTTTTCACTCCATGCACAAAGACGATCTCTCTATGTTTGATTATTTGCAGAAAATTAAAGGCCTTGCTGATTCGTTAATGGCTGCTGGAGCTCCTGTTAGTGATCATGATTTGATTGCTGTTACTCTCAATGGATTGCCTAATGAGTATGAGTCTTCCATCGACTCAATCATGCTTCGTCTTTCGACCACAACATTAGATGAACTTCATGGATTGCTGATCAACAAGGAGGTTTTTATGCTTCGCAAGAAAAAAAGTGTACATTCTTCTGCTTCTGAGCCTTTTCAGGCTTTTGCTGCACAGTCTCAACCCCCACTTCTTCCTACACCACAGTTCTACAATTCTCCTCAAGCCTATGCGGCTTATCAGTCATTCTCCAATCCTCCACCAAAGTTTTCTAACAACAATCGTGGTCGTGGTTCTTTTCACCGCCGTGGTAATGCTCATAAGTCTTTCAACAATTTTCGTGGTCACTTTTCCAATTCTAGGGGTTCTCATAGCAATTACAGGAATAATAACACCTTTAGCCATCGCAATAATCCTGGTGCTAGTCGCAATAGTTTTGGTGGCAGAACTCATTGCCAAATCTGCAACTCTTTTGATCATAAAGCTCTGGATTGTTATGAGCGAATGAACCCTGCTTTTGCTGGCAGAATTCCTCCTACAAAGTTAGCTACTATATGTGCTCACACCAGTTTTAAACAATCTCCAACTACTTGTTTGATGGACTCAGGTGCCACCTCTCATATCACTAATAATATTTCTGCTATTCAATCTCCACATCCGTACTCTGGCGAAGACAAGGTGTATGTTGGTGATGGACAAGGTATGGCTATCCATCACACTGGTAATTTTACAGTCTCAACACCACTTGCTAATTTCAGATTGAGTAACATTCTTCATGTTCACCTGATGAAATTTAATTTGCTCTCTGCTTATCAATTCTTGAAAGATAATCATTGTTCCTTGACCCTTGATTCTGATGGTTCTAAAATCAAGGATCGTTCTTCGGGGATGACGCTTTTTCGCGGTCCGGTTGAAGATGGATTCTATCATTTTCATGGTCTCTCTACTGTTCCTGCTCCTCATTCTGCGTTCTTCAGCACTAAAGAATCGTTGCAAACATGGCATAAAAGACTTGGTCATCCATCTTCTGCTATGTTTCGAAGAATATTAAATAAGCATAGTCTTGCTCACAGTGGTGACAAACTTGTATCTTTCTTTTGCACTGATTGTGCTATAGGCAAGAATCACAAGTTGTCTTTTTCTTCTAGTACAAGTTCAGTTTCTACTAGTTTAGAATTGCTCCATTGTGATGTTTGGGGTCCATCTCCCATTCCTTCTGTCAGTGGCTACAGGTTCTACTTGTTAATTGTGGATGAGTTTACAAAATATACCTGGATGTTTCCCATGAAATATACATCTGAGGTGTTCTCTCTTTTTGTCTCTTTCAAAGCTTATGTAGAAAATATGACTGGCAATAAAATCAAAGTCTTGAGATCAGACTCAGGGGGTGAATTTACCAGCTCACAGTTCAATTCTTTTCTATCCTGCAATGGTATTTTTCATCAATATAGTTGCCATCACACACCAGAATATAATGGATGTGTAGAACGAAAGCACAGACATCTCACTAAGACTACAAAGACTTTTTTGGCTTCTTCTCGAGTTCCTTATCAGATCTGGGTTGAAGCTTTTACAACTGCCTTGTATCTCATCAATCGACTACCAATTTCTCAACTGGATAAATCTCCTTGGGAACTACTATTTCGTAAGTCTCCAGATTATTCAAGATTGAAGGTCTTTGGCTGCAGCTGCTATCCTTGGCTTACACCGTACACTTCTTCTAAACTGGATGGCAAAAGCACCCACTGTGTTTTTCTTGGTTACAGTCTTCAGCATAAAGGCTATCGATGCTTGGATATTCAAACTCAGCGTCTTTATATTTCAAGACATGTTCTGTTTAATGAAGGGCACTTCCCTTTTCATGATGCACAGACTCTTCTGCCTTCTTCAAAGTCACAAGGCTCGAATTCTTCTCCTTCAACCTTCATTCTTCCATTTCCCAGTTCTTCCCATGCTCCAGCAACCTTACCATCACCAGTCTCCTCATCCTTACCTGTTTTATCTCTGCCGTTTTCCCCTCCATCTCCTCCTCCCCCTCCATCTCCTCCCCCTCCATCTTTACATTTGTCCTCAAGTTCTTCCTCTCCCACTCCGTCCAATATTCCCACCAACTCTCATCCTATGATTACCCGATCCAAAGCCGGTATTTTTAAACCTAAAGCGCTCTCTGCAACCAAACATCCAATTACTATGGATAACTTTGTGCCTACTACTTATCTGCAAGCATCCAAACATGCTCACTGGAATCAAGCTATGTTAGAAGAATTTCAAGCTCTTCAAAGCACAGGTACTTGGACTTTTATCCCCTCTTCTCCTCATCAAAACATTGTTGGTTGTAAATGGGTTTTCCGCACTAAGCGCAAACCCGATGGCACAGTTGATCGATACAAGGCCCGTCTCGTAGCCAAAGGGTTTCACCAAGAAGAGGGTCTTGACTACAAAGAAACCTTTAGTCCTGTTGCAAAACCAGTGACTATTCACATCTTATTAACTCTTGCTGTTCAGAATGATTGGTTCCTAAATCAGCTTGATATTAGCAATGCGTTTCTGCATGGATCACTAAAGAAGGAGATGTTTATGCAACAACCTCCTGGTTTTGTTGATGCTTCTTTACCTTCCTCTGTATGCAAGCTCAATCGATCTCTTTATGGATTAAAACAGGCCCCTCGAGCCTGGTATGACAAACTGGGTCATGCCCTTCTTTCCCTTGGTTTTGCAAATTCTACATCAGATTGTTCGTTGTTTGTGTATACCTCTCCTCATCTTGTGATTGTATTAGTCTATGTGGATGATATCATTGTCACTGGACCAAATGCTTCTTCCTGTCAAGCATTCATTCACAAGCTCAGTTCTATGTTTCCTGTTAAAGATCTCGGGCCTCTTCACTATTTTCTTGGTCTTGAGGTTCATCGCTCATCTGAAGGCATTTTCTTGTCCCAAGGCAAATATGCTATGGATCTCCTTCTTAAGACTAAAATGAAAGGCTGTAAACCTTGTGCCACTCCACTTGGCACTGTTAAACTAGATCATCTCGGCACTCTGTTGTCTGATCCCAAGGAGTACAGGTCTATAGTTGGTGCTTTCCAATACCTCACCTGGACATGGCCAGATCTTTCTTTTGCCGTTAATCAAGTGTGTCAATTTCTTCATTGCCCCCGAGATACTCATTTCCAAGCAGTCAAACGTATTCTACGGTTTCTCAAAGGTTCTGTCGATCAAGGTATCTGGTTTAAAAAAGGTTCTCTGCACCTTACAGCTTTCTCGGATGTTGATTGGGCCGGCTGTGTTTTGATCAAAGATCAACTTCTGGTTATTGCGTTTACTTAGGTTCCAATCTCATTAGTTGGAGTGCTAAAAAGCAGCCAACGGTTGCACGATCTTCAACTGAGGCTGAATATCTATCTCTTGCTCTTACTGCTGTCGAAATCACATGGGTTTGTAAAATTTTTAAAGATCTTACTTTTCCACTCTCTCACACTCCTACCTTATGGTGTGATAATGTGTCTGCCATTTCTTTGGCTTCCAATCCCGTGTTTCATGCTCGTACAAAACACATTGAGATTGATTATCACTATATCAGGGAACTTGTTCTTGCGGATCTCATCACAGTTTTGTATGTAAATACTGAGCATCAGATTGCTGATATTCATACAAAGTCTCTGTCCAAGTCACGGTTTCACTATCTCCGGTCCAAGCTTTCTCTAGGTGCTCCACCGCTTAACTTGAGGGGGTGTAAAGGGATACCACTTAGTTAATAGCTACAACTGTAATTTTTTGGTTATAATAGTCTTGTAACTAATCTCTGTGTTAAGAGATTAAATTAAGTATAATTAGTTACTAAGCCTAATTAGACAAATGTATATAAACTGAGTTGTATTCCTTTCTCATTAAGAAAAGAAATAATAAAAGAGCTTCTTTTCTTATAATTTTCTTCGTTGGACCAAAACTTAGGTTCGAATTTCGTTATTGGCAATATCTTTTAATGGGCAATTTAAAAAAAATAAAAAAAATAAAAAAAACTAAGACCTTCTCTATAAGTCCTCCAAGAAGCTTGTAGTATGCCTTGACCTTAGGATGAGATAGTCTCCCCTCCCCCATTGGTTAAATTCTATGAAGCATTTTGAGCTTCAGATACCCTTGAATTAAATAAGACTATTGATCTATTGATGTTAGCGTTCATGTTTAACGAAGTTTCAAAAAGATATTAACATTCAACGTCCCAAATTTGTATATTATAGGAATCTAGCTATTAAGGTGATGTTGAATAACAAAAAAATGTTCATATGAACAAAAGAGGCTTGACAATTCCAATCCATAAAATTTTACAAACATGAACTGGAAACAAAAGGCTTGCTAATAAAAGATCAGAAAACAAAAATGAAAAATCTCCCTTCGGTTTCCCCTTCCTTCATGTGCTTTCAACCCGACACTCGGAAACCCTTTCATGTAGCATTGACGTTCCCTTGAATGTCACCATTTGGTAACAGGTTCTTCGGTTCTAATCATCAAAGTTTACAACCTAAGGTTACATAAGAATCATTAAAGTTTAGGGTAAATTACAAAAAACTACCTCAACTATTAGATCATTAACAGTTTTATACCTTATCTTCGAATTTGTTGCAATGTCATACCTTTCATCAGTTGATTGTCAGTTCCTCAATTAAATGTTGACGTGGCATGAGACGGGGCACACTTTTTATTAAAAAATTATTAAAAACTTAAAAAAAAAATCATTTAATAATTAATTATTAAAAAAACAAAAAACACAAACCATCAGTCGTCTACCCCCGTCCCCCTTCTTCTCTTCTCCCCCATCTTCATCTTCTTCCCCCGACCCCACCCCCACCTGCAACCCAAATAAAAAAATAAAAAAAAAAGAGCCCATCATTTCGTCTTCTCCTCCTTCTCCTCCTCTCTTCTCCCCCATCTTCATCTTCTTCCCCTTGCAACCCAGAAGAATTAAAAAATTTGTCTTCCCCCCTCCTCCTCCTCCTCTCTTCTCCCCCATCTTCATCTTCTTCCCTCGACCCCCTACCTGCAACCCAGAAGGAAAAAAAAAAAAAAAAAACAAAACAAAAACCTAGATCCCGTCTAACACCATCGCCGGGTTCGTGAGGTGGAATCAAGAAACCCCCTTCGCCAAGCCGATTCTGCGGGTGGAGAACCTGGGTGCGGAGAAAATGGGAGGAATAGGTGTGGATTTAAGAAGTGGGGTGTGTAGAGAAGGGAAGAGGGTGGGTGCAGGTGCAGATGTGGATGCGAGGGTAGGTGCGGAGGGAGGGTGGGTGCGGGTGCGGGTGCGGGGGGAAGATGAACTAGGTGCAGGTAGGGGGTCGGGGAAGAAGTTGAAGATGGGGGAGAAGAGAAGAAGAGGAGGGGGGAAGGGTAGACGAAACTAATGGTTTGTTTTTTTGTTTTTGTTTTTTTTTTTAAATTAATTATTATTTTAATATTTAAAAAATATTAAATGATTTTTTTTAAGTTTTTAGTAATATTTATTAAGTTTTTAATAAAATGTGGGCCCCGCCTCATGCCACGTCAGCATTTATCTGAGGAACTGATAGTCAACTGATGGAAGGTATGACATTGCAACAAATTCGAAGATAAGGTATGACATTAAAACTTTTTAAAGACGATGTATGAAATTGTTAATGACCCAATAATTGAGATAGTTTTTGTAATTTACCCCCAAAAACTTACAACCTATAATTACATAATAGTGATTCTTATGTAGTAATAACACATAATAATGACATTGTTATTACTGCAATAAGATAGGTATTTATGTTGGAAATGTCCTAATACAAGATAAAATGTTAGACATGGATGTGATTGCGTTACAAAATCACCATTCAAAACAAAAGATACTGCTACCCTTATTTTTCCTTCTTAAAAAGTACCACAAGCTAACCTTATGAGTAGTTTAATTTGCCTAATCTTTCATCATCCTCATTTGAAAAAAAAACAAACTGATGTCATCGGTAAAACATGTATGCCACTGCCACATGCATATGCACAAAAAAGTTGTAAAAGTTGGGTGCAGGGAGAATGAAGAATGTTAGTTTTGCTGGATGGTGATCCACTCTATGGTCAAGTTCTACATTATCTGATATCCGATGTAGATCTTTTATCGATGATTTATGAATATTCAATTTAACGAGAACTATAGTATCGTTTCCAATTAATTATACCAATTTCAGGTTTAAGTTGTCACAGCTAAATTTGTTGATAAACAGAAGTTTGTACATTTGTAAAACAAGTGCGTTGACAGTTTCGGACTTACAAAACAAAAACAGAAAAAGATATATACATTTTTCATCAATGTGAATACAAAAAAGAATACCTACATTCATGTAACGTGGAAAAAATGCTTCAAAGTTCTAAACGTGCCAGAAAAGCAAAGCCCATAATATTATTCATTGATAGTCACTAACCCCACTAGAAAAACAAAAAAAGTAAGACCTTATATAATAGTATGGACGCAGATCCGGGTCAAAATAGAACTTCTATTGCCCTTTCACTATTCCTAAAATAATATTATAAAAATAAAAAAAATTCAATAAAATTCAATAGCATACACAACACAATTCAAAGGTTTATTTAATTTTTGATATGGCGTGCTTGACTAGAAAAATCAAGTAGAAGGAAATTCGAACTCCATGACCACCGATATGTCGTACAACTTGCAGTCCTTTATATAATATTCTTCTTATAAACGCACGCCAAAACCCAGTCTATATAGATGCAACTGAAATCTCATGCCAGCTCTTCACTGACACTACTCATCTCATCTCTCTCTCTCTCTCTCTCTCTCCCTCCCTCGTTCTCTTTCGACCCAGTTTCCTTATAACTCTAAAGACCTTTTTCTGGTTCTTTTTATTTTTTTCTGGACGAAAAGCTTTTTCTGGTTCTATATAATATATAATCTGCCTTTCATTTGGCAAAACTCAGACAGTTCCACACAACTACTTGGTCAAGATTTGGATCAAACTTGAGAGCTTGAGAGATTTCTTGAGGATTATTTCAAGGAAGGAAGAACTAGTGTCGTTACTTTCAAGGGAAATGGACCATTCAGCTGCATATGATGATGATACTTCCTTGGATCTTAATTCCAGGCCTCTCAGACTTTTCGATGATACTCCGGTAAGTCGAAATGTAATAAAATCTCTCTAATATATAGTTACACTTAACATCACTTTGCTTAATTGTTTATAAAAGTTGCTCATGAACTTAATAGAAGTTTTAATATTTACTTTGATTAATTTCAGATTATTAAACAAGAGGTGCATAACAAAATATCGATCGACTTTGGGAGGCAGCTTTCCCCTACAGAAGAGGTTGGTTTCTTAGTTTTTTCCACCTTACCTTCTCTATCTTCTTGTTTTGTGGTTGCCAATTAAGGCCTGCCCTCATGGCTTATAAGGATATTTTTTATTACTTATTTCGCAATTTTTTTCTTTAGGAAGAACCAATCTATGGCTTATAAAACTTCGATATCCAACCTCTTTAACACTTGAAACATGAAATCTAAATATACATTTATATAAACATAAGTATTACACACACACACACACACACACACACACACACACACACACACACACATATACTAGTAGGCCGCTGAGGTGTCTAGGACTAGGAGCACGGTTCGCTACGAAGTAATATAAATGCTTAATTAGTAGTAAGTCGCTGAAGTGGCTATTTGAAAAGCTTAACATGGTATCAGAGCATATTTAGTTTGATATCATGAAATAAAACACTTGGGTTGCATGGCTAAAAGGTTTTATGATCTGCTTTGGTTCACAGAGTGGTCGTCTATTGGAAGAATTGCACAGGGTGAGTGCAGAGAACAAGAAGCTAACCGAAATGTTAACCGTGATGGGAGAGAACTACAATGCTTTGAGAAGCCAACTGTTGGAGTACATGAGCAAGAACCCAGAGAAGGAGCTTAGCCCAATTTCAAAGAAAAGAAAGTCTGAAAGCAGCAACAACAACACCAACAGTAACAATATGATGAATGGAGCAGTGAATGGAAACTCCGAAAGCAGCTCCAGTGATGGCGAATCGTTCAAGAAACCAAGGGAAGAGACCATCAAGGCAAAGGTTTCAAGGATTTATGTCCGGACCGAAGCATCTGATACAACAAGCCTGGTAATTAGTTAGTCCTCAATCCATAATCAATGTCACATACTTACAGTGAACTCATTTTATTTATTCAAGGTGTTGTATTGAGGAATTTTATGCGCATTTTTTAGGTTGTGAAAGATGGATATCAATGGAGAAAATATGGCCAAAAAGTTACGAGGGATAATCCTTGTCCTAGAGCTTACTTCAAATGCTCTTTTGCTCCAAGCTGCCCTGTCAAAAAGAAGGTGAGTCCAAATTCCCTAACCTTCCTTCTTTTTGCTTAAAACTTATTGTAAATAGACGGAGTCAAATTTGCTTTTTATTTTTCTTATTAATTAAATGTTAATTTTTTCCATAATTTTCTCTTCAGGTTCAAAGAAGTGTTGAGGACCAAACTATTTTGGTGGGAACTTATGAAGGTGAACACAACCACCCCAACCCTTCCCAAATTGAAGCAACATCGGGCTCAAACCGCATGACCATAGGATCGGTCCCTTACTCAACCTCCCTCGGTTCATCTGGACCAACAATTACTCTTGACTTGACCAAATCCAAGTCCAGTACTGCTGATGCCGAGAGCACAAAAACAAGAACTGAAACACCCGAAGTTCGCAAATTTTTGGTTGAGCAGATGGCTTCTTCCTTGACGAAGGATCCCGATTTCACAAAAGCACTTGCAACAGCCATATCGGGAAGAATACTTCAACACAATACATACTAAAACCATCCAAATGGTGAATTTCAATTAAGAGCACTGGTGTTTCACTTGTTAGACTGTTTTTGAAGATTAGGTGCATTTGTAAATACAAACTGGAAAAAAGGACACAACTTTTCTAATTCAATCCGCTTCAGGGGCAAGGTTTCTTCGAAACTTGGACTGCAATTTGCAGCTTATTTAGTGGCTACTAGTTCAGCTAAGACGCATTGATCTGCATAATTGTAAAAATGAGCAGAAACGGCTTTTGGCTTTACTAGTTTTCCTCCTAAAATTTTTCTATACTTGTTGTATATCAAATTTAGCATAGGCCATATTTCTATAGAGATGTTGGAATCAATGCACTTCCTTATTCCCAGGAACTTTAACGTTAAGAGTCTTAGACATTTCTAGCAAGTTATTGTATTAAAGTTCCTAAGCTATGTCTGTTCAGTTGTCTAGTAAGAACTCTCGTCTTTTTTATTTTCTTTATAAAGCCTTTGGCTTATCAATTGTAATCATAAGAAAATAAGAAATACAAGATCTCTGCTGTAGCAACTCAAATTTCCAACATCATTCATCTTTCCTGCACCAAAATATACTTTCCCGCACCAACAATATTTCATCATTAATCCAACAAGAGAGAGAGGGGCTTGAGTTGCCAAAACGGAATTTGAGTTCATATGTTTGATGTATTCAACTAATTAGATCAGAAAGAGTTTCAACCACTGTGACTATTATGAGATTCATTTCCTAATTGAATTCAACAACGGACAGTCAGTCGGTGTTTATTTCTTGGTCAATGACAGACAAAGGAGGCTTTCAAAAAGAGAAAAGTGTCTTTGACATAGCCTACCATTACCATTGCAGTTTTGAGTCAAAAGAAATAGGGAAAACAATGAGGCAGTTGAGCTAAACTAGGAAAGCTGATAACAAAAACAACTTCACTAATAATAATACGTATAAACCAACAGAATTGATTCAACATGTTTTATATACAGAAGAGCAGTCTATGACTCCAGCCTACTGGAGTACCTAAAGACTTCATACATATATCCATAGATATTGTGGCTAGGGTTGGCTCCCGCAGTTCACCTTTAGACTCGAAACTGCATCTCTTTCAACTGCTTCTGCCATGAAACTCCTGAAGTGGAAGCAACTGGTGGTACGATAATTCCCCCAGCTCCATGGAAACTTGACTGAATGTAACCAGAATCAGTTAATGATTTCACCAAGCAAAAGGATACGGCCAGGTCCATGGCAAAATTTTCTACTGACTTGTCTGTCCATGTCCATCAATATTCCATAACTTACTTCCTCAATAGATGTCTGGTTTAGAACAATTATCACCATCTATTTTGCTTCAATGTACAATGTATAACAGTTTTGTTTGCTTTTACTCTGCATAATTAATTCAAAAATAACTACACGTAACGAATACATATGACATGAAAAAAAATTAGGAAAGCAAAATAATAAGGACGGCGCAAATGAATTACTTTGACATAAAAATGATGACTGGTTCTAGAAGTATGGTGTGACTTTTAAATGCTTTAAAGATTAACGTTTACTGAGGACTAGACTGAGAGGTTTCAAAGTAAAGTAAAGATTCAATGAGGGTGTAAAATAAGTTTGGTAATATTCCCTTATTCTATTTAGTACAGTTAAATACCATACTCATGACAACTATAACATAAAAATTTTCGATTACTCCTACCGAAGATATTCTCCACTATTTTGGCAATTGCACACTAACAATAAGTTTTTTCAAAACCGATAAAATTATCCTCCAATGTGATTTTGAAAAAAATTCAGGTCTGACACTACACGACTATTTCAAACATAGAAGGAAACGTAGGAAACAGATTTAAACATGTAAGTAAATGTCAGGATTAAGTAGAGTAAGAGGAAGGAGAGGTTACCAGAACACTAGGATGATGCTTGTGGAACTGAAAGTTGAAGCGCGTCACATTTTTGCAGTTTCCCTTCATTAGCTGGCAAAATTCACCAAGCATGCGGTGTAGTTGAAAAGTGTCCAGAAACTTCTCTTCTATAAATCAATGTATTTGTGAACTCAAGGCCATCTCATTGAAAGTTTTTTGAAATTGATTTTGATACTTGGGATGTGAGGAATCTTGCCCCACTCCTTTCCTATCCCCATTCTACAGTGTTCTTCAAGAATTTTACAATCATTGATTGCCAAATTCTGCAGTGGTATCGTTTTCAGGAAGTCCGGCAGGACTTTTACGCAAAAACTGGAGTCAATCTCTAAGAAGTGTAGACATGGCATTACCGAGACCAATTCCAATGGTGGGCTAAAAGCCAAATTACCCCTCAAAAACCCCCAAACCCACTCCAACCCAAGGGGAAAATTTAGGCTAAATGTTAAATGCTAAACCAATACCAAATTCCCCTCAAAATTTAGCCCAAAAATCGGAGTGGACTCCACCCAATATTTATCGGAATTTAAATTTTTTTAGATTAAAATGTTCATAAAATTAATTTACGATAGTCTACATATTTATTTAAAAAATAATAATTTAACAAAAAAAATAGCCTAAGTTCATTCTTTAATAATCCCGGGCTACAATTTTAGGCTAGAATGGTTGGAGCAGAAAAGTTGTTTCTGGGCTAAAAGCTAAATTTTTCGGGCTAAAATATTTGGCTTTTAGCCCAACCATTGGAGATGGTCTATGAGCATAGTTTGCTACCATAAAATATAAATGCTTAATCAGTAGTAGGCAGCTGAAGCGTCTATTTGAAAGCTTAACATGGTATCAGAGGCTTCAGAGCATATATAGTTTGATATCATGAAGTATAAATGCTTGGGTTGCATGGCCAAAATGTTTTATGATCGGCTTTGATTCACAGAGACAAGAATTGACGGTGAGTGTAGAGAACAAAAAGTTAACCAAAATATTGACGGTGGGAGAGAACTACAATGCTTTGAGAAGCCAACTGTCGGAGTACATAAGCAAGAACCCTGAGAAGGAGCTTAGCCCAATTTCAAAGAAAAGAAAGTCTGAAAGCAGCCACAACACCACCACCAACAGTAACAATATCATGAATGAAGCAGTGAATGGAAACTCCGCAAGCAGCTTCAGTGATGGCAAATTGTTCAAAAAATCAAGGGAAGAGACCATCAAGGATAAGACTTGTAGGTTCTTACATTTTAGGTTTTATTTTAGAGAGCTTTGGCCCTATGTCCACTTCCTTTTTTTCTTGTATTTTCTTTTTTCAAGAGGATTGGGGTCTAGTCCTCCTTTTTCTTATATTTTCTTTTTCAAGAGAGGTAAGGTGTATGCCCCCGCTCTTTTCTTGTTCTTACTTTATGAGGGGTAAGGTTTTGTCCCTCCTACTAGGTGCAACTTTTTTTTTCTTCATTTTAATCAATTTATTTTCCTCGTACTGTCGAGGTTTTCTCAAAAATCAAAATAAAAAGTTTGTCCGGACCGAAGCATACAACAAGCCTGGCAACCCATATAATTAAGAGAGTTTTAATGAAAAGGGTTTGGACTAAGTTTAATTTAACCAAAAACCACCATGCACTTTTCTTTAACCAAAGGGGCTTCATATTTAATCATAAAGACAAGACTAATCTATACCAAACCTTACAAACATTGAACATACATGGGTTGAACCAAAAGCCCAAAACAAAATAATTTTTTTTTCTAGGCCTTGCCCCTAACGGAACCCAATCTGTCATCTAATTATGTTACAAATAAACTTCATTTTATTTACAAGTATGCCACTACCTCATTAATCCACCAGACAAAAATTAATGTGTTTGGTATTCAAATCGAGATGAAAGACACAGGAAGGAGGAAAGGTACAAATAGAGAAAGCAAAATGGAGGCACTGAAGACAACGAGGCACCAAATCGTAGGAATCCAAAACAACGCCCTTTGGTTCGGACTTCACAGTGACAAGAGCGACCTCATCGGCGCTCACCCTCTCAAATCTGCTTTGGAATTGGCAAAGTTAACTCAAGAGCAGATAAATACGAAAATCTTGGGGTACACTTATGGAAGTGCGTTTCCACTGAAGATGGATTCCCTTCTCGATTCTAAAGGCCTGCCAAACCAATTCCTTCTTCAATGCTGGGTTTAGAAGCTATGACTGGAAGATTGGATGATTTTGGCTTTGAGGATTACCTAAATGACCCCCTGGGAATCTGAAACCTTACGGCTTGTGGACACATCATGCAATGGAAGTTCGCCTTGGGCTTTCAATGGAAGTTATCCCCAAGCTTTATGTGATCCTCGTAGACTTCCTTCCCTAAAGAAGAGGATTAGTAACCTTGTCAATGTTATTCTTAAAATGTGATTGTCTGTCGCGCTGTGATTTGAAAGGTCCAGGCATTGATATTGTGGTATTGGCTTTCTTCCAACCGATGACAGTTTCTCTATTTGGCACTTCAAAAAAAAAATGCAAGTAACAAGAACCCAATTGATGTAAAAGTCAATTAAGTACAGCAGAGAGAGATGGGATTTGAGCTTTTTATTTGTTCATCGAAAAGTTAATAAATTATTAAACTCTGCACTGGCAGGTACCATGCATGGTTGATGCGTGTCTGTGAGACTGACACCATCTCTGTGTGCCTTGTTCCACATCCCTCTCCCTCAATCTTCTTTTAAATAACAATATAATATAAACAAAATAAGAAAAATAAAAAACTAAATTCTTTTAACTAAGCTTCTTTAGATGTACTTCTTGAATTTGAAGTTGAAGTTGAAGTTGAATTTGGAGGCAACAACTAATATTTATCTTCGATTTAAGTACTGTTGGTTGTCACTGATTGGTACTCCGAGCCCCGAGTCGACCTTCTTCCTTCCTTACCATGCATGCTTAATTATATATGTGCCAATCAATTATTAACACACTCGTTTTCTATTTGTTAATACTATAAAGACCAAATTTTTACCAAATTTTGTAAATCAAATGATGTAAATGTTGATGATTGAATTATTAATTAAGCATTAATTAATGTGCTTATCATTTGGTTTGCAAATTTAGTTTAAAATTTGATTTTCTTTAGCATTATCCTCTATTAATTAGAAAGGCACACAAACATGCATGAACTCCAATTTATAAAAATAGTCAGCATTCAGTTTCATAAATAGTCAGTCAATTTAATAATAGTGTAGTACCTGTGTCATTTTCATAAATAGTCAGTCAGTTTAATAAATAATGTAGTACCCATGTCAGTTTCATAAATAGTCAGTCAGTTTAATAAATAGTGTAGTACATGTGTCAGTTTCATAAATAGTCAGTCAATTTAATAAATAGTGTAGTACCTGTGTTAGTTTTATAAATAGTAAGTCAATTTAATAAATAGTGTAGTACCCATGTTAGTTTTATAAATAGTGAGTTTAATAAATAGCGTAGTACCCGTGTTAGTTTCATAAATAATCAGTATTAAGTTTCATAAATAGTCAGTCAGTTTAATAAATAATGTAGTACCCGTGTCAGTTTTATACATAGTGAGTTTAATAAATAGCGTAGTACCTGTGTTAGTTTCATAAATAATCAGTATTAAGTTTCATAAATAGTCAGTCAGTTTAATAAATAGTGTAGTACTTGTGTCAGTTTCATAAATAGTCAGTTAGTTTAATAAATAGTGTAGTACCCGCGTCAGTTTCATAAATAGTCAGTTAGTTTAATAAATAGTGTAGTACCCGCGTCAGTTTCATAAATAATGAGTTTAATAAATAGTGTAGTACATGTGTCAATTTTATAAATAGTCAGTCAACTTAATAAATAGTGTAGTACCAGTATCAGTTTAATAAATAGTCAGTCAGCCAGTTTAATAAATAGTGGTTTCATAAATAATAAATAGTGTAGTACCCGTGTTAGTTTCATAAATGGTCAATTTAAGAAATAATCAGTGTTCAATTTAACAAATAGTGATAGTACCCGTGTTTAGTATTCAAAAATAGTCAGTATTCAATTTAAGAAATAGTTTAGTATCCGTGTTCAATTTCAGAAATAGTCTATTTAAGAAATAATATAGTATCCATGTTTAGTTTTAGAAATAGTACTCGTGTCCAGTTTCAGACATAACCATATAAAAAAATAGTGAGTGGAGAAATAACATTTCAATTTTTTAACTTTTTACGGTGAATGAAATTAAAAATATAGGGGAAAAAAATAAGACAATCGGTATAAATAGCCTTGGTCAAGATTGTAGCACAAGTAGTACCTGCATGAACAATTAAAATTTGTAATTACCAAGCTAGACAAAACTTTGAGCAAGATCAATCCATTACGTAATATTTAATTCAACTAAAAGAAAGAAAGAAAAAAATAAACTTGTTAGTAAAGTGCAGAGCTATAAAATAATAGTATTATACCTCACATGTTCGATCTGATCCTCTGTTCTAAATTAAAATTAAGGAAACAAAACACAGATTTATACATGCATAGAAAACTAGATAGCACTTGATGATTTCAAAGGGTTGCGAACTTGCAAGGGATTTTAAAAGGTTTGTCAAAGGCAGTGTCAAATGGCTTGGGAGTTGAAGAATGCTACATAGTGAAAGCTTTTATTTCCTATCTTAATTAATCTCAATTTTCTCATCAATCAAACATAAGATAGAAAATCAATTCTCATATCTATCTACCCAAAAGTATCCTGGAAATTGATGGGGTCGGGAGGGATGTCCTTACAGTCAGAAGACGCAAGTAAGCGTCCGAACGCCCAGAAGCCACCCTTTGCAATTCTTGCACCTTAGGAACGGCGGCCATGATCCAACTCCGCTAGGTTTCTTCGGCGGAAGGTAGATTCGGTAAGGGCGTGTCATCTAGGTCGTACAACGACATCTCCGCTTCTTTCCGAAGCGCAATCTGCATCTGTTCATCACATGCATCAGGTTTCCACTGCCATTTTTCAGAGTTGGTGGTTGTTGATGCGTGTGTTGGAATTGGAGAGGGAAGACAGAGAGGAGTTGAATCTTAATTTAGTTGGAAGAGAAAATTACCTGGTCAGTTGGAAAACCAAAGAATCAAGTAAAATGGGAGCTCGTTGATTTGACGGAGCAGAAGATCTATAGACATCACAGAGAAAATTACAGACATCACGGAGAAATAAATTTGAGATCTGTATACCTTTCTCCTCTCGCGAAACGGACCAAATAAACGGGAAAGCCATGACGTTAAGGGCAAAATTGGAAGTTCGATAAATTACTTTTTTTGGGCTAATTTTGTTGGGCTGGTTTGATATTGAGTTTTGTCATAACTATTAAATAAAATTATTAGGTGGTTTTTGGTTAAAATTTAAAGTTTTTAGGTCTTTTTGGTTAGTTTTCCTTATAATTAATCGGTGTTATATACATATAATTCTATGATCATTTCCTAAATACCCACGAATTATATCCTCAATCTTCATTTCCATAATGTTACAAGTCAAGGGAGGGAGTCTTTTCTTTTCTTTTTTTTTTTTTTTTTTTTTTTTTTTTTGTAAGCTGGCCAGGAAAAAATCTAGCCACTTTAAGGATTACAGTCTATAAACAAAACATCAAGTAAAATGTCTGGAAGTTCTTCAAACCAAGAAACCTTAATGGAGCTGGCCAGGAAAAAATCTAGCCACTTTAAGGATTACAGTCTATAAACAAAACATCAAGTAAAATGTCTGGAAGTTCTTCAAACCAAGAAACCTTAATGGAGCTGGTAAGTGCGTAGTGAGCAAGACGATGGGCAGCTTCGTTTGCTTGTTGGCACGTGTGGGAAGCAAATGCTCCATTGATCTTGAGTTGCAAATCCCTTGTATCGTCCACCACAGGTCCCACATGGGAGAGATCCGGAGTAGACAAGTTCAAAGCCTTCATGATCAGGAGTGAATCACTATCAAGAGAAAAATTTAGAAAACCCCTTTCCGCAGCCAACAGAAGACCTTCACGAGCCGCTAGGGCTTCAATGTGAAGGGGCGAAGAAACGTCGGAGAACCGTTTCATTCGAGCAGCGATAAAGCTGCCATCACACTGATTCGCAGTCGACCATCAGGTGGTTTGCCATTTAAGTGGGTTGTTGTTGGGTAGATTGTTTAGGGGTTGGAATGACGCATTGAAGTTGAGAATAATTTCACCAATCATGTGCAATTTTACCTTACTTTCACCAAGGGAGGGAGTTGATTAAACAAGATTGAGCAGAAAATGTGGATTCATTGGAAGTTGAGAATAATTTCACCAATCATGTGCAATTTTACCTTACTTTGCCTTGTAATTTCTTGTCTTGTATGTAACTAGGGAAAAAACTATAATCATGAGAAAATTCGGTACACATTGCAGAGTAAAATTTCATTAAGTAATGTTATTCACACACCTTTTTTATTTTGTACATCCTTATTAATTTTTGTCCATTAATCTTTTTCATTTCATCCAATTCAAAGGTCAAAAATTAAAAAACTAAAAAATGCATGAGAAATTAAAATTGACATGTGGATAGCACCACCTTTAAGAATTCCCAAGAGCAAGAATAAATAGGATCAAAAGAAAGACCCCACCTATCCAACTAATGGGCGCCACTTATCCAACCACCTTCCATACATTCAAATGGCAACCTTCATATGTCCTCTGGTTAAACCTAACAATAATACCAGAAACAAACTTGGCACTTGGCAGCCCTAAGTCATGGCCACTACAACTTCTCTGCTTCCCAAATCCTTCCCACCATTTCTCACCAACGCACCTTCATTCCCATCAACCCTTTTCACCAAGCTCTCGTCTTTCAACCCACAGGACCACCCCCATTGCACAAAAAGGCCTAACCTTCAAACAAATGCCAAGAAGAAGAACCCCTGGCTCGACCCTTTTGATGATGGGGAGGACCCTGACATGGAGTACGGATCCCTCTTCGCGGACGGGAAGCAGGACGAGGATGATAGGCCACCCGAAAACCCGGATAATCCATACGGGTTCTTGAAGTTCCCAATGGGGTACAGTGTGGAAGTGGCATCACTGGCATTGAAAGTGAGGGGGGATGTTAGGAGGTGCTGCTGTGTGGTTTCTGGTGGTGTGTATGAGAATTTGCTGTTTTTTCCGGTAATTCAGTTGCTTAAGGACCGGTATCCCGGCGTGCAAGTGGATGCGGTGGCTTCGGCTAGAGGGAAGCAAGCTTATGAGTTGAATAAGAATGTGAGATGGGCTGACGTGTATGATCCTGATGATCATTTTCCTGAGCCTGCTGAGTATACTGACATGGTTGGACTCCTTAAGGTTGGTTGGTGCAAATATCTCTATTATTCTTCTTTAAAATCATTTGGGCAATTCGTTTATCTCTATGTTAAGTAAAAGGATTAGGGCCCGTCTGGTAACGTTTTTGGAGAATATTTTCATAAAAATGATAACGAGAAAATGGATTTGCATTTTCAAGATTCAAAATGTTGCAGTTTCGATCGTTCGTGGAGATGTTCTCTTTCAGTGTCTTCCTTACAAACTCGGCTTCTCATACAAGAAGGGTTTCACTACTTGGATAGAAGATAATGTTTTTCCAAATTTGCATCCAAACGACTTCAAAAGTAGCGGAATGATTCCAGCTTCTTGAATCACAGAACAATAATGCAAAGAAATTTATCGACAAGAATGATCTTTACAGTTCTTTTCTGCAACGAGGCATGTGAGCAATTAAAGATTTAGTAAGGCAGCTTCGTACTCGAGTAAACTGGAACGAAATTATTAAGTGCCTATTTGAGAATGCTCTTGGTTTTTGGCCATAAGGGATTCATCTTGTTAAACTTCATACTTAATGAGTTTCCTACTTGATTTAAATTTATAACCAATTGCGTTAACTGTCACAGAGTAGGTACTATGACATGATCTTATCAACCAAGCTAGCAGGTCTCGGCCATGGAATATTTTTGTTCATGACAACAGCCAGAGAGAGGGTGAGCTACATTTATCCAAATGTAAACGCTGCAGGAGCTGGATTGTTTCTATCTGAAACATTTAGACCGAATGGTATGAATCTCGCTGAAGGCGGGTATAACATGTGAGTTTATAATAATACAACACAGATGATTTTGATACTTCCTAGGAAAAATGATCACCTCCTTGGATGCATAGTGAGAGCTTTTATTTGAAGCAGAAAATTGTTCTGCAGGGATAGCTGGAACAAGTATTGGTAAAATTATTACGCTGCGTTTTGACACTAATTCTGTATTTAGAAAAATTATACACGTGATTTTCAATTTAGGTATCACCAGATGGTGGATTGGTTGGGGAGACCTGTGCGGGATGTGCCACGACAAGCTTTGCCCCCGCTTAAAATATCAGTTTCAAAGAAGCTAAAGCAGACTGTAGAGTCAAAATACAAGAAAGCAGGTGTAGATAAAGGAAAGTATATTGTGATTCACGGGTTGGAGTCGGATTCAAAAGCCTCGATGCAGTCTAAGGGGGATAGTGATAGCTTGCTACCCATCGAAACTTGGGCTGCAATAGTCCGCGGTATAAGGTAAGAAATTTATGGAATTTCCGTTCTGAAGGTTCTTCCAGAAACATACAACACAAACCTACACACACACACACACACAAGGAATATAAAAGTTTATATGCATTGACCCTACTGAATGAGAATGTTTAATTTATAGTTGGCCAGGAAGTTTTTGTAAGTATTGATCTAGAGCTGCATTTGTTGTTCTAATGCCGACAGGGAATTTAGGCCAGTTTTTGTCATTCCACATGAGAAGGAAAGGGAAAATGTGGAGGAAATAGTTGGAGAAGATACCAGCATTGTGTTCATAACAACCCCTGGGCAGGTACGGATAAATTACTTCACTAATTTCCCACACTTTTTGCACGAAAACAAAACAGCTTGGAGAACTATACATACAAAACTTTCGAGTAAATATTATTGTAAAGAGATGGATGGGTTGGAAAACCATCTGCCATACAAATACTTTTCCGGTGCTTTACCTTACCAATGTCTCCTGCTGGAAAAATGAAACCACTTTTGTTTCGTGATCTCAATCCTCTTTCATTCAGAGCAATGGTTAAATTTTATCAAGGACGTTTGCGGCCTTGCCTGCAAAATAGTCAATGAATGAAGCATGATCGACTTCTAATGGCTTTCCTTTTTATCTTCTTTAGCTTGCCGCTCTTATCAATGACTCGGCTGGTGTGATAACTACAAATACCGCAGCTATTCAACTGGCAAATGCACGCCAAAAACCCTGGTAAATGACATATGTGAATACTAGTTTTCTTGTGTTAGATAAGTACTTGTTTGAGCATATCCGTATGTTCTCCATTTCGTTTTTTTCGTGGGATCTATTTTTTCTCACCATTGGATTTTGATTTTCAAATCAGTTGATTCTAAACATATTGATACCCTTGAACTCATAATGTCATTGTTTTGCAGCATTGCATTATTTGGCTCTGCAGAGAAGGGGAAACTATTCGTTCCCAACGAAGAGGAGAAGAACTGTGTTATTGTTTCATCCAAGACAAAAATGTTAAAGGACATTGACACTGAAGCTGTTAAAAATGCACTTCCAATTTTCAATGTGTCCCTAGCTCTAGTCTAAAAGGGGTTACAGCTCACCCTGATTGGTGATTTAATTACTTTTGTTCTTGTTGTTTTAATACGTTATCTTTACCCCAGTTTGTATAGCAGTCCATTAAGCCAATGTTGATTAATAAAATCAGGATATATTTTTTCTGCTATCGACGTTCTGAGTGTTAACATATTCCCAAATCGTTTAAACGCACAAGGGAATTCCATACACAAGTATGAATCCCACACCAAAATAGTTCAAGGACAATCCTACAATAAGGGTACATTAAGAGAGGACAAAACATCAGAACCAGTTCTTTTCCTGATGACGGGTTCACATTGTTCGGTGAGCTTGAACTAAAAGGACTAGGCCGGCATCCTGTTCCAGAACTCTGAGAACACATTTGATGTTTACACACCTCTGTAGCTTGCTGTCCGAGCAACAATGCTGGTTGCTATGAGACAATCGGCTGTTCTTGCTTCCATGAGTACGGGTATCTGGCGCTGAAGGTTTTCCATATCAGTTCCTCGCAAAAGTAGCATCCTGTTGAGTTACACAAGTAACACATGTTCCAGCATCAGCAAGAACTGCAGCTCAAACAAGTGGATAATGCAGGTGCATCGTTCCAGCTCTTTTCACAAGTGGGACTGCTTTCGGTGGGTTTCTAACGTCATTTGACATGAAATCACATTCCCAGTTTCTTGAGCAAGGGCCAACCCTGAAATGCCATTGAGATACCAAGGCTGGCAGTGACTAAAGCAGCCTAGTTGTCTGCTAATATCATCACAAATTTCAGACTTTTGGATTCCAATTCTTGTGTTCCCGGTTTTAGACGCTGGACTAAGGGTTTTCTCTACTTTCCGCTACGTTCGAATAAAAATGAGCGAGAATTTCTTTTGAAAATTTCTTGAGGTCATTGATTTCAAGGTCATAAGATAACAGTAGAAGTTATTACGAGAGTGCGTAAAATTTACAGAGAACAGATCAAAGAAAAGGGATGCATCATCCCATCTTATCATGTTGAAATCATCCGTGATCATCGTAGTTGGCATGGTTAACTCAACAATTTAGGTACCGGTAATGCCATTGAAATTGTTCGGGAAAAAATCAGGGATACAAGCACTTCTCCAAAAGAAAAGAAAAGAGAGTATATTACGAAGGATACAAAAACCAAATTCAACAAAATCACTGCAATCTCAATTGAAGAATATTTGATGTTCGAATCTTGACTGATTCTGATTCTCTGGTCTAATTCGAACGTTGAATTATGAGCGTGGTTTTGCGCGAGTTGCAGGATCTTCCTTCGACTCCAAATATATCATTGCAACATAACCCAACGTCCACAACGAAATGTACTGAAATGGTACCCACGATACGCATGCAAAAAGACTTAAAATGCTTCCCACATACTGAGGATCTTTTACGTACCCAAATGGAAATTCTGTCACCCAGGGAATGTTCTTCCCAAAACGCACTCCATAATACGTACCAGATTCACCGAGCAACTGATAGACCCTACAAATAATCAAATGGAAATTCTGTCACCCACGATACGCATGCAAATTGTCACTTATATATTTCAAACAATCGATTTATCAAAGAGAAAAGCGAACAATCAAATCCCCAACTGCAGAACTCTTGGTCTGACATAAATCACAGTTACACTGAATGGTTAAGAGAGTAAATTGATCGCAAAGTTCTTTTAAACATTCAACGCTTCTGGTTCTTGTCACATACAACTGAAACGTAGGCTACAATTATATCAAGCACATTTTCATTGTACTTAAAATCCAATGGAAATATTAATAAGTCCACCGTCGGGACTATCTTACAAGGTCCTAGGTTTATTCTCATTATGCTTCCCATTCTGCAGACTTCATCTATTTCAACTACTGCAGATAATTTTCAGTGTGATGACTGCACAATAATGCATACAGCACCGGTGTGCTCCAATTTGCTCCAATTATTTGGTTGAAATGCAAAAGCATGTTGTTATCAACAGAAATTTCAGAACAAAAAGCTGAAATAGTTTATCAAGTGGTGGTAAAGGTTTGCAATGCCCTATTTATCATTATAGTCAAGAATAATTTTGACAAGAAGAAACTCAGTACTCTCTTCTCCTTATCTCCCTCTTTGCTCCATTGGGATAGGGAACATAAAAATTACCTTAAAGTTTTAACTAACAAGGATGTTAACACAAATTATTTGAGGTTCAATCAACCAGATGTTTACCATGACGGAATACACCAAGGGAACATCAAAAGGAACTAGACATCAAGCTAGGGGCGATGAACTAAACACCAGTTCTAGCACATTAATTTTTCTAACAGACATTATTTTTGTCTCAATCCCACTCTTCCTTTTCCCATTACACCATGAAGTAAAATAATTTCACTCCTATGAATTATATGATTTCATACATTCAATGCATCTTTTTCCTCTGTCAGGATTTCTACCTATAAGCGCCTCGTTTCCCATTAACTAGGAAGACCCGTCTATAGATGCAGAATACGAAAGATGGGCTTGCAATGTGCCCCGTTAACATTTAAGTACAATTTGAAAAAGGATATTCATAGCAATGATGACAGATCTCACATCAGTGTATCTATACTAGCATCACAAAATACGAGCTGCACCACATTTCCTTTGGATTAAAATGCACCCTGTTCTCCACATCCTCCATGAAAACTATACGCGTCGCCAATACCCAAAAGAGATAATCAGTTTAAGAGCAGCCAAACTACCATAGCCTGCAGCTGTGCAGCATGACATATAACTATGACCAACATGAAAAATGAAAACCATTTTCCCTCAAGTCCATCAGTTCTAGAACATGAACTAATTAAGCATGATTAGAAAGAATTTATCAATCCAACTTAGTGTCATACAGATTCAGGACATGTAAATCAATTGACTAATCAAACAATTAAAAGCTCACCACGCCGACTACCTAATCAATGAACCCAAATTCCATAACATAAAAACACATCCAAATAAAACTGAAAACTGGGAAGTACCCATGTCTCAAAACAACAAATAAAACATCTATAAAAAGGACTAACCTGAAGTTGAGGAACTGGCCAAAGGCAATGAGGGGCCAGAAGTAAAGAGGGGGAGGCCAAGAGAAGGTAGAGACCGAGAAAAGAGAAAGGAACTGAATCAGCTTCAGGAAATGAGACACATAGGCCATCACTTTGCATGGGTCACGCCCCTTCCCACACAGCTCTACCCATGTTTGTGGGTAACTCCATAGCCAATAGTAGAATGGGAAGGGTGAAAGCACTCCTATTGCTGCTACTATCCCCATTTTTCTTTTTTCTCCTTCTCACCTAATTTTCTCTCACTTTCTCTGGAAAACGATTCCTTTCATGGGTGGCTCTGGCTGGCTCATCGAATCTGAGCTCTTGTGTGTTTGTATTGGTTACGAGGTCGGTGGCAGGCCCATGTTTACAGCCCGATACTTAGCAGGCTTTGAGGTATCGCATCTTCAAAAGCACATAAAAGGATTTTTTTTTTATTTTTTTATTTTTTTTTATACAAGCGATATTAGAGGAAAGAGATATGAAGTTTTGAACTTCGATATTAAAACCAAGCAGAGATGAGAAGAGGAGATGAGTGACATAGGGTTGAGAGAAAATGGAGAGTAATGCTTCTCCAGTTTCTCCAAACAAAACCCTAACGAAGGAAAAAACTTAACATTACCTCACTAGTGTTAGTGGGACTTTGGGAATTTTAGTTTTAAGTTAAACCGTTTAACTTGTCGGCTTTATTGATCAAGGCTCGTTGGGTGCTGAAACTCGAACCAACTTAAGGGCCAATTCAAACTTATTTGTTTGATTGGATAACTTTTAATTTTATCCTAGCCATAATTCATAAACAATTAGAATTTTTAACTGCTTTTACTTAATTCCATGGTATTCTTCAATCTTTATCATACACGGTATGTGATCCATTAGTTCTGATTAGCGAGGCAGTGTGCGATGGTGAGAAATGGCTAATCTTTAGAACTTACATAAGTCATGAGTGATACCTAGCAGTATGTCATGGCTACCTAAGCTAAGCAAAAAAAAGTGGAGAACATAATCAGTTGGAATTATGATGTAATAAGGTCCTTTTATATATCAATATTCTTGTTCATATTGATAGGTTGACAGTTTAATCATGTCTATTAGTCGTTATGATTATCTTATCTATATCATTATTGTGAATGTGATTTGGAACATACCTCCTAAATCATGTTCATGTGTTATGACAAGAGACTCTTGAATCATAACATATAATAGAGCATTTTCCTTCAACGGTTGAAGGTTAGTCTCACATGCCTCTATGAATAATAAATGTTTCCAACAATGCACGTATCCAACGTATGAGGTGTGTCAAGAGGCGGATCCACATAGGGATCCACGTGGAATCATTTACTCTATCAAATCTAAAAGGATTAATCCCACTTAGTTGACATTTTATTTATAATAACCAAAAATTAATAGAGAAAAATTGAGAAAGGACTCTTTTTTTTTTTTTTTTTTTTGGGTTCAAAAAGCTTTACACTCATTGTTGGATATAGGAAACTTTCAACCCTTGTAAATAAAGACTTAGTAGAGGCTGTCTTGCATTATAAACATGCAAACTTCAAGTCCCAACCCTAACCCCAAACCCCACCACTTGTTGCTGTGCCGTCACCACCCAGTCTATCGCCTTTAGCCGCTCACCTCGCGTCGCTCAATTCAATTTTTCGTGTACATTTTTTTTTTTTGAGGACCCCCAAAATTTAAATCTTGAATTCGTCACTGGTTTGTCTAACATGTTAGCACAATAGAGTTGTCTCCACTGTCGAGCGAGATTCTGGACGTGGTGTCTCGTCCATTCTTAATACTTCCATGCCCAGGCTTGAAATCTCACAAATGTTTTAGAGCAGTTCCACCTCTAAAAAAATGTGTTAGCACTCAGCCCATTTAATCCACTCAATGAACAGTAATAGATCAAATGCATCTCAATCCTTAAAAAAAATAGCCTAGTCAATTTTATTAAAATATTATTATTTTTAATTTCTGACAAGCAAGCAAGTAAACATTGAGCAACTGTTTTGCTTTCTCATCTGCTTTCATGGCTGCAACTGTTTCGCTCTCTTTCTCTTTAGATCCACGGCAGTACCACCACCACTGCCATCTCTTCTACTCCACCGACCAGTTCAAACCCCACCAAAACCTTCCCCTCACTCCCTCTACCTCCTTAACTATTCTCCCCAAGTACCCACTTTCCACTTTCCCCAAATCAGACCGTTTCACCTTCAAATCCTTCGCCGAGTCGTTCGCAGAGTCGATGCTTTTGCCTTCTAGGTATGTGTCTGTGTTGGGCTACTTGGTCAAGCAGTACTTATTTGAAAGAATGAAGCTTCTTCCCAACACCGCCACACTCATAGCGTTTTACAGAAGAAGAAAAGAAGAGTACTAGGCTATTTTTTAATATTAGGATTTCAGCTTGTTGACATTATACGGGGCAGTCCATGGTTCTGTCAATTTTGGGCTGGCGTGGAGACCAACTTGGGCTGGGTGCTAGCCTATCTGTTGGACTGGAGTGGAATGGCTGGGTGCCGGGTCAATAATTTGGCTGGGTGCTGGTCTATTTGTTTCCCGACGGAATTACTCTTAAAGGCAGTTCGTCAATCAAGGTCAGTTCATGTGTCGTCCCCTCATGGGCGTTGATTTTTTGTTACCACAATGGGAACTGACATATCGAACCTGCCCCATCTTGTTGCCTTCTACTTTTTTTTGGCCTCTCCATCCCTACAACATATTATAATTGCATAACTTCTTTTTTTTTTTTTTTTTTCTCTTCGACATTATGTTACAAGACAGATATTTTCTTGGTTATTGGGTGACCAAATAATGCATGATCACTTATTTTTAAATTTGATAGGAAGAGTGGAGAATAAATAAATGTGTTTTAAGAGTGCTTGATTGTTTAGACCAATCTAATCCTGGACAAAACATGAAGTTAATTAAAAAACTAGATGTACTAGCATTAGACCCTCACTTACATGATACATTTTAAGCCATTTAAAATGCGAGCCTTAAATAAGACCATGCCAAGTTTATTCAAATTAGTCCTGCAATTAGTCCAAACCAAGTCTCTCTGATGCAACAAACACCCGTGTTTTAATCTCAACTTTTATTATTAATTTCAAAGATACAAGACCATGAATTATTGATAAACGTACTGACTTTTAGTCGGAAGAAACTCTTGTTATAAATGCATAATTGCAACAAACACACATAACACAACAAATAAATATATTTCTTTTCAGCATAAAAAACCAAATAAAAATATGAGATGGATCATTTTCTTTTTCATTTTCTAAAATATGAGATAATTACAAAATCCGTAACTTATGGAGGCATGGTGCCTCAAAGAAAATACTCGGTAGTTCTATCCGCATGCTCATTTTTAACTCTCACACGCCTCTTGTTAATTTGGTTCTTTGAGGCCATCTCCAATCGATCCGGCCAAAGGGTTATAGGGCTAAAAATAGCTCAAAATGACACAATAACCGTCTCCAACCGAAGGCTAGGCGAAAGGGCTTGTGGGCCACACCGGGCCAAAACCACCGAATCAAGTCAGCGAGCTGGCCATCTCCAGCTAGCCAGCTAGCTTGAAGAGCCCAGCCCACTTTTTTTTTTTTGAACGAATTTAAAAAAAAAATGTAATTTTTTTCCTACACCATTTCTCACGTATTTTTCATCATTCCATACTATCTTACCTAATTTTATTTCAATTCTTCACATTCTATTCTCTTCCAATAATTTTTCCTTCAATTTTTTCAATAATTTTTCAAATGGCCACCTCTTTCAATAATCTTCCAATATATCTGAAAATCTTATTTTAATATGGTATTTTAATTTAATTAACTATAATAATTCAATTAAAATAATAAATTATGTTTGGCCTATGACCTTTTGGCCCCCTTGGTTGGAGATGATTTTTTGTCACAGGGTTATGTTTGCCTATGGCCCCTTGATCCCTTCAGTTGGTGATGGTATGAAATATGGTCTGACGTTGTTCATTAAAATATAATTTCTTGAAGGGTTATAGGGTTAAAGAGAGCCATCTGGCCCTCCTTCGGTTGAAGATAGCTTGATCATCTTCAATTTTTTCTATTTGACGCTACAAAATTAAGAAAGATTTGTGAGAGGTGAAAGGATATATCCCATCCCCCATCAAAATGCCACCATGATATCTCCCTCCTCCCATATGGATCTGGTGGACAGGTCCCACGAACCACCACCATCCATGTTCTGTTAGCTCACTCACTGCCACTATATGCTAAGCATACAAAAGCAAACTGTGTGCAGTAGACGACATGACCACAATAGCAACATTGCACCAACCGTAGGCCATAACCTCATTTCTTTCTTCTTCTTCCTTTTCCATATCATGAAAAGAACACGGCGCATGTCCTCTCTATGCGCGTGTGAACTGTCCATAATTTGAAGGCTTCTAGAGTTGCTATTTATTATGCCTTTAAAGTGAGGCCGTCCCTTAGATGTGACACCTACCCTAAGGATTAAGGTCATGCATATGTACACTCCACGCATGACTCGGTAGGGGAAATTCTTGTGTATTGTCAGCCTCAAGTAGCCTCTTTCACAAGCAATTTAACTAGAAATTAAATTTCTAATACATGAGCACAAATTTGTGTATGCAGTCACACAACCATGTGATGTGATTGTTGGGCATTAGAATTTATCAACTTGTAAGCTCCTATTGGAAAATACACAAAAACAGGTTCTTTTTCTTTTTCATTTCATCCGAATCATCAAAATTTTAAAAATAAAATAAAAATGATTCTCTTTTCTTGAAGAGTGCATGAACTTAAAACATATATACAGGAATCACTAAAGGGATACATGAATCAACACAAATTCATAAACCATCTAATTCATGAAATTTGTTTTACTTCTGTCAGTGCCAACTTTGAAGATGAAGTTTTTCCTCGTAACAAAACAAGAATTGTTTCTTTTGGAATATTATTCAATTCTAATCTTAAAAATAGATAACTCATGAATGATTTAGACATGCAGGTTTTGAATGTGCCTCCTAAATACTTACGTTCGATTTAGAGCTGGTTTAGTATTACTGTGCTTTGAAAATAAAAATAAAAATTACTTTTGTTGTGCTGTGAAAATAAGCTCATTTTTACTGCTTCACGTTTTCAGCTTTTTTTCACCTAAAACTGTGAAAATAAGTTATTTTTAAATGTTTACCAAACACTTTTTTTAGCTCAACTTTTTTTATACTCATTTTTTATGAAAGCATATCAGTACCAAATCAGTACTTATTCACAATATACAATACACTTATCTAAATTCGAGACACAGTATATGTTAGAAAAAGAAGACCCTAACTACTCGGGGTGAACTCATTCCAGATTGACAGAACGCATATACGTAGACTAATTACGTAAAAGTTGGTACTTATTATTTGGTCATACTAACACAAAAGTGATTAATACATAGAAAAATTAGGATGAGAGTTGAATATTCTAAGTTCACAAATGGGAATGATTGAAAAAACAGGAATCTCACTTGTCAGTGCCATGTGTACACGGAGTGATGAAGACCAAACATGTGAAGTGTGAACCTGCACTGTCAAATAATCCAATAAAAAAAAAAAGTAATATACACTATCCTGGCCCACCAATCATGGCCTGTCCGTAAGACTACTCCAAATTAAAGAAACATTCCCACCTATACCGACTATTGACGGTATTGAATACATTAAGGAAAAAAAAAAAAAAATCGAAACTATTACATAATTTAGATGAGGGGGAGTTTCGAATTCGGAACGTATAATTAAAAATTCAATACTCTATACATTAAGATATTAGACAACATGCAACAGATGACTTATCTATATGAGTAATGCTAAGTAGATCAATTTTTTAAGAGAAATGCTAAAGGACTCTTTCAATACTGAGGCTCTCCCTAGACTCTCTGTCACCTCATGTTTTTGGCACATTATTTTATAATGATTGTACAAGGATTGACGTTAAACTTTGAGGTGACAGAGGGTTCATGAAGAGTCTCACTTTTGAAAGAGTCCCCTTAGCATTCTCACTTTTTAGAACAAATTTGTAAATCATGTGATGGGTTATTAATACAAACTATATATGTTAATCAATACTTAAGTAATAATTCAATCATTAATAATCACGTTATATGTTTTATAAATATGATTTAATTTTATGGTCTGCCTCATATTACTCCCATCCATATGTAATTATTCATTTTTTAAACAAACTATATTATGGTTTAGATCCTTTTATTATTATTTCAATTTAATGAATAAAATTATTGCTCACACATCACTATACCAAATTACTACCTTTAGAAGATGGGAAATGATTAGTACATATCTATTAGAAAATGACAATCACATATATATATATATATATATATATATATAATTTTTTTTTTACACACACCAAATCAAATAAAAATAAAGAACATAATTAAACAAAAATGTAAGAAAAAGCAAAATAGCGTGTGTTTATCATTTTTCTTAACTATTTTCAAATTCTGCACATTCTTATATGTTTTATCACTTAATTGACTACAAGAGAAATGCTAAGAGTATCTCCAAACGAGACGTCAAATTCAAAATATCAAAATTCAATTTGATAGCTGACTTGGCAATTTGACACACTATCAATATTTTCCTTCCACTTGATATGCCAAAATTTATTGCTTCATTTATGTTTTTTTTAAACAAAAATAATAAAAGTTGGGTTGTTATTGGTTTAAAAATAATAAAATAATACATACATGTTCTAGCATTTAAGGCAAGGTAAGTGGAATACCTGTGGAGATAGCAAAAATCATATTTGAATGCAGCTTCAAATTCGACATCTCTTTGTCCATGTCAGAGTATCCTTCTTTTCCATGTTAGCTTTTGACATCTCGGTTGGAGAAAATCGTATGTCATTTGTTACTATTATATGTCTACATGACATTTTTGACATCTTCTTTGAAGATGGCCTAAGAAAATTCTCTCAAGGTGAGACTATTTATAAATTTTCCGATTCTTCTTATTTTTTTTTAAAACTGTTACATATCAAGAAAAGCGTGCAAATAATAAAATAATGATGTACATGTTTTGGGGAATGCGTTTATGGACCGTTGGGATCAACAAAATTCGTAATTACAACTGTTGGCACTTATGGGCTGGCCTTGGGAGTATTTTATGCTGCAATAACAAGGTCTTCACCGTATGTAACACACTATTTGAGTTTTTGATAGAAAAAAGTTAAGATGAAGAGTGAGAGACGCCTCCAAAATAGTAGAGAAATTGAGATCCAAAATTTGATTTTCTATTGTTAGGTCGTAACCCTATCTTTAGAGTATTTACAGTGGATATATGCGAATTTAAGATGTAAAAACTACATTTATATCTCATTTTGTATCTACGGAAAATGTAACTATGAATTTTACTCTTGTGGAGGGAGGAGATACATATTTAGGATCTCATTTAATTTTCTCTATGTACAGAGTCCACTTTCTAATTTAGGATACATTTACATTTTAACTAACATTTTTCAACAAAGATAGATATTTTATATCGTTCTGGAGAGTTTTTTGGCCAACAAAAAAATATCGAACGCTGATTTCAAGGTATTTTGCATTTCATATTGGAGATGCTCTTATATGTTGAATACTGAACTTTTGTGTTTGCAATTCACTTTGTGCTACCTTTTTACATTACAAATAAATTGCAATAATGGTCAAAAGGTGGGTTTCTATTTAGGTTTTATTTTTTATTTTATTTTATTTTTTAAGAAATGAGATAATTGATGACAAATTACGGTTATTTATTTCTTTCGGCCCAAAATTTCTATTTAGGTTAAATAGTAAAAAAAAAAAAAAAAAAAAAATAGAAACCCATCTTAAAATTCTCAAAATTCACCAGCCCAACTGGAACCCATGTTTCCCTCCAATTTTTTTCTTTTGTGTTTGTTTTGTTATCTGAAATTCTGCTAGATACATACGACTTTTTCTGCAAAGCATTTCTCTTTAGTCAAAAGCACCTCCACCTTGGGACCCTGTCTTCCACACCACTCCCAGTCGCACTCCATTTTTATAATCCAAATTCTCAAATCTCAATCACAACAACATAAAAAGTAAAAAATGAAAAATTCAGCAATCAAAACACAATTATCATAAAAAAACAACAGTGATTAGCAACAATCTCCATAGATTATCCAACTGTAAAGCAAACCCGCCAACATTGGATGCTGCTCAAACACAAAGAAGAAAGAAAAAAAAGCAAAAGAAATTGCAGCAATGCATATCATGAGCATCCCCATATCTCTCAATCTTCTTGTGCATCACTTTTGAAGCCAAACCCACAAACCCTAAAGACCCAGAAGAAGCAAAAACCACCACCATGCCTTCAAGACACTTACCTCCGACGGCTCTGAGGCCACCCAGTTTCTTGACAAAAACCAGGATCTTATTTTTGGCCCTCACAATCTCAGCCACTTTGGTGATAATCTCATCCATCATCTATTTTCTCTACCATTTTTGGCACTCACTTGTCAACAGAAACAAGACAATCCCATTTGACTCCAGTGATCCTCTCAAGCTTGAGAGATTCCAATACAAAGAGCTCAAGAATGCAACGAGTGACTTCGATGCTGCCAACGTTATCGGGAAAGGAGGCTCCGGCACCGTCTTCAGAGGCATTCTCAAGTGTGGTAAGTTGATTGCTGTCAAGAGATTGGATGCTTTGAATTTGCAGTCCGAGAGGGAGTTTCAGAACGAGTTGCAGATTCTTGGTGGGTTGAGATCGCCATTTTTGGTGACCCTTTTGGGTTATTGTGTGGAAAAGAATAACAGGATTCTGGTTTATGAGTATATGCCCAATAGGAGTCTCCAGGAATCACTTTTTGGAGAAGGGCTTTTGAGTTTGGGTTGGGAGAGGAGGTTCGAGATTGTTTTAGATGTTGCCAGGGCGCTTGAGTTCTTGCATTTGGGATGTGATCCTCCTGTTATTCATGGTGATATTAAGCCGAGTAACATTTTGCTTGATTTCGATTATCGGGCAAGGATTTCGGATTTTGGGCTGTCAAGGATTAAGGTGGAGGGTGAGTTCGGGGTTGATATGTTCAGCCAGGACTTGGGTAAGAGTCAGGAGCTGTGGAAGAGTCAGGATCTGTCTGGGAACTTGGCGGCGGAAACTCCAGCAATCGGTACCCCCGTGGAGAGTGCTAGCGAAGTAGATTTTGCTCTTGCTTTGCAAGCTTCTTCTTCGTCGAAAAATAGTAAAAAAAGTTGTAATGTTAAGGCCTTGAACTTGAATTCTGTGAATTATAATGCCAACATTGCTTGTGAGAGTGATGT
This sequence comes from Pyrus communis, assembly GCF_041283825.1. Lineage (NCBI taxonomy): Eukaryota > Viridiplantae > Streptophyta > Magnoliopsida > Rosales > Rosaceae > Pyrus > Pyrus communis. The sequence goes on from NC_142581.1 coordinate 23,552,860, forward strand.
TAAGAGTAGTCATGCTAAGGGGAAAGAGGTTTCGAGTGTAGATTTTGGGGGGGATGATTGGAATAATAGGTTTGTGCCTTACGATGACGAGCTTAGTAGCATTGATCACAGTAAGGAGTTGAATGCTATTGCCTGCAATGGTGTCGATGACGCAGAGGATACGAAACAGTGGGGGAAGGATTGGTGGTGGAAGCAGGATGGAAGTGGTGAATTGTGCAGTAAAGATTATGTTACAGAGTGGATAGGGAGTCAGATTTGCCCATCTTCGAATCCTGACTGGGATGATGAAAAGAAGAGCATTCCCGAGAAGAGTGACTTGGATGTGTCGACTCCGGTGGATAAATCAGAAAATGCATATGAGCCCCGTTTGCAAGAATTTATGTTCGAAAACCTCAATAAGGGATTTGAGAAAAGAGAATCGAAGGGCAGGAAAAATCGTAAAAGGAAACCGAGGAAGATGCAAGAGTGGTGGAAAGAAGAGCACCTTGCTGAGATTAGCAAGAAGGGTAGTAAGCTAAAAAATCTTGAAACTAAGTGGAAGAAGGGCTTCAAAATGCCGCGTTTTGATCTTGGAAAATGGCTTTACCTTCACAGACGAAAGAATTTCAGGGAGCAGAGTCAAGATGGATGTGATCAAAATGGGGAGTTCAGTTTCAGGAGGGGATGGAAGAAAAAGAATGCACATTCCGTTGGTAGTGACGTCCACAGTGGCGATATATTTAGTCGTGAACTCAGCAGCACAACAAGCATGAGAGGAACTTTGTGCTATGTTGCACCAGAATATGGTGGCTGTGGATACTTGATGGAGAAGGCTGACATTTACAGTCTCGGAGTTCTAATCCTCGTGGTTGTGTCCGGTAGAAGACCATTGCATGTTCTTGCATCGCCCATGAAGCTCGAAAAGGCGAATTTAATAAGCTGGTGTCGACAGTTGGCGCAAGCAGGAAACATACTTGAGCTTGTAGATGAGAGATTGAAAGATGAGTACAATAAGGACCAGGCTAATTTGTGCATAAATTTGGCTCTCGCTTGCTTACAGAAGATGCCAGAGTTGCGTCCGGAAATTGGGGAGATTGTTAAGATCTTGAGAGGGGAGATGGATCTCCCACCACTTCCGTTCGAGTTCTCTCCCTCCCCGCCTTCAAAGTTATACAGCAGGTCAAGGAGAAAACGTACCGCCTCTGCAGATTAGGCACTGTAACACATTCTTCATTTTACTTCTCCTTGATCATTCCTCGCCGGGGTTATGGTAATTGTAATATATAAGAGATGATCCGAAATCGTTTGAGAAGCCTGAAAGATGTGTAGCATGAGGATCATATTGTTGTATGTACATTAGGTAGATGCTTCTGTTTTCTTTTTTCCATTAAATGGGTTCATGTTCAAGTACACCTGACTTCCCCTTGTTGTTTCATGTAAACCAGAATTTTCAACCATGACAAACCAAAGACTCCTTGAATTTATGCAGTGGATTTTATAGGCCCTCAGTTTTATCCATGGACTTGTCAGGCATGCATGGTTTTTCTGGTTCTGCCTTCAAACAATTGCAGGGACTTTTCCCACAAATTGTACATTCTTTATAAAATTTGGGGCTGACTAATTCGTTTTCCATCGTTAATTTGGACAAAATTTGACTGTCGGTTTTCAATTTTTCCTTCGATGCACATTGAATCTAGTGAACCACTCAATCCAATCAAAGGCTGGAAACGAGACTGAAAGGATCGTTCTCATGTGTAATTTATTAAAAAAGGGCTTTATCCGCCACATATAAAAAAAAAACCCTGGTTAGGTAAACTTTGACAGACATAGAAAGTGATTGATTGTTTAAGAGAAATGCTAATGGAATTTTCTCAAATTTTGATTTTTTATTGATACTTTGTCACCTTACAGTTTTATTTTAGTTTTCATATTAATATTATAAAATATTATTTTACAAATATAAAACGATAAAAATTCATAGAAATTTTCATTTTTTTAGAGAAGCCCTCGTCGCTTAAATTCGGTTGGAGCTAATTTTTGTGAGCCATGAAGCACTCGAGTCGTAGTCATGGGCCAAAGCTGTTTTGAGTACTACTAAAGTGTGAATGATTAACCCACGAGAGGCTTAACGTTACTCACTCAAAACAAAAGGATGTGCCATAAAGTCATAGAAATATTTTTCCACTAATTTTTTTCTGCTGAATTATCATTGTTATTTTGCTTTCCTAGAAAGAAGAGAAGGAAAAAAGGACGTTGCTCCGTGTCTTGGGGCCTTTGCAAGCTAAAAATAGATGTGAACTTAGGGGGACATCTCTTGGAAGTAATATTTGCGTTCTTTAAAATAATGATTTTCAGACTCCTATTTTCTTCTTCCACATTTCTCTATCTTATTTCTCCTCTTCGTAAATTCAAATGCTAGGAAAAAAAGAACAGAAAAGTGTACAGAAGGAAGAGATGAGTGTAGAAATCCTTTAATTTTCTTTGTCAAGCTGAACGAAAGAAAATGATCACAAAAAGTAGTGGAAAAAGAAAAGGGAAAATATTTTTGTTCAGCACTATTTAATGATGGTGATGCTCATCACTTCATAGATTACCGTCATATGAGTTTGATTTAATTTATCTACTACATAAATCTTGAAACACTAATGTGTTTTGTGACTCTTTCTAACAGTCTTAGGTTGCACTAGGATTTTGAGTAAATTGTAGCAATGGTCCCTCAACTTTAATCAAATTAGAGTAATGATTCATCAACTAAAAATCTATTGCTATTGATCCCTTAATTCATCAAAATGTGTAGCTATGGTCCTTTTTGTCAACTTCGTTAGAATTTTGTCAAAATAAGTTATGTTAGAAGGACCATTGCTACAATTGGGATCCCTCAACTCATCAAAACGTGTAGCTATGGTCATTTTTGTCAACTTCGTTAGAATTTTGTCAAAATAAGTTATGTTAGAAGGACCATTGCTACAATTGGGATCCCTCAACTCATCAAAACGTGTAGCTATGGTCATTTTTGTCAACTTCGTCAGAATTTTGTCAGAAAGAGTTATGTTGGAATGACCATTGCTCCAATTGGGTTAAAGCTGAGGGATCATTTCTTCAGTTGAGTTAAAGCTAAGGGATCATTTCTCTAGTTGAATTAAAGTTGAGTGACCAATGGTAATGAATTTTTAGTTGAGAGATCATTACTCCAATTAAGTTAAGATTAAAGGATTATTGTTACAATTTACTCCTAAATTTTTTTCCCTTCTGAAATCTTTTACCATAATCATTTTTTTTTTCCTGCCATCAGTTGAAAGCATCATTTTGGTGGGACTATTGCTGGATGGCAATGTGGTATACTTTTTCAGGAAAACGGTAGCGTTTTATTGATGATTAAATAATACTATTTTCAAATAAAGCATATTTAGTAAACTTTATGAATATGGTGTAGTTCACTTTAAATTTGTTCTTGGATTCTTTTTGCCTGGTCAGATATTAGAAATTAATCATGTGACAGCAATTCTAAACGTTAGAATTTTAAACCATGAGTTTTTGCTTTGGATGTTATGGTGGTTTCGGTCCTAATGACATTTTTCTCTTGTTGCAAGACATTTTATACTAATTTTTTTAGGGGGGGGGGAAGTTTTGAGCCTAAGACGCATGAGTAGAAATCCAACATCTTATCTACTACGATATTAGATCACATGTAAGACATTTCATACTATTTACTTTTCATCTTATTGCAGCAATATCAGAAGATATTTTTGAAGTATATGAGAAAGGTGCCATCCGTCCTCATCAAATCAATGATGTACCATAATATTGGGCTAAACTAGGTATAACTGGATTTCACTCAATTGTCATCCACTTGAATGGAGAAAGAAGTCACAAGCTTCTGCAATCCAACATTACTCAAAATACATATTATACATTTTTGATCGAAAGAGATACATATTTAAGAGGCCGTTTGATAACCATTTCGTATTTAGTTTTCAGTTTTCATTTTAAAAAAAAAATTTGATTTAGTAACTACTTGTAAAGCCAAATTTTAAAAAGTAAAAAAAAAAAAAGAAGTAAATTTCAGTCTTTTTTCTTTTCTTTAAGTGAAAAAAATAATGAAAACTTAAAATGAGATAGTTATCAAATGGCTTACCGTTGCTAATTTTTTCTATCTTCATGATGAAATAAGTAAAAGATCAAGAGTAAGCGAAACATGGGCCAAGCACATATAAATCGTGCCAAACGGATGATGATCACCAAGTACTAGAAGCTGTTGAGACTGGACTTGTTGATGATCGTCAAGCCGACGATATTGTGAACCCTACGGAAGTCCAAGCTACATGTATGCTCAAATTCTGTCTAGCCTTAAAGATCAGGCTTAACACACTTCAAGTCAATCTTACCTGTAGGCTGTAACTAGTGCGACATGCCACTACTAGTACTACAAGGCACAATGGAATGAATCAATGAATACATATTAGTACGTTGATCGCGTGTCGATTATCTTACTTTTAATCAAACTATACTGAGATGAGATCTGAAATCGAATTTCTGTTCCATCATCGTGTTCTTCTGATCCTTTACGCTCTGTACTTACGGGCCCGGCTTTTATCGATCTGCTGTTAAATGTGTTGAGTCAATTATATCAGCTTGATCACAGGTCTCTAAGTTTCTACTGCTGCTCTTCTTTTTTCTCTTTCCGTTTATTGTTTATTGATGACAACAATGCTTTATGTCATGGAATGTTAGGCGGTGAAGTATCAACATGTAGACAAAATAAGTGTAGCGGAGGTGAGAATGCTTCGTTGGATGTGGGGTACAAGAAGGGACAAGATTAGGAACGATGATATCAAAGGTAAATTAGGAGTAGCCAAAATTGAAGATAAGATGAGAGAAAATCGGTTAAGATGGTTTGGACATGTGAAACAAAGACCTACACACACTTCGGTTAGAAGATGCGAGTACGAGACAGAGGCTCAGGACCAAAGGGTAGAGAAAGACCTAGGAAGACTTGCAAAGAGACTCTAGGAAAAGACTTGGACGACTTGGATCTAACGGAAGACATGATACAAAACCGACTACAATTGCGTTCTAGGATTCATATAGCCGATCCTACTTAGTGGGATAAGGCTTTAGAGTTGTTGTTTATTGTTCTTTTTTAGGTCAGGTAAATTCCTCGTTCTCAAGAGTTCTTCGATTTCGCTATTTTGCTGTAAAAATCTTATTGCTATAGCAGCATGCAACATGAAACGTTACAGAAAGTCGTCCCACACAGGTGGTTTAGCTCAGTGTAAGTTTTGCAGTTGTGGTTAGATTGCATGATTTATATTTCCGACTGTACTCTAGATTCTCAATAAGTTTAAATTGAATTATTTGATCAAGAAAAAACACACAGTTGCTCATTCGCGTCATTTTCTTCAACACTGGTTCATTTAATCAATATCATAACTAGAATACAGTAGCAACAATCTTATAAACTTTTGACCACTCTGAGACTGAGTGATGTGAATCTCACAAGCTTTTGATCACTCTCAGTGATTGTGCTACCTCCGTCATGATCGGCCTCTCGTCCGGATTTGTTTTGAGACACCTCCCTATGAGCTTGGCACATTCCACTACTTGCTTCTTGTTTTCTTCTTCCAATACCTCGGCCTCTAAGTAGGTTTTGCAAAGATTTGCTGACTCCATAAACTCGAGCTCGTTATATGAGCTTGGACCGGCATTGTAATCATTCTCCATAGACCAATTTAGTAAATCACTCCATCTCTTTCCTGCAAAGATCTCACATAATAGAACTCCAAAGCTGTGGACATCGCTCTTTTCTGAAGTACGTCCGGATATAGCATATTCAGGAGGCAGGCACCCGTGAGTTCCGGTAATCACTTCAACATCTACATGAGTTTTACCAAAAGGAATTGGTACTGAGGTTCGGAACTCGGACAGCTTGGCGACATAGTCTTGGTCTAAGAAGACATGTCCAGTCTTTATATCTCGATGGATGATCATCTTCGGCATGCCATAGTGGAGATAAGCAACTGCACCTGCTACTTCAATTGCAATCTTTAACCTGATCGGCCACGGTGGTGATTCACCATCTCCATAGATGTGGTGGGAGAGATTACCTTTTGTTGGGAATTCATAAATTAGTGTAGGCAACTCGCTCTCAAGGCAGCAACCCAACAGCTTCAAAACATTCTTGTGCTTGCTCATGTTCGAGGCAATTGCTACTTCATTCGCAACCAATTCCAGAGGATCCATGTAACTACTCGAGTCTGCTTCGAACTTCTTAACCAAAATCTGGCGTTCTTCATGAACTCCTTTGTACAGTCGAGAATTCCAATCCCTATGTATCATTCCATCCCAGCCGTAGTCATTCGTTGCCTTGTTGAGGTCTTGTTCGGAGTACATCCGAATCGGATTACAACTCCCATCGAAAGAATGTATGAGCTGTTCCAACATAGCAGCTCCATTCTTCAAGAAGCAGCCCTTATTTTCCCTGTTGTATTTGTTGTTTCTGAATCTTGATAGCATATTGGAAGATATGCTTTTCAGTTGCCGAAGTCACAACTTTATTTGGGGCTTAACGCGCAAAACATCGAAAGTGTGATTAAATTTCTCTTCACGACTATCGTTTACTTTGAAAAAGTCTTGAAGACTTTGAAATGGGACTGGCCCTTCGATAAGTCTTCAAGTTAAAAATTGAAGACAATTAAATAATTAAATTAAATTGGGTAATAATCTACTTTAAATTACGGGGAGGGGAGGGGAGGGGAGGGGAACCGAACTTGGTGAGGAGGGCACACTTCTCTAGCCAACTTGACTGCGTTAAGCCCCAGTTTGGCTGACTTTCTGAACAGGGCCAAAAGACTGGAGCTAAACCCAACGGAAACCAATATGCAATCACTCTTCAGAAACCACAAAAAAAGAGCAAAAATGATACTTTCTGCGGAATGGAGCTGCGAGGTTGAAGCTACTCATACATTCTTTTGATGGAAATTGTGACCTAATTCAAATGGACTGATCATCAAATTCGTATGAGCAGAAGGATCGGTTTTCCTACACCTCATGTCGAAGTAGATGCAGCTCAAGAACTGCCTACATCAATAGCAACTGAAAATGGAAAACAGTTGATGGGGTTATAGCTAGCCTACTCTTGGAAGGCAAATGAATGTAGTCACCGACTCCCTGCCAAGTATATGGTCTTAACAGTGACGGCCTACGCTGCTATAAAACTAGTGTGAATGCCTCGATGCCTAGAAATAGCTCAAACGATCAAAACTATAAACTACAGGAGTTGAAAATAGTCGAAGGGCCCTCGAAATCTAGTCATTTGAAAAATAAAGTTCAGGTAACACAGTTGAGAGGAGAAAGGAAAAACCTCAGAACACTTCAGCCTAAATCACATAACGTGAAAGTCTGATGAGCATACATTAAGAACTCAAAACAAATAAATTGTACACTTCCCTGAGTTATACCACAAGCACTACACCCATCCAAATCCAAAGCACAGCATTGCCAAGGAAACCGCCAAAGCCCGAAATCCCTGTTGAGGAACCACCAGGACAGCAGCATCTGATGAAGAGTTATGAGCACTAACGGCGGCCTTTGGGGGGGAAGGCAGAGGATGGACAAGGACAGAGACCTTCATGCCATTGTAGCACAGACCATTGCCACAAATGAAGTAATACCTCTTGGCCTGATTGAGGGGGATGAAGTCTTTGCCACTGCTCCAGTTCCCAACTGCACCGTCCAAGGTGCAGTTGTCATACCCTGTTTGGTTCACTTCGAACACATTGTACTGGTTCTTTTGGTACCTAAACGCTGCAATTTAACAAAAACTACACTTTGAGAACAAAACCAAAAACATGGATAAATAAGAAAAACTTGCACAAAAGATAAATTGTTTGATTTTCCCCAAAAGATTTAAATTGTGACACTGCACAAATAGGGTGGACTTTTTTACTGAATTACCATACCATACTAATGTTGTACCAATTGGTAATGATATTGGTAATCAAAATCATTAGGTATACCAAAAGTTTGACACAGTAATGGTAATAAATGCTATACCAAAAGTTTAATGTGGTATTGGTACCGGGATTTTGGTATGGTAACCGTACCAAACCCAACCCTATACACAAATGGCAACATTCAAAGAACAAGATGATGGTTCATGAGCTATGAAATTTATGCAAGAAAACTTTCTCAGATAGAAACTGAGGCAAACTTTAGGTTATGTTTGGGTAAGAAACTTCCAAATCCTAAGGGAATTAGGTATATTTGTAATGTTCATGTGGTGCATTTTCTAATTCCTCATATCTAATTTTTTGTGATCCATTTCTTCTTCATTTTACTGATGGCCTTAGAATTTGAAAGTCCCTCACCCAAACATAGCTTAAAGATTATCAAAATGTCTGTGCTAGTTTCAATTCAGTGTACAATAATATGGCATTTCTCATTTCTCTTTAATTTTTTTTACATCAACAAAAAATAAGCAATTTTTCCAATGGTATAGATTTAAACAAATGGCTAAAACTAAAATAAACAGTTTAGGAAATCAAATCTAACGGTTAAAACATATGACAGAAACACATACATAGAGAGAGAGAGAGGGAGAGATTGTTATCTTACAAATAAGGTCCCCAACATAGAAAGTTTGGTTGTTGGCCCAGAGGGTGTAGTTTTGGCCAGGATTCCAGCCACGGTTGGCTCCAACAATGTGGTCAGTGGCAAGGATTGGAGTGAGCACTGCAAGCCCCGAGATGATGAAAACGAGAAGCAAGATGTGGTCATTGGAGTTGGAGTTGGAGGAGGACTTGGACATCTCTTCCTTCACCTCTCTCTCTCTCTCTCTTTCTCTCTCTCTCTCTCTCCCCCCTTCAGCTTCCCAGTACTCACTACAATATCACTCTAGTGGAGTCTGGATATACGATTCAAAAGTTGAATTATCTGGGTTGTGTGGGAGCCACACAACACGACAATTATATTAATATGGGGGTCCAGTCCAACAATGTTGACAGACTGGTCCACTGTTTAGTCTTTGGGAGGATATAGATTTGAATTAAAGCACAGTAAATTTAACAAAAAGTTTTATATTTTAACGAAAAATTATATTTTTATACTAAAGTCAATCATGATATTATTCATTTTACCCTTTATTTTTTCCTTATCGTTAAAACTCAAAATTTTCAAGCTATTTTCATTAATTTTTCTTTAAAGCATCAAATATAAGTGAATACTACATTAGCACTATCAAGTGACCTACTCACCTAGGATAAGGGCTCGTATTGTATTGGTTATATGATACAACTTTAACTTTGTTAGAGCATCGATCACTTAAGCATGCGTACGTGATTGTGAACTGTTGATGCGATCTTGCATTAATAGCCGAAAATCTATTTATTATAAACAACTGAAGAATGCACAAATGCAAAATGTAATTCACATATTCTTAAGATGAACTTTAAGATATCGTCGTATTAACCTTTTGAACTTTGAAACTGGCAAATTTTAATTTTCCTTTGTACGTTAATTGGTCATGTAGGTTTGTCAGGTTTAACCGAAATCGGAGAGGACCCATTTTAGATGCACTCCATGACATGTTTATTTCTATATATTTCTAGATTCAAGCAGAGGGTTCTAGAAAATTTACTTGAAATGACTTTTTAACCAGTGAAAAGAATCTTAATCTCTATCACCTTTGTCCCTGCGTCGGAGGAGGAGATGCATCATATTATGGTAAACAAATTACACGTGGCATCAAGTGAATGGGCCCAAAATGGAGTGGGTCCGGATATGGGGCCTCTAACGCCTCTACAGGTGGAACTTTAATTGTCATTTTTCTTTGTTGATTTTTGAAAAAACACTTGAAGGTCCTTCGGGAAGAAAAACGTGCTAATACTAAGAGATCTAACCAAGAGGATAATAGAAACCTTACCACTTATGCTGCCTGGTTTTCATCCGTGGCAGCTGCTAATGCTAAGAGATCTACCCTTCTTGTTCAAAGAGGATAATGCTCAATCATGGTGGTAAATGTATGTTTTCAAAGTCGCCAAGAAACATATACACGACGGTGTGCGTGCCCATCTTGAAAACGAAACTTATGCCCCTGCCTACGGACTGCTAGAAAATTTCCCCATATCGCTATCCAGTGCTCACAAAACAAATGATGAGTGCCACAATCAGATTCTCGTTTTTTCGCACTATTACAGTAGGATTGAAAACATAAAATTTCTTACATGAAGAGTTGTTTACAGTTATGAGTTATAGAACAGAGGGTTTTTCATTCTTCTCTTCCTTTTAAACCGAACTGGAATCGCTAAATCTACAGATAGTAGGTTCCACCAGCATAGATGACTGAGAAGCTGCAGAAGAAAAAAAATACTATACTTCCAAACAAGTCTTCGTTCACCAAATGTTAACAAGTCTTTGTTCAGTATGAGCAAACAAAAGCAACAAAGAAAAGAGGAAAATAGTGTGCTTCCAAATCATGGAAACCACGATAAACTAATCACGTTCATGAACTAATTGACCAAAGTTGGAGTCATCTGCCAGAAGTACAATATGAACACGAGGGATCAAGTAGAAAACATACCAGGAACATCGAGAAACAACAGCAATGATTCCCGAATATACCAGAAAACTGTGAATTAAATGCTCTTTGATAAACTTTTTGCATTATTGAAGAAGCTGAGCTCCTTTCTCAATGCCAGATCAATTTTTGTCTTAATCAGCTGCCACGGATGAAAACCAGATAGCATAAGTGGTACTGTTTCTATGAGTCGATGTTTGCAGAAGCAGCTTCCTCAATGACTTGGCCAATAACTACAACCCATATCTTTTAGAAATGTTCCGCATGCAGTCGAATTTGAGATTAAACTATTCAATTGATGCCTTTTTCTTTCTTGATTGGCGCAGACTATTCCATCTCTTTGTACTGCCTTGCTTTTGATTAACCTTTGTTCCCTGCTTGACTGGTTTCGGTCTCCGTTTTCCTTTAACACGACTACCTGGCTCCTCCAAAAGCCTCTTAAGCTTTGGATCTTCTACAAATCCGTTAGTCTTCATCTCAGAAAATATTTCCTTGGCCTTAATTAACAACCGACAAGCTGCCAGCCCTTGTACCATTACTGTGTAATGTGCAGAATCAGGCACTGCTCCATACTGCTTCATTTCCGTCCACATCTTCAATGCCATTTCAGGTTGCTCTAATCTGAAGAACTTTCCAAGAATCATAAGAAAGGTACTGCTACTGGGACCTAAATTAGCTTTCTTCATCCGATTAAGAATTTCAAGAGTTCCCTCTAAACCTGTGCTCTGGAGAAACGCATTGTAAGTCTCAGTGGTCGGGCTGAGATTATCGGCTATCATAGCGCTCAACATCTGCCTCGCCTCCTCTAGCTTTTCTGATTCACATAAAGGACATATCATTGAGTTATACGTGGTAGCATCTGCCTGCAAACCCTCTTCTTTCAATTTGTCCAGTATTTTGAGAGCTTCTTTAAAACAATTTTCACAAGTTAGAACATAAATTAATGAGTTATAAACGCTGATCCCAGGGATCCAACCCCTCTTCTTCATTTCATCATAGAGCCTAAGGGAGTCAAATAGTTTCCCAACCTTTGAGAAGCAGGAGATCAAGTGCGTATAAGAAGTTGCATCTGGTGTAACACAACATTTTGACATTTCTCTCCAAACTCTCTTGGCTTCAAAAATATCAACAGATATGTTACACCACCCATTCAGAATAATGTTAAAGCTCTCAGTCTCCAGTGGGAAAAGCTTCTTATTTACAAGCATGAACTCTTCAGCTTCTTCGATGTTTCCATATTTACAGAGAGCATTCAAGAGGATGTGGAATGCTTCTTGATCAGGAGTCAATCTGAACTTGTCCATTACGTGGAATGTCTTGATGGCCTTACACGGATCATTCGCAGATGCATATCTGATTAACGACAAAGGAGAAATAAGGAAAGATTATGATTTTTTATCAGGACTTGTAAACCCTGTATGAGTTTGAGAAAGCATAAGCTCAGGGATGCTAACAAATAAACTCCAAGAAATGGACAAAGCTTAGATAATACTTAAAAACGAATTTCAAATTTCGATGTCTACAAGTATTTAAGCCACTACCTCCTTTTTAAAATTTATGAACTCCTCTCTCTCTCTCTCTCTCTCTCTCTCTCTCTCTCTCTGAACATACATAAACATAACTAATAGTAAGCTACTAATTACAAGCAATCTTTACTTTAAATAATAGCTACAACAGTGTCATTTACTTTCAATAATTTTAGTCACAATACTTCGCCAGCAAAAATTATGTATAAAAATCCAATGAGTATCTGGAACACATAACAGTCCAATAGTGTTGTTGGGCATGTTTCCAAGACCTCATTGAAAAACATTTGGATAGCTTTCAGTTACAAGCATCCAACACCTACATACTCAAATAGAGAGATTAGGGGTGTAAATAAAGTCGAGTTTTTATTGTTTCAGATTCGTCTCACATTTATCGTATAAACCACAGCTCAAGACTAAGATCCCTAAATTCTAAACTAAACTCATCATCTATCATCCTGAAACAAAAATTCAAATATCCTGAAGCCAGAAAAAATGAACAAGAACTAATTCTGTAAAGATTCCTACTTTAAAAAGAAAAAATCGTTTGATTTTCGGAGTTTCATGAAGTTAAAGCATCTTGTTTGATTGCACAAAAACAAGAATTGGAGCAACCATTGAAACAATAGATATCAAATTTCAAACTTTTAAGAGTATGAAACAAAAAAATAGAATGCAGAAAATTTATAACCATGTCTAGTTCTAATAACCAAACACTCTAGCTAAATGAAACCTCTTTTCAAACACCATATATAATTTCAATTCAAACCATAACCAACATTCAATCAAAAATTAAAAAATCAAAAGCAAAGCACAAGCATACCTATCAATCATAATAAGCATTGCACGCCGCGTATCCATCAAAGCCCGATGCAAGTCTCGTATCAAACACCAAGCAGTACTGAACTTTTTGTGACTCCCCAGAATCCATACCATCAGACTACAAGCCTCTTCGTTGCAACAGCCCCACTTCTCACCCCATTGGAAAGCCAAAAACGCCGATTTCCAATCTTTCCTCAACTCCCAAATCGCCAAAAGCACCGCTTCTCGATCCACCTTCATGCCCGACTCGTCGAGAAAAGCCATGGTCTCGGCTTCTGAGGCAAAATCGGCGGCGCGTTTGAGCAATTCGAGAAATTGGGTGAAACCCGAGTCGCGGGGGTGGTTTGTGTTGAATCGTTGGCCATTGAAGCCCAAGGGGTCGTTGAGAGTTTGGGCTGAGAAGGGTTGGAGAGTAGAGAAATGGCGAGGGGTTTGAGGGAGCACGAGAAGTGTTCGATGAAACGTCTGACAGAGATCGCGGAGGAGAAGTTGTGAGGAACGAGGCGGAGACGGTGAATCAGAAATGGATGGGAGTAGGGTGTGTGATAGGAAGAGCTGGGAATGTTTGCTTCGCAGTCTTCTTGCGATGGCGGGAAGTGCCATCAGTTCACCACACCAGAAACAGCATGGGCGTAAACAGTGGCATTAGGAAAAGAGATTGAAAATTGAAACGTGATAACTAAAATGGCATAGGATTCTGCCTGGACAATCCTGACCCGACCAAAATTACATCAAATTTAAGGGTGAGAACGCTCCGTTCACCTCTAAAATCACAATTGAAATCGAAAAAAAGTTACGATTTGATTTCTTCGGTTCTTATAAATATTCATCACAAAAATTGAGTTAAATTGGATTGTACCGGATCAAATTCATTTCAGTTCGTATTTAATTATGAAGAAATTTTTGGATGTGTCTAAAATACAGAGCAGAATTCTTGTCATAAGGGTTGGAAGGGAGGGAGTTTGAGTCATTGAGTGTGTTGTCCTTATTGTCATTTCATAGGAAAGTTTGTTAAAGGTTTTTAATTATTGGATGACCTTCATTGTCATTTTGTATTAATTTAATATGTTCGATGCAAACATTGGAAAGAAAAGGAAAAAGAAAAAAAGTCGAGCATGACCAAAGGACATGATTATGTTTACTTTTTTTCTAAATTTTATTTTGATTAATTTAATTTAAGGTTAAAAAAGAAATGGGAGTGTACAAGGAAAAAAAATAGTGTGTTGAAATTACTTTTTTAAAGTATACGTGGTTTGAAAAAGTTAGTTATAGTAGTGTGTTTCGCTCTATACTTACAAATTCAAATTTCCTCACGTGTAGTGTTATTTAAGTTTTGACAACAAATATTAGATGATATGGAGACACTTGTGATGTACGTATTTAGGCAAGACTTGACTTCACTCTTTAGATTTAGGGTTTAAATGCTTTAGCAATTACTTATCATTTGTGTTAAAAAAAATGAAACTGGAAGTGACTTACTATATGTTTGGACGAAGAAAATAAATTTGAAAAGAAATTATAAATTCACATGCACCAATTCGTTATTTGGATTCATAAACATAGAAATTTAGAATTTCCATGAAGAAAAAAAAACTTGGAATTTGAGACTTCCAATTCCCAAGTTTAAATTTCATGTAAATAGGTGTCATTTCCAAATTTCTATTGACACGCTAGACCTCGATATTCCCTGAACACCAGAGTAGGCAAGTGCTGGTCACCACCCGAATGTGACGAAGCCATATTAGAATGCATGAGAACAAAAAATAAATAAGACTTATAAATTTAAATATAATTAATATGCAAATGAGGAATATGTTTAGAGCATACAACTAAAACCTAATACTAGAAAGGAATAATATAAAAATTGAATGAACAAAGGAGTGGGCCCTACACCGAGGACTCAAAGATGCCGATGCGAAAGTGCATTGACGACATGATTGTACACCTCGATTATAAGTCCTGAGGGGACGCAAAACAAACATAAGTGGATAAAATTGATATATATATATATGTATATATATATATATATATATAAAATAAAACAGTTATACATCAAACATACTAACCCCCAAAGTTTCATAAAAACATCAATAGTACAATATGTAATAGGTTTTCTGAAAACCCTAGCATGCCATAAAACCTTTCCAAAACATATATTGTATATAATGTACTAACTAGTAGTGTCGGTATTAGTATCTCTCGGCCCGAAGCCATCTACATATATCTCCTGTCAGCCATATATCTCCCTCATCCATAAGCAGAACAGTGACCACTAGAAACGCAAAATCATTGAACATAGTTTTTCCAAACATATGTGTACATATATCTCAAAACATCTTCATAGCATATAGTCATCCATCATATATATTACAAAGAACATTAGTTTGATAAAATATGATATTCCAAAATACTCTCACTAAGCATAATATCTCATAAAACGTAATCATTAAATCATGATTTTCATGTATGCATTTCTACTATTAAAACATGTATTTTAAAAAGGATCCACTCACAGATACTTTGCTATCGAAAAACCATGCAAACTAGCAAAGACAAAAACGTCACAAATAATTGCCCATAAACACATAAAGGGTCCAATTAATAAAAATCTATTCAAACGATTGAATTT
This sequence comes from Pyrus communis, assembly GCF_041283825.1. Lineage (NCBI taxonomy): Eukaryota > Viridiplantae > Streptophyta > Magnoliopsida > Rosales > Rosaceae > Pyrus > Pyrus communis. Next base: position 23,568,389 of record NC_142581.1, read on the forward strand.
TGGAAAACAAACTTAAAAAATGGATCTAAAACGTTGAATTACCCAAAGAAGGGTTCAGGTAAATTTTGAAAAAGTCAACACGAGAATATTCCAAAGAATGTTCCTCTAATGGAATATTCCATTTGGGTTGGGCCGGTCCAACCGTTTCTGGGACTAAACTTTGGGCCGGTTCCTATGGTCTTGGGCTTGGGCCTAAGGCCCGGCCCACTTGATTGGACGGGTTCAAAAGGGGTTGGGATTAGCATAAAGGGCCAATGTTTTGGGCCGGGGGTTAAAGGGTTTAGTAACCGGCCTAGGTAGTTAGGTTAGATTGGGTTTAGGACTTCAAGGGTTTTGGGTTGGGTTCCACAAGGGCCCAAGGTTTTGTTTTGGGTCTCGGCTCGATTTTGCGAGGGAGAAGGCCGGAGTTTAGCCGGGAAATTCCCGAGCTTCGATGGAGCTCGAATCTTCCACTATTTTACTCTAAATTTAGACCCACAAAGAAGATAACAAGACGACGAAGTCGAAACTACCTCACTTGTGAAGAATAGGTGATCGGAGAGGGCTGAGGATCGCTTGTAACGATCACGATTGTTGTCACCGGGAAGCCCGGGAAGGTATGGGCTCAAAGGGTCCGTGCGTCTTCGTCGGGTTTGAAGGATGCAGGAAGGGCCGAAGGATGGTGGTGTGAGTGGTGCAACGGTGCAGAGAGGAGTGAGATCTAAAAGAGAGAGTTCGGGGGAGAGTGATGCAGCGAGGGAGAGAGATAGCGAGAGTGAGATAGAAAGAGACAGAGAGAAAGAAAGGGCGTTTGGCCCGCCGGGGGGAGACAAACCAAAAGCAAGTGGGCCCCACCGGCACACACATTAAGATCCAACAACAATTTTTAAATAAAAACCCAAACTTAGTGAAATTACAAAAATGTCAATTCGTTCTGTAAATTTTCGGGACGGGTTTTTACATCTATGCGTGAAAATTTAAGAATAACAAATTCCGTATTCAAATTTCATTGTTCTTTTAGGTTAACCAAATAAGAAAATTCACAAATTCTAGACAATAAAATTCTATCATTTGAATTTCCATCATTTTAAAATTTCTTAGTAATTTAAAATTTTTTCATCCAAACAGAGCGTTAGTGAGTGCAAATTTTGAAGTTGAATTACTATGATACTTATGACTCATTTGAAAAGTACTTTTAAATGACTAAAAACACTTTTTTTTTATTTTAATAAATGATATTATCTGCGTTAAAGAGGAGGGGGTGAGCTTAGCCACACAATGGGCTAACAATGATTTGGTTTAAATTCACCTTTAGCGAACCCAAAATAAATATTGCGATTGTCAACATTATTTGTGACTTACTTATAATAGGGTTGCGAATATTTTCGTGCTATTATGTCCCACTCAAATTTTCTTTTATTTGTGATGGATGTGCTTTTCGTGCTGGTTTCTTACCTTCTAGGGTTGTGGTTGGTTTATTATAAATAACATGCTTGTTATTTAGTTGAAAAGAAATTAGTCACAATGTAGCATTTATGTGTTTTATAGCTATTTTTTGTATTTAATAATATTCTTATTATTTTGTAATGTTGTAACTAAAAATAATGAAAATATTTAGAAAAATAACCAAAATTTGAAATCCGTATTAAATTATAACCACTCTTGTAAAGTTATGATAATTATAGCCAAAGTTAATATAAAAATACTAATATACCCCTAATGATTGAAAACGTAGAATGATTAGATTTAGAAGCAACTTGTCCGTTGACTGCAAAATGCTATTGGAGTCAAGTGGTGAAGATGGGAAACTGGTGGTGCTGCGATAGATCTCCAGTTTCATTTACACAATTCTTTTGAGAATATTTCTTGCTGTCAGTTTTCTTTCTGAATTGATCCTCTCTTGCCGCAAAGATGGGGAATTGCTGCTCAGTCACTCTGCAATGCGACGCCCTCATCAATCGCTGCCTGGACTGCACCTTCGGACGAGCATCCTACCTTTGTTTCATGGAAGAAAATCTCAAATCTCTCACAAACGCGTTGGAAGAATTGAAAGCGCTGAAGAACGACGTCAAGGACAAAGTCGACAGGGCCGAGGCACAAGGACAGAGGAGGTTAGCACAAATCCAGTTGTGGATGTCGAAGGTTGCAGAAATCCAAGTGGAAGTCGACGAATTGTTGAGAGACAAAGATCAGGAGCTTCAGAAGTTATGTGCAGGAGGGTACTGCTCGAGTAGCTGCAATTCAAGCTACGAATACGGGAAAAAAGTGACCGAGAAGTTGAGGGAAGTCGGTGATTTGAGTTCGCAGGGAAGGACTTTCGATGAGGTAGCCACGGACGCTCCGCCGCTACCGGAGATGCGACAGATGGACCACACTTTGGGGATGGAGTCCATGGAGTCCATGATTGTTGAGCTATGGAGGCAACTTGAGGAGCCAGAAGTGCGAATTGTTGGGTTGTACGGAATGGGAGGGGTGGGGAAAACTACACTGCTTAATCAGATCCACAACAAGTACCTCGGCACGAATGATTTCGATTTCATAATCTGGATTCCGATTTCAAGAAATCACAGGATTGAGAAAATTCAGAACGAGATTGGGAGCGAAATCGGGTGTTTTAGTGACAGATGGAAGAACAAAGAGAAGGAGCAAAAGGCTTGCGAGATCTTCAAGGCATTGCGGAGAAAGAACTTTGTGTTGCTTTTGGACGATGTGTGGGAGCAGGTAGATCTGACCAAGGTTGGAATTCCAATCCCCAACGAAACAAACCGGTCGAAACTGATATTCACTACTCGCGACGAGCAAGTGTGCAGCAAAATGGGTGGTTGCAAGAAAAGAGTCAAGTGTCTGGAGGAGGATGAAGCATGGAAGTTGTTTAGGATGAATGTTAACGTTGCGGAAGATGTGCTTTCTCTTGATCCCGAAATCCCTGGCCTGGCTAAGATTGTGGCAAGAAAGTGCGCCGGTTTGCCTCTTGCTCTGAAAATAGTTGGCAGGGCAATGTCTTGCAAGAAGACAGCAAGAGAATGGAAAGATGCAATTGATGTTTTGAGGACATCGGCTTCGAGATTTGAAGGTATGGAAGAAGTTCTCCCTCTTCTTAAGCTTAGCTACGACAATTTATCTAGCGACGAAGTCAAGGCTTGTTTCTTGTATTGTGCGTTATTTCCGGAAGATTTTGCTATTCATAAAGATGAGTTGATATACAAATGGATGGGTGAGGAAATATTGAAAGAGTATGCCGATGTAGATGGAGCTCTAAACAAGGGTTACACTATCATCGGTACTCTTGTTCGTTCTTGTCTGTTGGAAGATATAAGAGGCCATGTAAAAATGCATGATGTGATTCGTGATATGGCATTGTGGTTAGCTTGTGAACTCGAAGAAACGAAAGACAATTTTATGGTTCAAGCTGGCCATCTTTTGAAGGAAATACCGAATGTTGAAAAATGGGACGGTGTGAAAAGAATGTCATTGATGGCCAATGACATTGAAAATCTTGACACAATACCTTCATGCCCCAATCTACATACCTTGTATCTCAGTAATAATCGTCTGAAGATGATCGATCACAATTTCTTCAATTCTATGTCCACCCTACAAGTTTTGGATTTGTCCAAGAACAAGGATTTAGCCCAGCTGCCATCAGGAATATCGAAATTGGTTTCTTTACTATATCTTGATCTTTCAGAGACATGCATAGCAGCGCTTCCAATTGAGTTAAAGGCATTGGTGAAGCTAATATATCTGAACTTGGAGCATACCAGTGAACTTGATGTGATTCCGCAGAATTTACTCTCTAGCTTCTCGAAACTCAGAGTTTTGAAACTATATAATAGCGGTACTTGCAAAAGCATTCTTGGGGATAATGCGCACCTGGAAAGTGAATTGCAAGGTTTGAAGCACTTGGACCTGGAAAGTGAATTGCAAGGTTTGAAGCACTTGGATATGCTAACCTTTACCATACAAACTGTTCTTATTTCCAAAAGGTTTTTCGCCTCCAACAAGCTAATGAGCTGCACTCGTTTTCTATGCCTTGACGGTTTAAGCTTGCTTGATATATCACCGTTGGCATATATGAAACGTGCATATTCTCTTATTATTAACAGGTGTGGTCGTGTGGAGTACAACTTAGATGTTTTAAGCCAAAGTTCCTTCGAACACCTTAAAGCTGTGGATGTACATGATTGCCCCAACTTGTCGGACTTGACATGGCTCGTCTTTGCTCCAAAGCTCAAGACATTATCCATACGCTCATGCTCCAAAATGACAGAAATAATCCGACTTGAAAATTTGGGTGAAATTGCCCAAGTAGATGAGATGAATCAATTTTCAAATCTTGATGAATTGATATTGGTAAGCCTACCACAGTTGGAGAGCATATACGGAGACAAAACCTTGCCCTTTCCGTATCTGAAGAGAATCGAAACCCGTGGCTGTCGAAATTTAAAGAAGCTTCCCCTCAACCTTCGCAGCGCCGCAAAACGTGATCTTGTGATCACTGGAGAACAAGAATGGTGGAATATGCTCCTTTGGGAGAGTGAAGATGATAAGAAGGCTTTCCTCCCTTGTTTCAGACAATATAAGTAAGCGGTTTATGATGCAGGAGCCATGTTCATGGTAATTTTCATTTCATAAGTGCAACTTTACACATGTATTTAGGCTTGTTGTTATGTAATCTTGTATTCATTGTCATTGAGTACCTCTGCATCACATGATCAATGTGTTAGCTGTGATACCGGAGTTCAGAGAGTCCGGATTTCTCTTTCGCTTCTTTTCCCTTACTCTTTTGTTCCATATGCATCATCTGCACTTTGTAACTACAATCCATGGTTGTACTTTTTGTTACTTCTATTTATTTCAAGAGGAAAGCAATCTGATTTCAGATGTAAAGAGTGCTGACCATTTTGTGCTTTGAATAACAATCTTAATCGCCTGGAACGATAATAAGGATGATGATGGTGGCGATGATCTCATATTGCCTTACAAGTAGTCTCCGACCCCTCGCAGCAAGTAGATTTAGCCATGTGAAAACTTGCAAGATAATATGTGGAAGAGAAAGTTGCTAATTCTGCTGCATCTTGTTCATAGTTTAATTGAGCTGAGAAGGTCTTATTCGGGGGAAAGCGTCCGGAGGTGCAGTGGTGTCGTCGTTATGAAGGTCGAGGTTTGGTTTTTCTAATTGGCACATTGCAGTCCAAAGAAAGTTGAGGATGTTATGGAGATGCTGTCTTAGTTTTCATGCTGTCTAACAATACGAGCAATTTGATCTGTTGGCATGATCACATACACAAAACACAACCAAGCCATCAATGAAACTGCCGCACTTGAATTTACAACACATTTCTTGCCCTCTAAGTGTAATTTCAGGCTGTTTGGCAAACACAAAAGTTGTGTGATGAGTTACTTTTTTTTAATAGTCCGGACTACTCAGTAATACGAAAAATGAACGGTCATGATTGAATTGAAGAAATACTATTTTTCTTACTTGCTAATTTAATGGATAAAGAGTCGAACTACTGAAGGCAAACCCGAGTTACTTAGTCACGTATCCTACATGCATGAAAACTAACTTATGAGCTATAAAAGAAAATTAAATCAAATGTGGTGGAGCCAAAAATTTACCACTAAAGTCATTGCAGTCTTGACTGGACATTCGCGTCAATTTACCCAACATTAGTGGAACAAGAAATATGGTGTTGGAGCATGTGACTTAGGCCATTTCCAACCGAGGGTTGGCCAGAGAGCTCGTTTTAGCCCTCTGGCCCTCCAAGATCCTCCAAGATATTAATATTTTAATGAACAGTACATGACCATATTTGCCTCCGTCTCCAACCAAGGGCCAGAGGGCCAGATGACTCGTTTTAGCCCTGTCACAAAAAATCATCTCCAATCGAGGGCCAAAGGGCCAAGCATAATTTAATATTTAAAAACTACAACTTAAATTCAAATCCAACGACTAAGTGATGTCAACATAATTTATTACTTAATTTAATTGAATGTTGTATAACGGCTTAGGAAGTGGAAAAAAAATATAATTTAAAAAAAAATATGAAACAAATTTTGTAAAATAGAAGTTATAGGAAAAAAATATATATAATTTAAAAAAAATATGAAACAAATTTTGTGAAATAGAAGTTATAGGATAAAAATAGAATTTAAAATAAAATAAAACAAATTTTGTGAAATAGAAATTATAGGAAAAAATGGAATTTAAAAAAAAATATGAAACAAATTTTGTAAAATAAAAGTTATAGGAAAAAGATAGAATTTAAAAAAAAATATGAAAAATAGAAGTTACAGGAAAAATTTTGTAAATAAATAATAATAATAAAACTTTAAAAAAAAAAATTCAAATGCAATGGCTAACTGAGGTCACCTAGCCGTTGCATTTGAATTTTTTTCTTAAGCATTCTTGTCGGTTATAACCGACAAGAAAGATGATTTTTTTTGGCCAGCCATCCAACCCTCTCTGATTCCGTGGGGCCCTCTCAGATTCCACAGCCCTCTGGACCTTTCGGTTGGAGATGGTCTAGCCAGAGAGCTCGTTTTAGCCCTCTGGGCCTCCAAGATATTAATATTTTAATAAACAGTACATGACAATATTTGCCTCCGTCTCCAACCGACGGCCAAAGGGCCAAACATAATTTATTATTTAAATTTAAAAACTACAACAACTTAAATTCAAATCCAGCAACTTAAATTTAAAAACTACAACGATAACTGACCCAAAAAACCAAAAAAATTAGAACTTAAATTTAATGAATGGTTTAGGTATTTATAGGAAAAAAAAAATTAGAATTTTAAAGAATTTAAAAAAAAATGAATACAACGGCTGGCTGACTAGCCGTTGTATTCAAATTTTTTTTAACCAATCCTGTCGGTTATAACCGACAGGAATACTCTATTTTCTGGCTAGCCCTCCAGCTCTCTAGCCCTTTCCGATTCTGTGGGGTCCTCGATTGGAGACGATTTTCGAGTTATTTTCGGCCCTCTGGACCCTTCGATTGGAGATGGCCTTAATTGCTTTCACTTTGGCTTGGTCATTAACAGATCCACTTGCCATCAACCCGATTCGTTAAGACTCCAATGAAACACTAAACTTTTGTACTTGTTTGTGTCATGTTAACAGACTAAATCCAAAAAACTAAAATGAGCTTAGGCTCATAATTGTGAGAGAGAAATTTCAGTGTGTCGGAACACGGCCCGGTATCCTAAGTGTCCTAATACAAGTAGTTGGATACTAAAAAACAAATTTCAACCATTTGTATTGTGACAATTAGTGTACCGAGCCGTTTCCTCGTATACTGAAAAATTTCTCCTCTTTCACATTACTTGATAAATTGATAAAAAAAAAAAAAAAATGGTGGATAACGAAAGCATCGTTTGGGGAGCTCCAGATGAGGTATGCCAACACTTTCCTTGGAGATATACTAATTTTTTCACGATTTTTAAAATTTTGAGTTGGCAGCTTGTTCGACAAACCAAAACTAACAACAAGAGAGTTGTTCGGCAGTGAATGATTGAAAAACAATTTGAAATATAAAAATAAAAATGTTCAGCAGGCACATCGGAACACTATGAGAATTATTCGACAGTGGCCAACTAAACAACAAGAGAAGTGTTTGGCACACCAGGGCCAAACACTCTTCACGACCAAAACTTCTCGTCCAAAATCGAAATTTCACTTTTTCCGACCGTCAAAATCTAAAACTACCAAACCAGAGATCGATAATCAGTTCAAATCATTCCAAAACAAAACAGATTAAGCGACAAAACAATGAACTGAAGCAACGTCTTGAAATCTCAATAGTTGCCAAAGGCTAAAGTGTACTTACAACAATTGAAAGTGCACTTTGCATTAAAGGAAGAATGCAGGAGACGAAACAGGAAATTGTACTCAAGTTCCTTGGAGGAGGACGTCTGATGCATTCGTAACGTCTTTCCCACCATTTCAGTCTTGACAGGGGACTGACAGTCAATTAATCAGCTGTTGTCGTATGAAGATGTAGATGTTAGACCTGCTTCGTCTAAAGAGACTAAAAATGATGCAAAAAAACTGAGAAAATAAAACGTCAACGTGCAAATGAATGCAATCTCTCTTTTGGTGAAATGGCAACTGCTGTAATCAACAACAATAAACAAAGGACTTTTGTAATTAACAGCATCCGTCAACGTTCTGAACATTACTTTCCTGTGGAATTTCCACGAGGATCCAACTCTAAATTCTAAATAGTGCTGAAATATAAGGGGAAAATGTAAAAGGAGATGCAAAATGTTGAACTACAAGTAAAATATTGGATAAAGCAGGCACAGATCAAGGGCAGGAAGAAGGAAAGGAAGAAGGAAAAGATTTCAGGATAGGAAGTTACCAGAACTGCTAGATGAGATTAGTTGAGCCACATCTGTTGAACCAAGAGTTATTCAGCTTCATGCTCTTCACAAGCAGGTGAACTCAGAGGTCGTCTCTTTGAACGCTTTCAAAATTAAACTTGATATTTGGAATGTGGGAAATCTTATCCCACTCCTTGCCAGTCCCCACAATGCAATGGTCTTGGAGAACTTTAGAGTCAGTGATCGTCAAATTCTGTAGTGGTGTCTTTTTCAGGAAGTTTGGCAGCACGTCTAAGCAAAAGCAGGAGTTAATCTCTAAGGAAAGAAGACATGGCATTATTCTACACGAAATATCTTCTTCCGTAGACCTTAAGCTCCCTTCCCACACTTTCCACTTTGCCAAGGAAGAAAACCGAAGTTCACTTAATTTTGGGAATGAAACAAATGATGATATTTCTGCACCATCAGTTCCTATGCCCAAAAACTCAAGCCCCACATTTTTCACACTTTTCATAAGACATATTTCAAGTGATTCAAGGGATGGAAGTTTTCCCAGAGGAGGCAAAGCCTCAGAATAATGGCAGGAATACAAGACAAGCCTTCTCAAATTAGTTAAGGACATCATCCAATCCGGAGAAATGGTGGTGCCTCTGTACTTCCGTATCTCTAAGGCTTCTAAATTTGAATGTGGCTGTAAGCATTCCAGTATTATTTCATCTTCAAGCCTCCGCTCTCCACTCCATTAATCGTTATACGCTTAAATTTGTTACCGACTGCTAATGTATCCAAAATCGATCCAGCAAATATATATACAAACCCGAAAATTTGTTATCTAACTGCTAATGTATGTACATTTCTTCCATTCATGTAGTAATACTTGAAGGAGAACAAGCAATAACGAACTATGACAAACACTTATCCTTGAAAAGGAAAAAAAATGTCTGAAGGGAAAGTTCATCAAATCTGCAATGCCTGAGAGTCTGAAAGAGTAACTCAAGAGGTGTCCTGTTCGAATGCAAGCATCAAACGTTAAATTTGATATTCGGGATGTGAGAAATCTTAGACCACTCTTTTCCTTTCGACATTTGGCAATGTTTTTGGAGGATCTTACACTTGCTGATCGTCAAATTCTGCAGCGGTATCTCTTTCAAGAAGTGTGGCAAAGTCTTTACGCAAAAGCAGGAGTCAATCTCTAAGGACATGAGACATGGCATTATTTGGATCGAACTATCTTCTTTCTTGGACTGTGATGCCCCTACCCATGCATTCCACTTGAACAAGGAAGAAAAACGAAGTTCCCTCAGTTTCGGGAATGAAACTAAACAGCACTTTTCTGCACCACCGGTTTCTATCCCCAAAAACTCGCACCCCACCTTTTTCATGCTTTTCATATGACATATTTCGAGTGATTCAAGGGACAGGAGTTTCCCCAAAGGAGGTAGAGACTCACAATCCAGGCAGGAATGCAGGATAAGCCTTCTCAAATTCGTTAAACTCATCATCCAATCTGGAGACACGGTTCTGCCTGTATACTTCCGAATCTCTAAAGATTCCAAATTCGGATGTGGTTGTAAAGCTTCAAGTATAATTTTATCTTCGTGTCCCCTCTCTTCACTCCCATCAAAATCTAGAGTCAAATCAACAAGGTTTCCCCTGTTTACGAGTTCCGCTTTCTCAGCCTCATTCACATCTTCTAGGTTCCCACACCTACATATATGAAGATACCCTTCAAGCTTGTTCAAATTTTTCAAATCTCCCAGCTTAAATGCTTCTTCGTTGTCATACTGTGGTAGGACGAGCATATCTAGTGTCTGTAGAGAAGTCAGTTTTGCAATTCCCTTGGGCAAACTCTCTAGATTAAAAGAACAATCAATATGAAGGTGTCTTAAGTTCAATAGCATCCCCATCCTCTCTGGTAGTTTTCTAATTCGCATACAATCGTTGATCAACAAAGTTTGCAAGTTAGATAAATCACACAGCGTCTCAGGCAACCTTTCCAGCTCGTCGTTGCTAGATAAATTGAGATATCTCAAATGTATAAACTTTCCAACCTCCTCCGGTAGTTCTTTGAACCAGCAGCGACTCAGATTTAGTGTTCTCAGACATGTTAGATGCAAGAGTATATCAGGGTTTATCGCAATGTTCATTGAACTCAATGCGAAGAGTGTACGCAGTCCTTTTCCGTTGCAAGCTGAGTTAGGAAATGCAGCCCCAGGTGCAAGGACAAAAGTAGAATGACGGGCTACTTCAATATTTGCCTCTCCGAGGTCAGCCCCAGGTGCTAGGACAAAAGAAGAGTCGCAGGTGCCTCCACTGCCAGACTCTTCAACACAATCAATACCCGTGATAAAGCAGTCATACCTTGTGACATATTGGACCAAGCGATGCACTTCTTCATGCATCTTGCATTTTACAATGCTTCCTTTATAGTCTGTTTCAAAGTCTTGGAAGAAAGACCGCATCGCTAAATTCATAAAGCATTCTTGGCCTAATATTTCCTTCTCTTTATTTCTGTCGACATTGAAACCAAGATAACCTTGCGACATCCACATTTTGATCAAATTGTCTCTCTCAATGACGTGACCTTTCGGAAATATCGCACAATATGAGAAACAACATCTAAGCACAGGTGGCAGATCATGATAGCTAAACAGAAGCAGGTCAAAAGTGGTTATGTTGTTGGCATGTCCCAATTCCCACATCATTTCTCGCAAAACAGATTCCCACTGTCCTCTGGTATTCTTAAAGTGCATGAGACCCGCCAAGGTCTTTATCGCAAGAGGCAAGCCATAGCACTTCTTTACAATTTTCTGACCAATTCTTTCGATTTGTTTGCACTCACTTGCATCCCTTCCAAAAAAAGCTCTGTGTCTAAACATTAACCACGCATCTTCATGCGACAATGCGCTTAGAGCAATTACACTAGTAGCTCCCATCATCTTAGCAATGTTGCTAGTTCTTGCAGTCACCAAAATCCTACTCCCTGCTGCACCAAAACGCAAAAGCTTCCAAAGAACATACCCCTTTGAGAAGTCTCCATCCCGGAGATCCCACGCATTATCAAGGACTAGAAGGAACTTCTTTCCACCAATCGATGCACGAATACTCTCAAACAAAGCTTCCCGTTCAACAAAGTTTAACGTTCCACTCTTACGAGGGATAGCTTCAAGAATTTCTCTGGCAACCCTCGTCCCATCAGGCGAAACAGAGTCACACCCCCAAATCCTCAAATCGAAATGGGTTCTGACACTTTGATCATTATATGCTAACCGGGCAAGAGTGGTTTTCCCCATCCCACCCACCCCAACAATTGAGATTACACCATTCCCCCAACACCCTTCACTCCTCTCAGGTACCAATTTGCTTATCAAAATCTTCGTATCTTCGTCTCGGCCATAGATTGCGGACTCTACTTCTTCAATTAACTTATAAGTGGCAGTTCCAATTCCTAGTCTCCCGGATTGTTCAACCTCTCTATTTTTTACAGAATTAAACTTGAACCTATGTCTCTCAGTTGCAATCTCACTCAGTCTTTCCCTCAAACACTTTATCCTCTTTGCAATTCGAACCCAATCGACTATATCAGTGCAACAAAAGCACGAGGTGAGTTGGGAAAAGCATACCTTCACAAAGCTAAAAGCTTTCGATATTCCACGACTTTCTTCTTCTTCTTCCTTCTGGGTACCTTCTGATTCAGGGACGGCAGCGCTGCAGCACTCATCGAGCATGTCCTCGATGTCGCAGCTGGCGTCTTTGAGCTTGTCCAACCACGCTCTGACTGGCTCCTCCTTCACTCGCCTCTTCTCGGCGTCATCGAGAACGGGTCCGATGTCGCGGAGGATTCTGGCGAGCTCTGGGAATCTGTGTTTTTCTTGGAGCTGGTCTATGAGTCTGGAGACCAAGGCGAGTGCATCAGCCATGATCGGAGCTGTAGCTTGACTAACAAGAAAGAATGGAAAAGGGTAGGAAAGTTAGGACAGGGGAAGATATATTTGTACAAGAAAATACCCATTAGAAAAAAGGAATGAGAAACATTGACCCAAAAAAAAAAAAAAAAAAAAAAGCAACGTAGACCAAACAGGAAAAAGGAATGGAATGAGAAAGATATCAAATATACCGTTGCCCAATTTTATAATAATGTTTCACGTGTGTCCAAAATAGTGTTCAATCTCGTATTTTCAGCTTAAGTGTTTGCCTTTCGAATCAACTCCCAGGAAGGTGCCTAGAGCTTTCGATTTTCTTGCTGTTCGAGTGTTGACACCACTTTCTTTTTTCTGTTTGTTTTTATTGACACTTGTTTACGGTACCACATAATTTTCTTCTCCGTTCGTTATTTAGGTTTCGGGGTACATATCTATGTTGTGTGCTTATTGCAATTAAGCCGCTTTCTTGTAAATTTCTTTTTGTTGGTAATAAAGTCATCTTCATATCATCTTTAGAAAATTTTATTCGATTTGTAACCGTTTAGTTTTATGTTATCTAATCATTAATTATTAGTTTGGCTTAAAGTTTAGTGATTTCAATAAGTACAACAAACTATTTGTTTTCACTTGGAGTTTAAAGCTTTACATCTTTTCAGTATTACTGTGTAGAATGAGTTAAAAATTCATTTAGTTTTCCTTCAATATTTGACTTTTTTTTAATCAATTATATGCATCTTTGATGTGGCCTGTTTTTTTAAATCAGATATATTCAGTTTAAATTTTAATTAAGATACGTGTCAATTTTATAACAATAAAATTAATAAAAATTAAATTTATTAACACATTTCAATCAATAATTCCAAGAAAAAAAAAACGACACAAGACAAAAACGAAACTAAAAAAAAAAAAACTTTTTTGAGTTTTCAAAATTTTAATTAGTTTAATTTTTAGTTTTCAGTAAAGTAATCTCACCATCATCTTCTTCAGTTGCCCCAGGACGGACAACAAAGAACGGTTCGGATGGCACTGCCCCTTCATCGTACCAATTCTTAGCTTTCTTCTCTACCAGATCAATCTGCAAATATATATTCAAAGAATTTGAATAAGAAACTAGCTCGAAATCGGTATGATATAATACAAAGTGGAAAATGGAAGTAGGGCATGTAATTTTGTAACTTTAACTAATTAACTATACCTTGGTGAGGGTGTTAGGAAAGTTGCATGGGCGCTGAGCTCCGCAAGCATAAGCGTATCCGTATTTTTGGCCCAGAAAAGCGGGGTTTATGCTGCACATGTCCATCCCTCTTCCATGCTCATTTGGGTCTAGTGCTGCCTCCAATTTTCCATATGGACTCCAATCCAGTTGTATTCGAATCTACCAACCCTGTGTTTTCCATCAAAAGAACAACAACAAATTAGTTTACAAAATTTATATAGTTTACACATTTAGTCTCCTTAGCATTACCCAGCAAATTAATCGCTAGCTTCACGTTAAATTGAATACACAATTTTTTTTGTCAGTGAATTTAGGTCACATATTGAGTTAATTTTGTGCTTTTTATTCTAAAAAATGATAGAGAATTATTATTAGCATTCCAAAAATCTAGTTGTGCACTTCTCATAAATAGTATTTTTCTTTGTAAAAATAGAGAGTTTGGAGTGCACAACTAGATTTTTCGATTGCCAATAATAAACATGATAAAAATTCAGCAATATAACTTTTTTCTTGCTTTCATGTTAGATAGATATTCATGTCATTAACGTACTGAGTATCTGGTAGTACATCTTTGCCAGTATATGACCGAAGATTTTGTATCTTAAGCTTGTCCAGAATCGTTGTGTTAGCGTTGTGTTCGCAACAATCTGCTTACCATCCTCATCTGTCTCTTCATAAGCATTAATGAAATGGAACGTAATGTATAATGGAACTTCCACACTCGCCACCTTCAATACAAAGAAATTGTATACAATTAATAAATCAAAAGAAGAACAAAAAGAAAACTAGTTAGTACCCAAAACATCAGATTGGTAGGAACTTACAATGTTGCCACTAGCTTTAAACATAACATGCATAAACGCCTTGGAGTCAGGGTGCCACTCAAACTTGTACAAGGGAGTGGGTTCGGCCTTGAGCAAATTCCTAGCACAATACCTCAGTGGCATCTCGGGCACAATGATTGAGTGCTCGGTCACAGGGAAAGAGTGCACCCAACCCGGAGCCGGTCCACGGCTACAATCAACCCGCCTGATCACCTTCCTCTCATTAGTACCCGGCTCCATCCTGACTGCCAAATATCCTGGGTTGATTAAATCCGGCAACAAAGTCAAAAACTCGGTATCAGTCACGATAAGATGTGCCGAGTGTCTTCGTTTTCATTTCATTTATCGTAATTTATTTTTTTGTAAATCTTCAGATAAATTAATTTTTGTTATATAATATATTTTGATGTACTTTGTTTTCTTCATTTAGGTACATTAAATTCATTATAATATATTTCAATGCATACATTTAAATACACACATTTCGATACAAATATTTAGGTACATTAATTCAATATAATACATTTTGGTACACATATTTAGATACATTAATTTAATATAACACATTTTGGTACATATATTTCGGTACATATACTAACATTTAAATACATTAGTTCAATATAATATATTTCTGTACTAACATTTATATATATTAATTGAGTCTTTCAAGTTTCAAGAATGTTAAATAAAATTAATAAATTAAAAAACTCTTTTTTGGTCAATTTTTTTAAATATATATATATATATATATATTAATAACTTTAAATATTTATAGGAGACATTAAATAAAATGCACATTAATTATTTCGAATTAATGACACATCAAGAGATTATAATCAATATGTAATCTACCACTAAGTTTATTTTAAATTTAAATCTTCTTAAAAGATTAAAGTTAAAAAAAACCCCTAAATAATAAGCAATGTGGCCGATTATGTACTAATCACAAGCGATTTGGAACGCCCAACAATCCTATCCAATGTGATGTATATACATTAAATTTCATCATTAAATGATGTAGAATTTTATAACATTTTAGATGTATTTAATTGCGAATTTGTTCTGAAGAATTTTAAAAAGTTAAGAAATTTGAAGGAATTGAAAGGATTTTGTTGTGTATTTTAAACGCTCACAAATCTCATATCTTCTTATGAGATTTTGAGAAAATTGAATAAAATATTTTCATAAAATTTCTACAAATTAATTAAATTTTAGAAAAATTCATAAATTTATAAATTTATTAAAATCTCTTAATATCTCAATGGAATACATCTTCTTAAATTAGGGTTAAGTTCGAAATTTTCTTTCGGTCATTTCCATTGTAATTTTTTTGTTTTGTTTTTGAGGGGTGTTTTAGTCTAATAAATCTTATGTTTCGTTCCTATTAGTAGAGATTACAAAGTGATTTTTCGTTCGCTCCAATTTTCTACAGGGCTACGGTAAAGTGTTGTGGTTCCGTAAGGTACCATGTGGTAAGTGGGATGGGGGCGGAATGCTCTCGTTTCATGTTTGGTGCGTCAAAGACAGTGCGACGCGCTATCCCACAGAACGAGTTTTGGCTGAATTTTTGTTTCACCTTCCCCCTAGAACAACTCGTTCCACCCCCGTCGAACACAAAATTATAACATTTTAAGACAAAAATGTCCCTAATCTTTTTCAACATTTACACCATTCAAATCATAAAACAAATCCTAAAATTTTAAGCAAACTAATGAAAAAGTTTGAAAACTTTGAGTTTTAACGAAAGATAAAAACGTGTTGTAAGTGAATAGTACTTACTATAAGTGATTTTTAGAGTAAAAATGTTAAATAAACAGTACTAGTGTTTGGTTATGACTCTCATCTTCTCTGCCGCTGCCTTTTCCCGTAGCCTTCCTCCTCATCCTCTCCCGTAGCAGCTGCATCTCCAGGTTCGATCTCGATCTTATCCCGTAACCGCTGCATCTCCAGGTTCGGTCTTGATCTCTATAAATCTTTAATTTTGCTTTTTTTATTGGGTTTTACTTTTTCGTTTTCTTGATTTTTCCATGGAAAATAGGATGATTATGTGTTGACTCTAAAAATTACAAAACTTACGTGGCATGCATGCCGAGTAACTAATGAGCTAACTACGTCATTCGGTTGATGTGGGGCGTGCCAACTCATCGGCCGAGCTCGGCTGAGGAGTAAAATTTGTTAATGTTGCGTTGAACGCGTTGTTGACTTCTTTATCTTGCGACTGTGATCGAGGAAGGAACAAATCTCGGCCTTTGGATTCTCGAGCCTGAAAACAAGACTATTAGTTATGCGAAGTTCACAAATCGTCGGCGCCGGATTCAATCACAGAGATTATATTCGTGAGAGTATAAGCATGTCGAATCGACACCAGACTGTACGAACGCAAGTATTCAAAGATGATGTATGTCTTGATGGTGAATGTGGTTCGGTTGTCAGAATGTTGAACTCTGAAACTCACCTGTGAGTATTCAATCATAAAATCACTCGGCGTTTAATGCGCCGAATGTCATAACTCGTAACACCTTACTTCACCGAGAAGGCTAATAATATGACATCTGCCAATAAGGATTCTGAAACCCTTCTCGACCGAGACTTGAATAGGTAACCAGTTGGCCTCGATGCAGTGCTGTTTATCCAAACTGAAGATACTCCTGGGTCGGCTGATTCTACGGCAACAGTGCTGTTTATCCAAAGTGAAGGTATTCGCCGGTTGCCTTCACAGTGCTATTTATCCAAATTGAAGATGTGTCAGCGGGACAAAGAAAATAAAAAATCTCAAGATATTTGAGAGGTTTTGCGCAGGGCAGTTGTGTGTTTAATTGGAGGTCCTTTTTGTCGTTGCCACTGCCTCTATTTATAGATTTTGTAATGCTCAAGCATTGAAATAAAGTATTCCAGTTCCATTTTAACTCTCAGCGTCCATATATTGTGATAAAGAACCTTTTTGATAATATCCCTCAAAGTCAAGATTCCTCGGGTCAATTTTGTGTGCTCCCTTCATCTTTGCAGAACACCAATCTAATTTAAAGATTGGTTATAATATTTAAATGTCGTGTATCTCTGTCATCCAAATTCCATGTAGCAATGACATTCCAATTTGCATCATTATCTTGACTTCAACATTATCCCAAAACCATGCATCTTGACTATTCAAACCTCATCTTAATGCACCATCACCATGCATTAAAAACCTAGCCTACCTAGGTTTCTCATCTCACCATTATCCAAGCCTTGCAAATCTCATGCTATGCTACGTGTTCAGAATCCAAGCCGAGTTGCTCTAATTCACACAATACACTGCTAACAAATCCAAATTAAATCGGACTATTTCATTTGCTTCGGGATATAATTTGCACCCTATTTATTTGGTTGAAAAAGATGCTAGGATAATTCATATTAAAAGATAATGATTATGATAAAAATAATAATATTATCCTTTAATAATGATAAAAAATTATCTCCACTTTTCCATCCAACGATTGAGAGGTATGCTCACTCAACGGTCTTGATTGCACGGGCTAATGGTGTAAATTTGGATCCAAACATTGCCCCCCAGTTTCCTTGAACTTCGGCCCGTAAGCCGAATGTCTAAGGAAACTAACCGTTCGTCGCCAACAACATTTCATCGTATTGCCGAAACAAATTTTGTTCCTCAGCATTAAAGCCATCTCTGTTTTGCCAATGTTGTAAAACGGGGCCGAGGTCGAGAGTAATTGGAGTCAAGGTCAATAAAAATCATTCCTGAGCTCGACCTGCCTATATATATATATATAAACTTGATGTGACACATTTGTACATGCAGTTAACATATATATATTGTGCATTTGAATGGCCTCCACCAAGCTTGTTCTTTAGTTCACATGCGCTGACTTTGACCATTGCTAACAAAACCTTCGCATGCCATGATATATCCTTTTTGCATGCTACCCTTTGTTGGTCGAGATTCCAATTTGCCTACCATGTGGCGTGCAGGCCTTCATGAAGTCCCACCGAGAAGAACTTGATTCCTGGTATAATTGGTGGATGATTTGGTTGGGACATGGTGGCCTGCATGGGACCGAGAAAGCTGGGCCGAGAGAAAAACTGGGGTCGAGCAAATGATATGTTTTATATTGGCTCAGCATGATAATCAAACTTTGGCCGAGCTCGACCTGCCTATATACATATATATAACATGATTGCCTCGGCCTGCCTATATATTTGGGCCCATGCCGAGTACCAGTTCACCGAGCTCGGCATATGTGATATATACATAGGCAGAGCACGGGATGTTCCTCAGCTCAGCAAAACCACTTTTATTTAAACACGCCTAGTGTGAATTGAACTACCAGACCGTCAATCACATAGACTCTCGACTGTGATGCATGGGATGTTCCGCAACCCTCTTTATCATCTTAAGCATCGGCCGAGGAGCCAAATGGTCAAGGAAATTATTTGTCAACGGGTATCAAAATTTTCCCCAACTTCGGCTAGATGGCCTTGAAATTCATAATTCCGCCGAATGACCACGACCAGTTTCTATTATTGACCAAACTTTTTGGCTAACATATATCGGCAAAAAATTGGCCGAAGAACATCCTCGCTGGCCGAGGTCTTATATAGAGTGTCCGAGAATCATTAGCTATATGTGCCTGGTAGCTGAGGAACTTCATCGTTGGCCGAGGTCTTAAAGTGGCCGTATATATATATATATATATATATATCCAAAGCCACAAAAAAACAAAATCAAAACTTGGCCTATTGGCCTTGGAATGATGTTGTCGGGCATGCATATTTCTGTCACCTTTTCTTTTTGGCTGGGGGCCGAGACTATTCCACCGAATGATAACATTATCATATTTCAGTTGCATTAATTCTCTCTTTCCTACCCTGAGAAATGATGCAACAACAGTGGACATCATGGCGCTGAATGACCACTAAAAAGTGGCCTACCATTTAGGATATGTACATACACACACGGCATCGGGCCATAATGATGTTGGCTTTAACTTTCAAACAAATTGCACACTGCACAACATCAGGCGAGTACTGCACCAAGCATCAGGCCTTCACTGCTTAAATGTCACCGAGGAGGAGCTTATTGAGACTTGGCCTATAAAGTCTGCCCCCCATTTTTTTACATCGGCTTGCATAGCTGTATGTTTAAGAAAATAACATATAATTAACAAACGAAAAGAAAAGTGGCCGAACCATAGTCAGGAGGAGGCCAACGATACTTTATTCCAAGTCGAGATCGTGTAATAACAAAATTTTCAAATTGATTTTGCTCTAGGCCGAATAAAGAATTTTCTCCAAAGATTTTTGACTCGGCAAAATATTTTTCATTTTCGGCTGCCGAATGTGTTGGACAATTATTATGCCCCCCAGGCATAATAATTTCGCCAATTTCGGCTTTTAACCCGAACAACTAAGCCGAACGGGATTGCTCCATATCGGCTGTATCGCCAAATACCATATCGACTGTCATGGTTTCGGCGTCCAAGACCGTATCTCCAATTACCATATCAATCGATGTGGTTTTATGGTTTAAAGCTGTGTATCGATCTTGTTCGTCATTGGAATACTCTTCTGATGAATCATTTTCTGAGTCAATTTTTAGCTCAGAAAATTGAACATTTTCTTCTAGGCCTACCACACTTTCAGTTTCAACCGAGACAACAAGTGACCTAGGTGTTTCTTCGGCCGCATTGGCAGTTTCCTGAGACCGAATTTTGATTGTGGCTGGAGCGAATAATTGCCCCCCCTCCCGGGACCCTAGGACTTAACCATTTTTCAAATGGAATTGATCTGTAATCAGAAACGTAAGGAAAATGTTCTTCATCTAGTCAGGCATTAAATCGAGCATTGTCTTCGTTTACCCATTGCTCTTGTAAGGTAATAGGAGCTTTTATTCTCAACCTGGCTCTCACGCCATGAAGAAGTTTTATCGCTTCCCACGATTTTTTATCCTCCTCAAAGCGATTTCTATTCTCCTTAAGGTGTTGTGTATTCTCCACTCTGGTTCTTTTCAATTGCACAAGAAGCTCGTGCAATCGGCTAAATGGAGCCGGATTGACATCTTGATATATCATATGAACTTCGTAGTTTTAGCACTGGGTCCCATTGGGCGTGCCAAAATGTTGACTTTAAAAATTACAAAACCTACGTGGCGCGCAGACCGAGTAACTAATGAGCTAACTACGTCATTCGGTTGATGCGGGGCGTGCCAACTCGTTGGCCGAGCTCGGCCGAAGAGTAAAATTTGTTGATGTTGCGTTGAGCGCGTTGCTGACTTCTTTATCTTGCGACTGCAATTGAGGAAGGAACAAATCTCAACCTTTGGATTCTCGAGCTTGAAGACAAGGCTGCTAGTTCTGCGAAGTTCACAAATTGTCGGCGCCAGATTCGTTGACAGTGATTATATTCATGAAAGTATAAGCACGTCGAATCGACACCAGACTGTACGAACATAAGTATTCAAAGGTGATGTATGTCTAGATGGTGAATGTGGTTCGGCTGTCAGAATGCCGAACTCTGAAACTCACATATGAGTATCCAATCATAAAATCACTCGGCGTTCAATGCGCCGAATGTCGTAACTCGTAACACTTTACTTCGCCCAGAAGGCTAATAAGATGACATCTGCAAATAAGGATTCGGAAACCCTTCTCGACCGAGACTTGGATAGGTAACCAGTCGGCCTCAACGTAGTGCTGTTTATCCAAACTGAAGGTGTTCCTGGATCAACTGATTCTACGGCAACAATGTTGTTTATCCAAACTGAAGGTGTTCGCCGGTTGCCTTCACAGTGTTGTTTATCCAAACTGAAAATGTGTGAGCAGGAAAAAGAAAATAAAAAAATCTCAAGATGTTTGAGAGGTTTTGCGCAGGGCAGTTGTGTGTTGAATTGAAGGTCCTTTTTGTCGTTGCCACTGCTTATATTTATAGATTTTGTAATGCTCAACCACTGAAATAAAGTATTCCAGTTCCATTCTAACTCTTAGCGTCCATATATTGTGATAAAGAACCTTTTTGATAATATCCCTTAAAGTCAAGATTCCTCGGGTCAATGTCGTGTGCTCCCTTCATCTTTGCAGAACACCAATCTAATCCAAAGATTGGTTATAATATTTAAATGCCGTGGATCTCTGTCATCCAAATTCCATGTACCAATGACATTCCAATTTGCATCATTATCTTGACTTCAACATTATCCCAAAACCATGCATCTTGACTATTCAAACCTCATCTTAATGCACCATCACCATGCATTAAAAACCTAGCCTACCTAGGTTTCTCATCTCACCATTATCCAAGCCTTGCAAATCCCATGTTGTGCTACGTGTTCAGAATTCAAGCCGAGTGGCTCTAATCCACACGGTACATTGCTAACAAATCCAAATTAAATCGGACTATTCCACTTGCTTCGGGATGTAATTCGCAACCTATTTATCTAGTTTAAAAAGATACTAGGATAATTCATATTAAAAGATCATTATTATGATAAAAACCATAATATTATCCTTTAATATTGATAAAAAATTATCTCCACTTTTCCATCCGACGATTGAGAGTTATGCTCACTCAACGGCCTTGATTGCACGGGCCGATGATGTAAATTTGGATCCAAACATTATGAGAAAATAAGTTAGTTTTCTTGGTTTCTCTGGTTTAACTTGTGCTTGGGAATTGTATTTGATTAGTGGTATGTTTGTGTTTTGGTTGTAAATCTACAGAGTAAATGACCCAAACTTAAACTCAACATCCTTTCTTTGTGGTTACATTGTGAGTAGGTATTTGTGTTCTATGTTTTTGTTTCTTGTTTATGTGTTAATATTTACCAACCGCATCCGAGTGTGCATATTTTGAAATGTTAGCGGCTCATTACTAGGCGATTTTGTTTCGTAAAAGAACCCCTTATGCTTCACCATGTGTTTCATCATGTAACTGCTAGCTATGAGAAGGAACCCGTAGTGAATTATTCTTTTGAACTTGTTGAAATATAGAAGGGTCTCTTTAATAATCACCGGCATTTGGTTTCTCTAATCTCTAGTTCTAAGTGGAGCCAATGCCTGGGGCTAATTAGTTTTCTGGTACATGGTATAGAAAGGAATTATTGATTTCAGTATTCAGTTGACATTCTTACCAAGAAGATTTAAAGGTCATAGTCAAGCTATTCTTCATGCCTTTATGCTCTAACATGTGTAGAGATTTATGTTTTATTTGTTAGATAAACATACAGAAAGTTCCGCTTTGATTAATGGATTATTTTCTTTGCTAATGTGAATCTGTGATACGCTTAGATAAGCAGTTAGGTATCCCCCAATGATTACAATAAAAACCTATCAACTGCAGAACTGTAGGGCAAAAATAGGGAGTAGATAAACTCCGAAACCATAAACAAAGGAGAAAGAAATGGATTTTTATACTAACTGGTCGGAAGTTCCGAGCTCTCTACAGTTCTTCCCATATCCAAGAATTCCTTAAAGCATCCCAATATTTAACCATGCTTGAGCCTTCATGAAGGAGACTGAATGTAGCTTCTGCAGCTAGCATGCCTGTAGAAATATAACTAATAAGTTAGATATCTTCATGAACTTAAAAGCAATTTAGAAGTACAGGCACTTATGTAACGCATAAAAAAATTCTGATTTTTCCAATTCATAATACTAATACATGCTTCACCATGAAAAATATGTACCATGAGCTGGACCATTTGGCCACTTGACTTCCCAACAGAAACAATCAACCGTGAATAGGTATAACGTAACTTAACAAATATCATCTACCAGCATTTGTTGTAACAAATAAAATTTTGAGCATGCTGAATTATTTTCACATAATTAGGCATACTGAATAGAAGTAAGATAAAACATAAACCAGATGAACAACTATTTGGTGAATGATACCTGATTTCATTGCAGTACGAGTCCTTTTATTTTGGGTACATTTAAAAAGCCAGCTGAACATCCAATAAGGGCTTCTCCAGGGAAAAGTGGATACGGGATAGACTGAAATTTAACTATCATCGTATTTCTACTTGTATAACATGTATAACAGAAAAAAAAAATACATACATAGTTACGAACACGTCTATATAATTATAAATACGCAGAGAGGAAGCGGAGAGAGTACCGTTCTCTTATAATATAGCAGCCATGTCGCAAGACTATAAATCTGGCACCACACGTTAAGCAAACACCCATCTTATCAATGGTTCAGAATGATAGTCTGACCACATATGCAAACTGTAAATCTAAACCATTGATCAAGTAAACTTTTGCCTGAATGTGTGGTCCCTATACACTGTCTGGCAACATAAGCGCCTATGTCGCTAGAATGTCTGGCAATAGGGCATTACACTATATATTCAAAAGTTGAGAAACCAAGGAGAAGAAGGATTACAAATTGTCTACTTCTGCTTGTAGCGTGCTTTAACTACATCTTACATGAAATTACTATGATTGACAACAATGAGATCCAGCTATGGGAAACTCTATTCTTAAAGCCTCCTATCAGGAATTACTATGATTGAATTTCTATCAGGAATTACATGAAATTACTATGATTGAATTTCTATCAGGAATGAAAAAAAATCAATAAATGTGAGCCTAGGACTAGGACCGAGTATTTTTTTCAGGTCAGATAAATGACAAAGAACTTGGAAGTATTGTATTCACTAAACAGTCAGCAAAAAAAATAATGAAAGTTTAAACTCCGTGTATCACTTCTCCAATCGCATGTACAGAACAAACATTTAGAAACACTAAAATTCTGATTTCTGAGTACCTAAAAATGGTGCAAAACCCTTGATCAATTAAGAGAGATGCATTATATGATCCAAGGGCAACAGATGCATTTAGATCATTCAGAAGAACCGCTGATTTAATTACCTGTAATTCTTCATAAGGGTTCAAGAAAGGGTTATGCTAATTCAAAGCAACCACAAAGCCAATAGAAATCTGAAAAGTTAAGCAAGAAACCCATTAATATTGCACTCCCTATATAAGAAGTATCACCTTGTTTTACTGAGTACGAAAGAGAATACATTAGCAACGCTACAAAATAGATAATTATTCATCAAAAAGTTTGGCTACCTGTCTATCTTTCATGTGGTATAAAAATGAACCCCCGTATGTCTTTGGATCCAGGGGCCAACCTTCATCAATTTCCCAAACCTGAGACCATAAAGGTAGAATCAGAATAGTGTGTGTGTGTGTGTGAGAGAGAGAGAGAGAGAGAGAGAGAGAGCTACCTTTCAATTCTATGCCACGCTGGAAGTTTTCCTTCTTTGAACCATCTTTGGCAATTCCCATTTTATTAGTTCCAATGCCAACAACCGTGTCGTTTGTATCATATAATATCTGACAAATTTGATAACTTGTAAAAAAGTATCTAATGTACAGTACATTGAGCAACAGCAGGAAGAAAGTTACAGGAACACCTCAATAGCAGCAAAGCCTGGATATATTTCTACCCCAACTCTTCCGCCTTCACTCCCATCCATCGTACCAACTCACTTAAACTGCATCACAAGGTCCACGATAAAGAAATTGTTTAGCTGTAATTATACATGAATTAAATGACAGTGAAGAGAAATATTGACAAAAACAAAAGGGAGCTTCGTGAAAAGGTTGCAAACCTTGAAGTTGAACGAAGATTTCATTTCCACCACAAAAACCACAGGAACAACAGGGCCAACAAGGACTGTTTTCCACAGCATTATGCCACTTTGATTCCACCTTATTGTAGCGAAATATAGGTTATCGATTTCGTGGCAGTTTCTTTTGTTGTTATCTGAGTGTAAAGCTTTGTCCGATGGAGTTGAGACTCCGTTATGGGATTTTGTTTCCGTTACCTGTTGGAAGTGTTAACCATTTTACCCGTCTCTGTTTCCTCATCGGCCAAGTCTAATAAAATTCATCCTCTCTCCTGTAGGGGCAAGGCATCGATCTCATCAAGATTACTTGGAAAAAGCTGATAAGGCAAGGAGTCAAAGACTTTCTTCCGGGGCACCTGCCGCTGCTAATTGATTTCAGGAGTTTTTATGTTGAAGGGTGTAACTTTCCTCTGGTTTTCCATAATGTTTGGAAGGTGCAATCTATCTTTGTTGCTTATTTTCTTTTCGATAGGTACAAATGTACCGCTTATGAGGTATCGTTTTGAATAATTAGGCAGAACCGAACTTGTGTTTCTTGTCATGTTGAGGTGCATCCATCATCTTGAGCTTGGATTGTTCGGTAACATTCGGTTAAAAACTCCGGTGTCTTGATTGTCGAACCAAAACAAAGACGCCTTTGTGTGAATGTCCAATTTGTTGATCGGTTGATGTAGATGTTTTTAACGTGGCAACAGGCCCTTCATTGCTTGGTGTCACTTTCTTTCAAGAAGGATGTAAGACGTACTTGTGACACCTAAAGTTTTCCATTGCCCGGAACATACAACACCTTCTTCTTCTTCGGTCTCCACCCTTGTTCATCAAGACCGGGAGAACATTTCGTATACATGGAAACGAGCTTACACGGATCAAATAGACTTCTGAATCATATCGAAAGAATTGAAGCATCGAGCCAACTTTCGATTAATCTGAGACGGTACAAATAAAATAGCAACAAATATTCCTTGATTGAGGTTTAAGTTTACATCTAAAGTGGCATCAGTCTTCGGTACTTGAAGAACCACACAAATGCAGAGAATATGCAAAAGCCAGTTACTCCTGTAATTATAAGTACCCACTTAAATGCAGCAGGCTCATCAAACAATGCTATTTCGAAATTCATCCCAAATATTCCTGCCACAACCCCAAATATGGCAACAACAAACGTTGCTGTCGTGAGTAGTAACTCAAATTGAATCAGCTGGTTTCGAACGTTATCCTGAGCGCAAAAACTTCCTCGTGTTAAAATTCGGTTCCACCAATACAAGGAAAGTTCAATGAAACCAGGCAGAGAAATTTATTCAGGATAACAAGGCACTTACCAGCTGAATGTTAATGAAATCTTCGGTGTCGTCAATGTACTCTTTCAACTGAGACATGGGACAGAAATAACATAAGCTTGTATTCTTCTCGAGTTAATATGACCAGGGAATGTTTAGATATAGTCATCGATATACATATAGTGGTGCCAATTTAAAAAACAAGTTCTATGCTTACCGATGTCAGCTTATTGAGGGTGCTATCAATGACAACAAAGTATGCTTCCAGCAACATCTCAAGCTCTTCTATACTCTCCTTAGCACTTTCTGAACTCCTCATGCTTTCATGTCTACTCCTTGCAATGCTCAGGCTTTTCTCAAGCTTTCGGCCATCGGGAGGTGAAGAAACAGGAGAAACAGGAGCAGAAAGAGATGGACCGTCGGTCGATCTGTACCCCATCATAGATTGATCACCATAAAATGCTGACTCCATGCGACTTTTCTTCTCAGTGAGATACATCTCAGCCATATCTCCATCATCATCCATGAGCTGCTCTATTTCATCCCGAACCTAAACAGAGGCAGCTCAAACGTTGGAATACAGTTTTGGTTGTCATGGTGGCTTAAGCAGGATGAAGCTAATTAGTAGATAAAAATACAATACCTTCTGAACTCTCCGAGTCAAGGCAAGAAGTCTGCTTTTCAAACGACGTGCACGTTCCAAGTTTAGTGTACTGATTTTTGACGTGAGCTCATCCAGTAATGGATATGCTTCAATTTCTAGTTCGGCTGCCTATACAATACACCGTTAATAAATGAGTTACTAACTTGGAGAATGTTTAGCCACCAAGAACATGATCCAAGTTCATACTTCAAACTACGGATGGTGTCTTCAAAATTGTGTAGAGCATTAATAATCAACGGGCATACTGTAAATATAACAAATCCATGTATATTTTACTTTTTAGAGAAACAATATATTATTAAAATTGATTAATCTCGCAAGAATACAAAACAGACGACAAGAAGTCTGCTGAATACTGAAGTTAGAAGCTAAGAAACTAAAAGATGTAATTTTGTTTTGACAAAAACAACTCTCTAAGCATAAAAAATAGCAATATTGGGGCATTTCTTGAACTCTGACGTGATTAAAAATGATGCAAAAAATTAAAAAAATAAAACATCAATGTACAAATGAATGCAATCTCTCTTTTGGCTAAATGGCAACTGCTGTAATCAACAACAATAATCAAAGGAACTTTGTAATTAATAGCATCCATCAACGTTCTGTATACTACTCCCTGCGGAATTTCCATGAGGATACGGCTCTAAATCCTAAGAGTGCGGAAATAAAATGTAAAAGGAGATGCAAAATGTTGAACTACAAGTAAAATATTGGGGGAGAAATGAATAAACTCATTTCTTTTTCCCCAACTAAGTCTGCACTGTCTCGTGCCCACTTACCAAAACTAGAAAAGGGTGCTGCTGATTTAATTCGAAAAGGTTCACTCTACCTCCAATAACTTACCAATTTATTTAAAACTTAAAGTAACCAACAGAACTGAAAAGGTGCGCAGTAATTGCATAACTGCAAGTAACAGGTACACAAGGCATGATAATTATTTGGTCCTATAATCCCATCATGTACTTACAAAAAGATAGAAGTTGTGTTATCAATTCAGATATCACAGCACATATTTTTCTATTTAATCCGCTAAAGAACTCCAATATGATCACTTAAGCAGACATGGATTGTAGAAGCAATACCATACAAAACAACTGGGAGTAAATGGAACACTATTATGATGACCGTAAATCATCCTAATATCAATGACAAAAAGATTATTCAACCATCAGTGTTCTTCACTGTCTAAAGCCTCATGTTTTCAATTTCAAACACCACACCAAAGATACCACTATGTTGAGTGCTTGATGAATAAAACGTAAGGGGCACAAGGTCCTCAAAGCAACAAGGAACCAAGTCCTTAGCTCCAATCATCACGAAAAAAAAATTTAACAACATAACCGGCTGTGGCAACGCGGCAAGTATCATTATCAGTCACCAATAAGGAACTGAACTCAAAACTATATAAATCCTTACGTAATGGACTGTACAAATCCACTGAGGTTCTATAGCCAATTTTGCACCATGTCTCAATGCCAGCTCAAGCATCTGTGGTACTTGAGCTAAACAAAATGTGACAGATATGGTTATTAGGTTATGCACTCCACTTTTTTGTATTACTTACAAGTCTTCAAAACCTATTAAGTATTTACCGGTCCTCTTGCAAGGTTATCAAAATACTTTTAGAAATATGTCCTTGCAGAAATAACAGTCATCGTCCACATCTAGTAATGAGCAATGATAGAGATCCTAAATTCTTGTGTTCCCTTACATACCTGAGAATCGAGAAATGTACAGGCAGCCTCCAGAGCAACTTCTAAAGCCCTAAACTCAAATGGCAAATAATCAGGTGATGTGCTCCCAAACACACTATCAAAATTTCTATTTCCTCTCTGCCGACTCAAGCCAGAACCATCAGACTGCCAAACATCACCCACTCCATTTGTTGTCAATCTTCTCTGAAGCTCCACCACATACTGCAATACATAGCTATCAAGGGAATTCAAAAGCAGAACCTCATCGGCCGTAATAATACATCGAATCTGCTCTAGATTAACCACAATAGCTTTCTCTCTTCCAAGGATGGTGGAAGGGTAAACAAATAAAGGATCAAGCAGGCGTAGATCACGAGCAGGAAGATCACAACGACGCATCATGGTGAACTTATCAACCTCAATGATCTGAGAATTGCCAGACGTATCAACGCGAATCCAAGACCGAAGGCCCTGGCCCCGCTTCTTCAGCCCCAGAACATCTACTCCTTGAAAAGGTTGCCTTCCAAAGGCAGATGATCGATAAGATGCTTCGCGAAGGTTTACAGCTGATGCAGGTTTTGGGACTTTTGGTGGAAGCAGCCTCTCTTTGAGGTCCTCCATTACGTATGAGCTCTCAATGCTGCAACGTTAAAAAACAAACGACTTTAATTTTGATGTAACACTTGTCTATATCTACATGCATACAATTCCAGGGCCAACGATTGCACAACTTCTTGATTAAAATAAAGGGAAATAAATTCCTCACAGCCATTTTCGGTCCCAGAAATAAACAGGGGTGTGTGAAAATCATTTCCACCATAAGGGAAAATACTTTCTATAGTTCATGTGTGCTAAATATGATTGTTATCTGCTGAAGAATATATCTTAAACTAAAATAAAGAGACCCAATTCATCAAAATTTCAAGAAAATAAATTATGGGATATAAGCATATGATTCAACAAAGCATGGAAATCTAAAACCAAAATTCTATGAACTCCAATCCCATTTCCACCAAAACAAAAACGAAAGCATCAGAAATCCAAAAGCTACAAGCTTGGTGGCTCAAAGTCCACTATCCCAGTTTCCACACCATAAAAACACGTAAACAAGCACACCCACATAATATAGAGCAGAAGAAAATCACCTGTAAAGAGATATAAAATGTCGGTTGCTGCAAAAAGCTGGTGGTTGTTGATGATCGTCAGCAGCTCAGCTCACAATTGAACAATTCTTACGGACGAAATTGAAGAATCGATTGGCCTGAATAAGAATCAGAACCCTAGATTCAGAAATCGAGAGGATTTCAGCATGCCCAATCGAGATGCTAACTGAAATTCGCGGAGGGCGTATCAGGTGGTTTGTCTACCGGTTCGTTGGAGGAGGAACCAAAAGAATCATGGGATGGGAGGGCAACGTCCTGGAAACAAAATCCTCTACTTTCAAAAGGGTTAAAATAATTAATAAATTAATAATTCTTTTTCTGAATATAAAATCAATATTTAATGGTTTTGTTTTGTTTTGTGCAGAGTAGAAAGTAGGAAGAATGTGAGTGAGTTTTGTCTGCTTTTGTTTCTACCCGTTTTTTCTGGATCCTACTTCAACTGCTTAATGGGTCAATCGGGCCTTAAATGAAAGCCAAAACTAGGCCTGACAATTTTTTTAGACGATCCGTTAATCGGACGCTAGACAATTCAAAGATAATGGATTTCGGATCAACCTATTAAAAAGTTGGGGTCGTTATCAGGAAATTCGTTAAGAATTCGTTAACGTGTCAAGTCGTTATTGGGAAATCGTTAAGAATTTGATAAAATTTTGTTTGTCGGATATAGAGGTTAGACATGAGAATTTCTTGCATGACTCGTTAACTCAACACAAAACGACATGACCCGTTAACGAATTGGGTCGTTATTTAGTTACATGTTAAGAATTTGTTAAGATAATGGGTAAGATACGACACGACCTTTTAAGATAACGAGTATGACACAAAAACGACACGGACCCGACTAACGCGACCCATTTGCAAGCCTACACAAAACATCCATACCCAATCCAACTGAATTGTTTTCTTCTTCTTCATTTCTTTTGTTTTGATTAAGTGTCTTTACTAATTTTTTTTTCTAACATATTTACTCATTAGGAATGAGTACAGGAAAAGAAAGAAAAATGATTCTAATTTCCGACTTTTTCATGCTTAAAAACATAAAGGATTCGTAAAGTATATAGGTTTCGCTTTAAAATTCGTTATCGGACTAGGAATTTGATCAATTAGAAGGAGTAATGGATATAATTCATATTCATTACTATTCTCATTTCTATACTCCTTTTTTTTTGTCTAAACACTCGTATTTCTTTTTTTCATTTGTTGAAATAAACGATAGAATTTCATTAATAACCAACCACTTACAAGGATACCAAAGCCATCTACTTACAAGGATGCCAGATGGGTACATAAACTCCAGTGATCAATTTCTTGATCTATAGGTAATGAGCACAAATTACAAATTATTTTAAAACCCATGTATGACAATCACTCAAAACACACCACTACAATGAGAAGTCCCGAGATTGATATGACCCATAAATGGCATATTAAGCACCGAAACATTCACCAAAACCTATGCTAGACAGCGAGGCTACAAAATCGCAACAGCGACACAAACCAATTACCGAAGTAGCACTGAATAGTCATAAAAACTAGACTGAAAAACAAAAGAACAGGGTGACATGTGATGGATCCACAAGGAGATGCAGCTGCAAGTTGGCAGTAGGTATGGGTATCAAAGGCAGAGGCACCTGTAGGAATGTCGGGAGGAGTGAACGGCCAGCTGTAGCGGAGACGAGCTCAGAGAGGTGGGGAGGAAGATCCAGCCAGTGCCACCGTAGTCGTCGGAACGCTCCACACCCCAAAACCAACATAAAAGTACCAAGAGCCACCAACGATTCCTCCAGCCGGAGTTGGTCGTAGTGATGGCAAGAAAAACGGTTGCACCGCCATCCCCATCCCCATCCCCATCACCACCACCACCACGAACCCAAAGAGGACAAAATGACAGTTTGTATGAAAGTCAAATGTTTCTCTTTATATTTTTTGCAGCGCGCAAAACGAAATCGTCCTGTACTGCATCCTAACCTCAAGTTGACCATCTTGATGAACATATTCTCTAAGATCATGTTCCCTGTGGGTGTCCAAATAGCATGTACAAGAAATTCAAACTTTTTTAAAGAGTCTATTAAGCCATTTAGAGTAAATTTTACATCTTTTCTCATGTCACGTGTACTACTATCACACAAATCTAAAATTTTAATCATATTAAAATTTCATTATTTGTTTTTCTTTGTTAGTATTATCAAAACTTTAGTTTGTCAGCTAAAAATTATTTAAAATTTTAATTTTGCATGCTGGTGGAATACACGTGACCCAAATAAAAGTAAGACGGTTGAAATAAGAAAGTTACTAGCAACTCCCGAATAAAGAATCAAGTCTGATGAGGATGTGCCACTACAAAATGGACAATTAGAAATTCAAACTTAATTGAGGAGAGGAATTGTTTGGTCCAACTCTACTTGTGAAGTCAACTTACACCCATCAAATCGTATCCGTTTATAAAAAATCATGCAATCATAAATTATTTTAAATATTTTCATTTAAAATACGAGAGTGCTTCACGCCAAAGCATGCAGGCGCAGGTGTGGCACATGTATGCCGTGACAAAGCATCCAAATATTATTAAACAAAAAGCATTGGAAGCAAGAGAAGTTCGAGAGCATCTAATTATTTATTTATAGAGATACTAAGAGTGCGAATATAACGACCTCTAATTCCGCCCCCCCCCCCCCCCCCCCTCCCCCAAAAAAACAAGTTATCGAAATATGCAACGAATCCTCCTAGAGAATAGATACTACTATATTTCCAGTTTGTATATTGAAAACATAATTTTAGAAGCCGCTTGATTCGTGATACTATTTTTTTACATAATTTTTTTACACAAGTTTTTATATGATCCACTTCTTTATGTATTTCAATAATCTGAATCATTTATTTTTTTAAACATTATTGATAGATTATCCTAAAAAAATTAGACAAATATAAATTTATTAAGACATTTGTTTATAGTAAAGAAAATAAACAAATACGGTTTTACAAAGAACTCTAAGCCCTTAATCGAATAACCACATAGTTTCAAATGTGAATAATTTTTTGTAAGGCTAAATAGCCAAAATGGTCCATGAGATTTGCATAGCTCATCACTTTGGTTCCTGAGATTGAAAATCAATAGAAATGGTCCCTGAGATTGTCCATCATCCATCATTTTGGTCCTTCCATTAAAAACTCTTTGGGCAATTTTCAAAGCTTCGTAACTCAATCGTTTCTTAACCAAATTCGACCCATAATATATCAAAATGAAGATAGGAAAGTGTAGAAAAAGATTATACAATTTGGAAGCCCAATGGTTGTCGGAGGTTGCGGGAAAAAAGCCTCAAAGGTGACTGGTCAGCCGGAAAACTGAAAAACTCGCTAGAAACTGGGTAAACTTTAAATGTTCATAACTTCTTCCATAATCAACGAAATTGAGTGATTCAAAAACAAAAATCATACTTCTCGACGAGACAAAGAGAATGGTATCTTTCTTGACAGCTAACTGGCTATGGGTTGGCCAGAAAATGACTCGAAAGTGGCTAACTCGAAAATGGTTAGCCAGTTTCGAGCCGTTTTCCGGGCACCCCACAGTGAATTAGCAATCAAGAAATGTACCATTCTCTTCGTCTCATAGAGAAGTATGATTTTCGTTTTTGAATCACTCAATTTCATTCAGTATTGAAGAAGTTATGAACGTTTAAATTTACCCAGTTTCCGGCGAGTTTTCCAGTTTTCTCGCAGACCAGTCACTTTTGAGGCTATTTTCCGGCCATCTCCGGCAACCATTGGACTTCCAAGTAGGTATAATCTTGTTATACACTTTCCTATCTTCATTTTGATATATTATGGGTCGAATTTGGTTAAGAAACGATTGAGTTATGAAGCTTTGAAAATTGCCCAACGAGTTTTTAACTGAATGATCAAAATGATGGATGATGGACAATGTCAATGACCAAAGTGATGAGTTATGAAAATCTCAGAAACCATTTTGGCTATTTAGCCTCTTTTTGTAAACACAATCTTTAAAGGAAGACTTACAAAATAAACGGTTAGTAAATTTGAATCCTTCTCGAAACAAAATATAATGTGGGATGAAGTTAGCAGAATCGTGTGTTGTGTACATCTGTCACAAAAGATTCTTTTTGCAGATGACAAACTTACATCCAAGTTGATAACTTTCTCATTCTTTTAATTTAGCTTAGAATATTAATATCGTTCATTCAAAAAAAAAAAAAAAAAAAAAAAGAGAAATAAACACAATTTGCAATAGTAAGACGAGAAATCTCGACACTCTTCATTTGATTTGCCAAGGCATTGCTCGGCTTCAGAGAGCTATGTACAAAAAGGACAACTAGATCCTCAGTTCCATCATGTATACAAGAACAACCATTTTTAGGTTGCAATGGGACTAATTTTGCTTTAAACCCATGTATCGATTGATTAAATACAACTTTCCCTTCAAATATAAGGATTAATGTGAGATGTGTAGTCCCTAATTCCAGCTCCTTCCCATCCCATCCATTCCTCCCACATGTCCCAATCTGGATCGTTCATTCCCCTCATCGGCTCGTCATCCCCTTCGTCGTACGTCTCATACATCTGCGATGGAGTCGTTGTCTCTCCTCTCAAATCGCTCATAACAATCTGCACCAGACATATCGACAAAAGAAATATATCAGATAATTATTCAGGTGTGCACAAAACATTGTAATGGGACCATACCATTTGAGATGGTTTTATTTAGCTAAAATGGTAGATTTGGCGTAACTCCTCAATTTGATCATTGAGATTGAAAATCGATATAAATGGTCCCTGACTTTGTCTACTATCAATCATTCTGATCATTCCATGAAAATCTCCGTTAACTTAAGAGTATTTGGTAAAATCGATATAAGTGGTCCCTTATTTTTCCATTTAACGGAGATTTTTCACTTTTTTAATCTCAAAAAACAAAGATGTCCATCTCAATGACCATTTTGGTTATAAGTCTTTGGTGAAATATCTCAATCAGAGGCTTATCCCGGAACCTAATACCAGAGACTTTCTTGCGAATATCTCAAAAGATGCCTATATAATTCAATGTGAGATGTAACCCCATTACATATCATCATTGAAAACAAACACAATTCACAAAGATGCTGCAAATTCTTCATTTTTTTAAAAAGCAAACGATATTATCTACACTAAAGGGGAATGAGTAGCTCAACTTCACAATCAGCTAACATTGTAATAATGTAGTTCAAATTCGCCTTTAACGAGAAATGAACTTAAGACTGCTTACTTACAAATGAAAAGAAATCCTACTAGACCATAATACTAAATAACATTCTTCATTAAATTTCAAAGTTTTATTCATCAGAAAACAATTTCAGACAAATGCCAAGGGACTAATGACATATGTCCTATTAATTATTATATATCCACTAGCTTAGTGCCTAAGCACTCATTAGACTTTATTAGTATGTAATTTAATCTTATTCACAGTTTATATCATAGCTCCCTGAAGCTATTGTCACCTACTACATTCCACCACTACTAACACCTTCATTGTCACCTGCATACCTACCACCATTACTACCCAATACAGTTTTTGTTTTTTTTTTTTTTTTTTTTTTTTTTTTTTTTTTTTTAAATCATTTTCGACTAAAATACCAGATGCATTTTCAAATCATAGAAACGTAAAATTTTATTTGTCATTTTCGTTTTACAAGAGTTTTTCAAAAATCGTTTTGTAAGATGTTACTGGACGGACCCTTAATTCTCTGATAATCCAACACAAGAAAAACCAGTTTTCGTCTAAACTAGCATGATTAGTATCTAAAAATAAATAGTAAGCTTAATATATAAAAAAAAAAAAAAAAACAATATAAGACACGAGGGAATATAATTACATACATCATAGGCTTCATTGATCTGGTGAAACTGAACTCTACAATTGTTTCCTCTGCATACATCTGGATGATACTGCAATTCATCAAAACCCAATCAGCCAAAAAAGTCCCACAAAAATCCCTTAAAATTCTATAAATACACAAAAGTTAATTAATTATAATTATATAAAACATAGGAAAAAAAAAACTAAAAACGAAAAAAATACAGATTAGATATCAGATTTAGAAAGAAAAAAAATACAAACCTTCAAAGCAAGTTGTCTGAAGGCCTTCCTGACCTCAGATTCAGAGGCACCAGGTTGAATCTTCAAGGTCCGGTAAGGATCCATCACAGAAGAAGAAGAAGCAACACAAGAAACCATCCCCCTCTTATCATTCACCATCTTCTTCCTCCTCGCCTTATTATCCTTCAACAGATTCCAGGACGACCCACTGCCCCCGATCAAACCAGCTCCAACGCAAGCCATTCCAAAAATCTCAGAAAACCCAACAATCCTCCGGCTATTTAAAGAAAACCCAATGATCCTCTTGAGTTGGGAACGCGACCCAATCAATAAAATCAGAAGCTTTTTCCTTGAAACTCAACGATTGCAATTTGCAGAATAAAAAAAATGGAGGTACTGGGGAAAGAGGACTCGTTTTTTAGAAAGGGAGGGGGAAGGTGCGTGTATATATAGAGGGAAGGGAGAGGGAGGCGGGTCCTTATCCATCAACCCACGGGGTCCGTTTCAAGGGGTGACGTGTATTGTGTTGTTTTGTGGATAAAAAGATAGGAGGAGGAAGAGGAGGAGAGAGGGTCCTCCTTCCTACCTCTTTGCGATGCTTATCTGGTTTTATCCGAGTCGTATTTGGAGAATATTCGTTTATGAGTTATTCTTCTTTGGCTACCCACTATTTTAGAATTTTTGCATTTTCCTCCTGCATCTTATTTGACCAAATCCAATTTTTCTATTTATTGTTGATGGGTACCTTTCATTCTCATAATCTTTTAATGTGGTCCATGACCCTTTTTTTTTTTGGAAATTTTTGAATTATCATATGAAACTATACACGTTTTTCCCTCAGATGTGAGACTCAGGCCGCCAGCAGATGTTCGTGCCACGTTTTGAAACTTGTAAGAAGTTTTATCCTCGTACATTCTCCTCGTACTGCTTGAGAAATTCTAAATTATGAAACAGTTATGTCCGAGAATGAATGAATTGTGATGTAATGCCAAATAAGCCACAGCCGTGTTCGGCCTCACCATTATTGGAGAGTTGACCAAAATGGACACTAAATACATTTTGAAAGATCTTCTCCAAATCAGTGGTACGACTATTAAAATCGTGAGCATCAACGTGTAGGTTTCAAAACCAAGTGGTAATATCGAGTCCCGTAGTTGTTGTGTCATACGTACTAAAATTTTAAGTAGTTTATCATCTCAATGTTCCAAAATTATTAATTTGTCATCTCACACCAACTTTGTTAAAAAAATAACCCATGCCTCTTGCACATGACTTGTGATCAGCGTTATTCCAATCTTTTCAACTATTTTAAAGAATTTGTGTAATTGAACTTGAAAGTAATGAGAAACTAAGGTATCATACAAAAAATAAGTAGAGAACTTATGAAAAGGAGCCGAGGATTCCGACTAAGTTTGCACATAAGTTATTTTGGACGAAAAGTTTGTATGAAATTTTAGTTAGTATGAGATAACATATTAATAATTTCTGAAATTGAGAAGACAATTCGCATGAAAATTTAAGTTTGTATGACAAACTGAAACAAGTGTAGTTCATATCACATTCAACTTTTTCGGCCTCTTGTGATTAACATGTTTTCATTGTACAAGTATTGTAATTGAACTATTCATTTGCTTTACCATCACCTAAAAATCATCTCTTCAAAATATCACTAAATTTGAAAATCCTTTAGTTATCTATATGCATCAAGCATAAACGACTCATCACAATGATGCTACTTGTTACAATGATCGTCAATTTGTTTGCCATGCATAAATGACTAAATGTTCTCATTCTTACATCTCCTTTTTCTTATTTTTTTTATTTGAATAATGGTTGCTATTTTTCTACACAAATGAATATTTAATTATCAAATTGTAGTGTGCGACTCGTTAAATATCGTTTCTAAAGAGATGGGTAGATGACTATATTTCTAACGCCCATAGTAAAGTCAATTTAACTTCATTCTTTGTGCTCGAGGAGAGATTTTTCAATGTCGTTAAAACACGGAACGGTACGCTATATGTTATTATAAATTTATACAATTAGATAATTTTTTTTTTCAAGTGTCCCTTTACTTATATAATAACATATGATGTATGTATTGATACACTGAAAAATCTCTCGTGCTCGAGTTATGATTTCACCATCTAAATGTACATTTTTTATATTAACTAGACCTTTTTGTTTTCTTGTCACATTTAAATTAGTTTAAAATTTTAATTTTTACCAACAATTGATTAATTGACCTTTTTTATTAGCTCTGATTGAAAAATGTTTTGCCTTTTCAATCATTACATTCCGAGTTCGAAACTCATTTCTCTTCTTACTTATAACGTAGTAATTTAACTTTTATGGTACCCTTTCAGTTTAGGGCAAGGTGATTGACTTATTGTTCTTGTATTATAATTATTTATGTTATACAGTTAATATGTCAAGACTCAACTCTCAAGCCTTGGATGATTCTTGTATTATTTATGTTATATAGTTAATATTTCACAATCATATGTCATCATCAACCTTGCTTAACTTTGTTATTTTACCAAATCCATATCTCATCCTAATTAAAAAATATATACCCATCGTTATTGAGGACCAAAGATTGAAATTTACAACTTGGAAGGATTAAAATATTATTTATCTAAAATCAGGTGGCGTAAACGAAAAGGTCACACCGCACTTGCTTCTTGTTTGTGAAGAACAAAAAATCTAGGGGTGTTACCAGAGAAGAACAAGAACCAGTGGGGAGCAAACAGAATTGAGAAAGAATCAAGGGGCATAAAGTTTAAATTATTCTTGCATATGGACACGTGGCAACATTTCTGTGGCGATACTAAAGGCACGCAGTATTTCACCTCGTGGCTCGTAAATTAATGTAAGAGGGGGTTGGATAATATTGGGAGGCAGATTGTCTGCACTGTTTGGCTAGCTTACTCATCATTTTCTATTTGTGCAGCCACCGTTAAGTTACGTTAATATTTTATATTTTTATTATTTTCTGTTTTATTATTTTTATAAAAAAAATATAAAATATTGACGTAGTTTAACCATGATCGTACAAAATAAAAAGAAATGGAAAGGGTACCTCAACAGGGAGAAAAACTTGTGTGGGGCTTGACATGCCACTGGATGATGTTGAGTGGCACTACACGCCACTCATAAATTGACATGTGTTAAACTTAAATATGATTTCTTATTTTTAGTTTTATATGAAAATAAAATTAAAAACTTAAATCATTATTTCTTAAAAAACTAAAATGGTAAAAACAAAATTCACAATCCCAGTTAAATCTACCTCCATCTGCGAACCTGCCTCTTTTCTCTCGTCGGCACCAATGATCTACAACGCTGTCAATTCTTCCTTGCTCTTCAGGCTCTCCCTTTATTAAGTTTCTCATCTCCCATCTCTCAACTCTCTCTAATAATTACTTATAACTCGTTCAATTTTACATCTATAGTCTATTAATATTTGAAAATTGGAAACGATAAACTACTGGTGAACGAAGTTGGCTTTGAGAATTGGGTTCTTCTCCAGAATTTATATGCCCTTCCTTAATAATAATTTGATAATACATTGAAATAATGAGATTTTTTTTTTATTGAATTGAAATAATGAGGTTAGTCAGAAACTTAATCCAGCTTTGATGGATTAATAAACCTTTGAACCAGTAATTACCTAAAATCTACACAATTTCCCAGCAGCCATGCAAGGCCGTGAGAGAGAGATAAGCTTGTGATTATTTTTTATGTGAATCATGAGTCACATACATAAACACATTCGATTATTCAAAATTCGAATACATTTGTTTCGATTCCATCACTCCTGGAAGAGTTGAAACTGCCTCAGTTTTCCAGGGCAGGTGCTGCGAAAAGAGGTGGTCTTGAAATTGTGGCTGAATTTCCACCGCCCCTTGCAATTCCACCATCGCCCATTCCCGACAATCCTCTCCGTAGCTGCACTTCACCCGGATCTGCATTCCTCTCTTACCGTGTGATTGTGGCGTCCTTGAAGTTCAGGCCTTCTAACAATTTACTTTTCCATATATATATTTTATTAATTAAATTTTGAATTATGATATAAAATAAAAATAAGAAATTATACTAATGCAACAATATTTAACACATGGCAAGTTATGAATGGTATGGAACTACCACTCAGCATTGTCTAGTGGCATGTCAAGCCCCACACAAGTTTTTCTCCTCAACAGGAGGGCAATCTGCCTCCGTAATATTGGAGTCCGATTTTTTATTAACGGACGAAGACAGAGTCCACAGCGCAGGAAGTCGTCCGTTTTAAACGAGTGGATATTAAGATATGTAGGCGTGGCACCAAATGAGGTCCGCCCTCCATTTGGATCCTAGGCTGCCCTTCAATTTAAGGGATGCTGGGACGAGGATTCACACACTGGCCACCTTCCAAATTGAATTTACATAATTGCAGTGTTTTGTTACCAAATTATTGTTTTGTTGAGAGATGCTAACAAGATTCTCTCAAAATTGAGATTTTTAATGAATTATTTGTTATCTCATGTGTTTTGCATAATGCTTTTCATATTAACGTGAAAATTGATGTTAAACTGTGAGGTGACAGAAAATTTATAGAAAACCTCTCACTTCGAGAAGGTTCCTTGCCATTTCTCTTGTTTTGTTTTTTGGGTCAAAACAAATCGGATAATGTCAGGTAGACCAGTTTTTCAGACCAAATTTGTAAATCATATAACGTGACATTAATAGAAAATAAGCATGTTAATCAATATTTAGTAATAATTCAATCATCAATAACTGCGCTATATAGTTTACAAAATTTAATTTAAATGTTACTGACTTACCGTGCGTAGGCCAATAACTGCGCTTAAATGTGTAGGCTAAATTCTCCCGTTTAATATTTTGTGGTTATTTTTAACTGATTTTATGATAAAACCTCAACTTCTTCATAAACCGTCAAGCCATTTAATTACAATTAGGAAAATAGACAAGCACGATACTTCTAGAAAACACTAAAATGACAGCTGTGTAATCGACTAGTCAAACAGTTTTAGATTTGAGTGATTTTTTTCAAGAATATGTGAGAGCGAACACCTAAAAACTGGACAGTTGGAACATTGAAATACAAAAAACATAGTGAGCCCTCTGTCCCTCAATTGAAGGTCCCTCTTATATGAAGAATTTATTGGCATAATAGATCAATATTTCTAAAACCTGACTGGTTTAGAGAAAATATTTTTAAGTTGCAAAAGCACTTAAAGTGCAACCACTGCATGATCACAATGAATTATTGCTCAAACTTCACAAGCAATACAAGAAAAAACGAATATCATTCATCATCTTTGTTTGGTCAGGTTACAATCCAAAGAAAATGTTCCGTCCTATAAATTTCAACCTGTGGAGAGAACCGAAAGACAAACTCCCGGGCATGTACATAACTCAAAGCTATACTGCTATTTGACAAATACTATGAACGTGTACTGTCATGTGAACGCCATCCTAATCTGAACAAACTTCGAATAACTTGCAGAAATGCAGTCATTCTATATAGTCATCATTTTAGGGCCACCAGAAGATTTATTTAGTTTGCTGCGGTTTTTTCCTTCTCGGATGGCAGATTAGACGCGACGGGCTGGTTCCCAACAGATGCAGCTGAAGCAACAGGTTTGTTAAACTGAACCAGGATCATTGTCATGTTGTCACATCCCTCTCCACCAGATGATGGCGCCAAGCACCTTTCAAACACTCTCTCGCAAACCACTGACAGTTTACTTTCCTGCAATGTCGTACGAAAACATATGTCACTCAAATTGGTATATATTTGGAAATCTCAGTGAAGTTTGTCAACTTACGTGTTTTAATTGTTCCCGGACATAGTCCACAAGTTGTTGACTTGACATGCAGTCCCTGGAGAGAGCGTGCATCAGCGTTTCAACAAAGTAGCAGAATGTAAAGTCTACGTGTGCCTGTTATTATCTTAATGTATCAAGTTGAAGAAGATGAAAAAAAAACTCTGAAGGAAAACCTATGACAAACAAAAAGCTCACCAGGTTATTCGTACATTTATAACCATAACTGACTTGCAACAATTGTTCATATACGACAACTGTCATCAGGCATTGGACTATACGTTAAATTCATTCTTCATCCCAAATAAAACAGTGATTGGTTGTTCCCCAGGATGTACCTCTAGCTAAGTTTTTAGCAACACTCCATCTTAATTTGCGCTCCATAAAGTACTTCGACGTTTCCAATATTTCTAGTTTTACCCCTATATCCTTTAGAGAACATATCGGATGGAGATAAAATGTACACTGTAATCAACAGGAACTTATTTTTCTGATATGAAAGTATTACACAGAAAAATTTACCATATCCCATCACAAGCTATGACCAGAAACTCATCATCATCGCAAAGCTCAACCTACACGAAAGGGAATTTTTAATTAAAAACATAAATTAGTGAAACTGAAGCAAGTTCTGAAGAAAGGTCTATATGAAAATATTATTCAAAGTCAAAATAATAAAAACAAAAAAGAAATAAAATCAAACAGAGCACTTTCTTTCTTTAACTTTGGAAGTCTGACTAGCATCTAGACTATATATCTTGGATGACAGGAATACTTCTCCTAAAAAAAAAACAATTTGGTTTTGTTTATAAGATTGGTTGTATTGTAAGTATATACGGTTCAAATTTCTCATCCAAAGTTCACATCATTTAGTACTGAAATGAAATGCTGCATACGCTATTTATGTCTGGATTGGCAGTCACAATCTGCTTTTCAACGGGCAACTGCTTGTTTTGCTTGAATTCCGCATCCCCTGCAAGCAACAGCAATTAAATACATGAAATTCAAATGAAAAACAAAAAAAAGAGGTTATTTCCCAGTTTCTCCTTTCAAAGGGCAAGGAAGTTTTTTGTACCAATTGCTCTTGCCAAGTTCAAACTTCCATTGACCCTTCCAACTTGGATAAATCCACCAGCCTTCAAAATTCTTTCTTTCTCATTCTCAATGTCAGGCTTATGATCTTTAGACAAATTATAAGCCTGCACTTAAAACTTGAATAAGGAATCACAGGCAAAATTCCTAATAAAGATCAGCGGTTCAGCAGTAAAGCAACAGAATGGCAGAAACTCATTTGATCTATTCCTACAACCTTGGTACAAAAGTTGGGGTCAGGGGAAGTTTGTTAAGGAAGTTTTACAGAAGTGAAAAGTGCAGCAGATGGGGGATTA
Source organism: Pyrus communis (assembly GCF_041283825.1). Lineage (NCBI taxonomy): Eukaryota > Viridiplantae > Streptophyta > Magnoliopsida > Rosales > Rosaceae > Pyrus > Pyrus communis. The sequence goes on from NC_142581.1 coordinate 23,611,406, forward strand.
TACCCATCCTTTTGAGCTGATGTTTGAGGGAAAAGTTGGAGACATTGGGGACTGTAAATGAAATAAGGCTACATTTTGGGTCCTATCTATGGAGAGAAACTTTGGTAGAGGAGCTACATGGTCGGGCATATAGGGGAAGCCACTAAGAAGTTGACACATCAACATGACACCGGGGGCCGGCTGCAGGGGTTTGTGAGAGAGAGTGAGGCAAAAACAAGGGCCCACTTGCGCTACTGAAGTTTTTCTCCTATCTTTGGGTTCAGCGTCCTTTGCATTCGGCGATTTCCCTGATTGTGGTTTGGGAGGCTTTTGTTTGAGTTTAATGTCTAGAAGGATGCTGCCGTGTCAAACATTTTAAGTTAGCTGATCTGTTTTATGTCTAATAACAGCTGGTACACTTTGATTGTACCCCATTCCTATTATACTCACTAACAAAGAAAAGTAACTTTGTGGTATCTTCCATCCTTTGTTTGACACCTCTTGAAAATACATTTTGAACAGCAGGCATCTCACACACAGAGATAGTACAGAATCAAAACCTGCCCCCAAATGCTTTATGGGTGGAAACACAGTTGGAAACAATTATAGCTTGGACAATGCGATGGTGGAAGAACACATTGAGGCTTTCCAAAACATCTATTGATTATATGACGAGTTAAAATCCAACCTCAGGTTTCATGGATACCTTAAGGAGCAAACTAAAGGAAGAAGATTGTAAGGGGATTTGAGAACGAGAGGAAGATATTGGAGCTTAAGGAGCTAAGGAAAAAGAGACAAAACTTCACTCTAGTCTCTAGTAAAGACAACTATGTAGCTTTGAGTATTGCGTAAGGGAACTGAAATAACTACGACAGTATATTACAAAAAAGCGAACAAAGCTGCCTCATAATACACATCATTACATATATTCCATAGGTAAAAAATTTCATTGAAACTGCAGCATACCTCACCCTTCCTGGATATTACGCAGCGAGAATCACCAGCATTGGCAACAAGAAGTTGTTTGTTTCGGATAATAGCAACACAAGCTGTACTTCCAGAATTTGGTCCATCAAAATCAGAATGAGGTCCCTGATGTAAAACCCAAAAACTTTTCTTAATGAAATACGGTTACATATTAAAATTTTAAAATAATTAAGAACACCAATTAAATTCCAGATATATTTATCATAGGATTAAGGCTAACATCTCAAACTGTCAATGGCAGGTAGTTAATGATGATTCACTCCCTCCCGCTGCCATATAGATTGTTGTTCACCTCATCTTGAGTTTGATAAGTGTATCATGTTAAACTGAAGAAATTAGATGAAAATTTTCGTGAAGGCCTTCAAAGCTTGTGAAAACCTTGCCATGATGACTTCCATACTATAAGAAGTACTTCTATAATTTGATAAGGAAGATTTTCAAGAGTCATAAAATTTAGAAGAACTAGGACAAGAGATCTCAAACTCTTATACAACAAGAAAAAAAACATTCTCAGTTACAAGCCAAATCTGTCTCCAGTCTCCACTAAAACATTTGTGCATCTGGTGATATGGTTACCAAAAGAAATGGAGAATATAGTACAATTGCTAAATGCAGCTGATGTGTAAAGAGTACCTCCTCAGAAGACCACTGATCAACATGGTCGTTGAATGCACTACTCTTAGCTTCAACACTCTTCGGAGAAAAAATGAACCCTTCTATAAGACCAGAAACTTTGTCTATCTTATCTCCCAGTATGGCTAATTCTCTCCAGCCTCTTTGTCCACGCATCATCTCATCCATCCTGCCTCAGTTAAAAGCAATTTAAGATGACAAAATATACAAATTATTCCTACCCCTAATTACAACTTTCTTCCACTTATTGTCTTCCATCATTAGATTGTAAATTTTAGAAGTCGATTCAAAATGAAGCTTCACCCATATGTTGCGATAGAATTTGACATTACAACTTCATAAGAATTACATGCCCCCGAATGTGGTTGCCATCTCTTTAGTTTTGGGACTTTTATTATACATGAATGATGTAGACAATAGGTAGGGATAGGAAATATAGAACATATTCCAGACTCACTCCGGCCTTTGGCATCACACCAAAGGTGTATGGGAATCACTCCAATTGAGAATTTTAAAAATTCCGGCATCTCACGGGCCTTCAGCTTCACACCAAAAGTTCCTTGGAATCACTCCAAGGTTGCTGTGCCTCACACATAAGCAAGAAACCCAGAATTTCTTTTCCCTACTATTTAGCTTACAAAGTAGCCCTTTTATAGGCTAATTAGTACATGAATCAGGAAAGATCCACATTAATATACTTAGGAATTCTAAAGACTAATTTATGACACCTAATAAATTAATATTGTAACACAGAAAGACTCAAAGACAATGAACTTGCAGACTACATGTGTAAACTGCATTTATTAAATTTTAACTTGGCTCCTCCATCAATGTACACAAGCATTTAACATCCTATAAACTCGATAATAATAAAAGTAAAAGAATGAACATGGTATGTCAGTATGAACTATATTAGGGAATTGGTGCAAGATGACTTACAACTTATTACATACAGAAGAAAGACAGGTTCTTGCGTCCTTGTTTTTGGGACAAAGTGGTAACATAGATGCATGCGCTAGAAATTGCTGATGTGAACATTAATTATACAAAGGGGTTAAGTCACCTGAGGAAAGCTTTCTGCAGAGAACTGCCTAAATCACCAGCTAGATATGCTTCATCCTTGAGCACTTGTTGGTGGAGATACTTGGCGCAGAAATTTGCCACTGCTTTACCTGCAAATCCAGGACTAGTGATGATAAGGCCTCATCACATGGTACCAACCTATAAAAACTTAAAACATTAAGAAATCCCATCTCACAAACATGTCTAGCTAAACAACACCTCCCTTCTTCTGCAGGGCTAAGATGTGGGAAGGGACAACTCAAGAAGGGTTCGCAGCTGAAAATCCAAGAAATATACAGCAAAATTTCCAGGACTAGGTTTTATTACCAACCTCATGCAAAGTATTGCGCACACATGGTGTTGGAATTTATTAGTTTTTTTTGGAATTTATTTCATTTAACTTTTTTCAATGAGAATTGGGAGAATAGTATTGCCGTATGTTTTCAACTTATGGTTACCCTATGTGGCCTTGTTTTCGTTTTGGTCGTATTGCTGGGCTGCACACCATACCAACAACCTAGCAATATACTCTATACTCTGTTAGGCATGTTGAAGTAATCTTCATATTTTCAATTACCTTTTTTTTATTGACTCCTACCCTAAACTTTCTTTCCATAAAGTCTTTAGCTTCCGATAACATAAGGCAAAGAAACAACGTAGAGAAAAGAAAAGAGAGGGAAGAAGGGAGTGGGGGAGGTGTTGGTTCAAGATTGATTAGATTAGTTTTGGAGGTTTATCTAAAACACAAAATAAATGTTGATTCCAAGTACGTGATCATGAAGAGTATACCAACTTGAGAAGTCCAGCATGGACATGAAAACCAATTACAAAATGAAAGATCACAGTATAAAAAAGTAAACGCTAAATTACAAAACTTAAAAACCTAACCTCCATGGCCATCATAAACACCAAAGAAAGATGTTGAACCGTCAAAATCTGGATAAGCAGCATGCTACAACAAAAATCAAGAACTTTTAGTAGGTAATGGGAAAAACAGTATACAATCTATGGCAAATTTGAGAGCTACTAGTTCACCAGACACCCCTCTGGATAAAAGACTATCTTCCTCTCTTTTTAGCATGGCGTGTTTGAAAAGAATCCTTACGATTCTTTGAACAGCCTTGGACATATATCAGATGAAAATGAGCATATCTGGTTCCACTCATTAGCTAGATGCCTAAACTTCTAGCAGTCATAAAGTTACCGACTTCCACCAAGTCATGCAAAATCCTCCTCTCTCTGCATTCACTATATATTATATACCTGTATCTATATGGATGTAAGTTATGCCGATATGCTATAATTGGATTTTATAGAATTGGATATAACGGGTGCATATGGATACCGCATACTCAATAAATAACTGAATATCACTTTCATGTTCAGACAAAATGTCATGAGATAATAAGTATGACAATTGCAAGTGAAATATAAATCTCACTACTCAAGTAACCTGATCAAAGGGAATGCGTATGCAAATTAAGAAGAATAACGTAAAGCCTACTTACAGCATCTTCCATGGTTGAACGCCACCCTTGCATGGAGGATGACCCATATCGAAGTCTGTCATTCTCACCATCTTCTGAGACCTTATCAGTTTTTGGAGCGCTGAGATATATTCCCATCTCCAGCTGCAACAACATTATCAAACTCATCAATCATACATATCATCGGACAACAAGGTCATTTTCAAATCCACACGCACGGGAGCGGTCATGCTCACATATATGTATATTGTGACAACATAGTACATAGATCCCCTACCCATTTGCGCAGAACTACGACGCATCCACACGGACACTGACATGGGGATACAATATGACAAGGGGGATACGTCAAATTAACAAGAAGAATTGCTGTATGATCACAAAGAAATATGACACGACACGGGGATACGAGGGAATACCACCGTGTCCATGCACGTAGGCGCAGAAGAAACTGCAAGATTCAAAAGTTTCTTAATTCCCAGGCGGCATTAATGGCTCAAGAATAATAAATGCACAGAAGACGACGACATCAATTGATCAATGGATCCTTCGCTTGCTATGCAATTCTCATAAAAAATATCCCAATCAGTTCATGATCCATAAAATAAAAGCCTACCATCTTGATGAATTTTTTTCTTCTTCCAAATCTAGCAACCAAATCGAAATCGCAATAACTAAACTACCATTTCCAATTCCTATGATGCAGCTGAAACGGAGGAAATTTCCGTACAGGATCGAGATTAAACACTTGAATTTGTGCAACTGGAAGCAAAACAATTTCCCGCGTTTTCTTGGCAACCAAACAAATCGAACAACAAAGATTACTCAAACATAATAAAAAAATCAAATTCCAGGCTCACAAGCAGAATGACAATAATTAAACTGAGTGAAGCAATTATTAATAATTATTTGATAGACAAGAAGATGAGAAAATTCAACATGAGAAAGGGTCTAGGGATTGAAGGAATCACACTCACTAATTGGTTTGATTTGGGCGTGTGCGCGAGAGAGATCCGATTGAGTTGAAGGAATAATTCCGACAAGAGTGAGTAGAATTTGATGATCTATAGATATACAATTGCATGTATATATAGACACTTGGCACTGATTCATTTTGCATTTTCGGTTGAAACCAGCGGGCGGACACGCGTCATTCATATGAGGCAACAGATGCTCATTTCTGTTGCAAGAAAATAAATAAACATTTTATTTCCTTTTTATTTCTCACGATTTCAAACTAAAACCTTGGAGGCAGATTCTCTGCCTCCAGTTTGGATATCCTTCCTATCCTATTATATTTATTACTCTAGAATAACAATGAATTTATCCATGCTCTCTCATGGATGTTTATTTATTACGCTACATCGCACAATAAACAAATATGAACGCTTGTTTTTTTTTTTTCTTTTTTGGCAGGAACTGGTTGCTTTGAAAGGTATAATTTACATGCCATTCCTAACTCATCAATGGCCATTGAATTCAATTTTGGTCAGAGAGCATATGTGGCTAATTTTGTTTGAAAAAGAGAGATAAAATAAGGAAATGCCTAAAGTAATCATGTATAAATATAGTACTGAGATATTGCTAATACGATGTCCTTGTAGTACTGAAATAGGTGAATATTGTTGATATAATGTCCATATTGATATCCATGTGTATATATAGTATTGAAATATCATAAATATTATGAGTATATCATCCATATGGGTTGTTATATCGTCAATATTGTTAACTACAATGAAATTTTTGGGGATTGAAGGGAAAATTAAGAAGAAATGAAGGATGAACATAGAAATATTAGAGAGAGAGAGTTTAGAGAGAGAAATAGGATTTGTATTAACTAACTAAATGAAGATTACACATACTATTTTTATAAGAGAAATCCTAACTACTTTAACCAAATACTAACAACCTTACTAACTATATTTTTAACTGTATTACACTTGTACCCTTAATACTCCCCCTCAATCTCAACTGGGGAAACTCAGTTTGAGATTGGAAGAATTGAGACATGGTAGCACTGAAATTGTAGATTTAGGAAAACCACCATTGGATTGATACCCAAACATCTGTCCACATGTAGCACTTTGACTAGAGTCACCACTTTGGATTAGCCTGCTGCAAACAAGAAAGACAAGACTTGATTATCCTTCATTTTGCTGGAAAAACTAGACCTGCTCTCACACAGGTTTTTGAAATAACGATCTTTCTTCCATTGATCAACAGATAGATTCTCTAACACCATCTGACAAAAGTAACTATTCAGACACCATCACAGTGAATGCTAACTTCAAAACCACTTCAACAGCAAGCCATGCAGAAAACGAGCCAAACAACCATCTCCACTACAAAATAATTATGCAAAACGGGATTATTAGACAAAAGGGATATAACTGATTGTGCCTCTAGTTTGGTCAGCATTTGATAAGCACGCTCAAAAGACTTGGCATAAGATTCATCTATTGGTTTATTTCCAAATGAATCTCTTACAACTTGAAGCAGATGTATGACCATACAACAGAGAGTAAGTGCATATACTCAAACCATATCACCAAAGCTTCTAGCTTTCCCAGAGCCCTGAATCAAACAAGTGTACCCCATGACCTCTTTGTAGCTGTTGACCAAAAACCTCTGTCTGTCTGTCCAAATTTCTTCCACTGCCTTTCAAATAAAGACACCCTGTATTCATCTGCCTCTATCAGGAATTTTACACAAGAACAACCTTCTATAAAGTAGTTGTAGCACACTCTCATGCTGGCATAACAACTTCATACGAGATTACCCTTCGTGGGATTCACCGTTAACAATCTCATTCAACTTGGCTTCGGCCTTTAATATTTACAAAAATAGAAAATTAACAAACTATAATGCATCATCGGCCTTAACTATAGCACCACAGGATTGCCCTTTGTGGATTTTACAAAAAAAACAACTTCTTTGAACAATGGCATCGGTTTTCACAATTTCAGCAATTGAAAATCAACATGTATGTAGGATTACCTTTCGTGGGATTTACCTACTCAAAACACAGGTTACCCTTTATGTGATTTACCGTTAACAACTGCTTCTACCCTTCGTGGGATTTACCTATTCGCATCACGGAATTACCCTTCGTGGGATTTACCGTTTACAACTTCTTCAAACTTCATCATATAACCGGATTTACTGTAGATTCATGCTAACAACTGAGTTGGTTAGACTTTGAAATTATAGGCTGTGATAGGAAAACATATTGTCTTTAAAGAGACTAGACGAATTGCGTAGACGGCTGCTTGAATATCAAGATGAGAAGAGAAACCGTTTGAATTTGATAATGGACCACCTAAACATAATAAGCTCTCTCTGCTTGGTTCTCGGTATGAATTTTAAGCAAACAATTCATGAAATCTACCCCACTTTGATTGATTCTGAGGGAGCAAAGGACATAAACAACAATACAATTGATACCTTGGATAACTAGACACAAAGGTTGAGAAAGCTCAAGAATTAGAGGTGGTAAAGGCTCCAAGATCATGCAAGTGGTCTACCTACTCAACCCATAATCCGAACAACCACAAAATTATACATGCCATAATGCAAGAATTCACACCCATTTCTCCAAAATATATCAAGAGTTGCAGAAAGATCAAACCCAATAAACTTGCAGAATATCAGTGAAGTAGAGAAAGAACTGGACATCACCATACAAATTGCACAATCCAGCAATGACCAATATTCTTGAATCCAAATATCCCAAATATCATAAGATGAAGAATCTTGAAAGCAAATATCACAAACAACTGGAAGAACCTAGAAAAATTTCACAAGAAAGACGGCTCTGAGCTCTTTATTACTTAACATATAAATTGAATGACTCCATGCCCACAACCACAAACTAATTGATTTACAGAATACTAAGAGAATCATCGTAAGAATTTCAGAAGAAGTGGCTGAAAAACTTAACCTTCACATGAAAATTCTGAGCTGGGCATTTCGTCAAACACTTAGGCTGCACATAGGTCTAAAATTTCTTCCATACCAGAGAATAGAGCACGGATCATAATCGCAAAAAATAGAATTCGGAAAACTGCTCTCAAAACACCACTAAGATGAATGAAAACTATAACCCTGTGGAGCGAAGGAGTAAGGGTGGGAAGGATCGGCATCCCATAGGTGCTCAGAAAATCTCAAAATCTCTGCAATCAAGCAATTTACATAACCCTGGCTTTGGAGATACAGTTGGTCTTAACAAGACCTCAGGACCAAAGCAAGGGAGACCTTATGCAGCTGCAGGCGATGCTAATTCTTCAGAAGTTTAGGCTTTGTCTAAGGAGATTACAGATCTCAAGCTCTTTGTGGACCTTTTTGAAAAAGAAAGGTACTCTTACTTTGCAAAATTAAGGGATATTGAAATTCTTTGTCAGACATTAGAGTTGGAAGATATCCCCACTTCCATTCTTCAAGATTTCATTTTTGTTGTCTCCAACGGCGACTTCTTTGTCTTTGTCCTGCCACTAAGATAACCAACAAATGCAAAATACTCAGAAAATAACAAGCTGATTGCATACACATTTAGACGCTGACTTCTTTTTGTGTGAAGCACCGACATTAGTTCTGGACTCCGATGCGTACGAAAACCACCAAGAAATTAGCTATGGCTACAAGACCTTCATCAAGAAGCACACCGGACCCTGAATCTTGTCCATGGCCAACACTGGTTCCGAAACCAACGCATCTCAGTTCTTTATCTGCATAGCCAAAACCGAGTGGCTCGACGGTAAGGCTGTCGTCAACAAGGCCGCAACACTACTGCCCCAAGAACAACCAACCCAACAAGAACAATGAACCAGAACAATCACAACAATCGAGATCCCAATAATAGCAGAAAAATCAACCCAAGAATAATCGTGGAAGCACTGAAAATCTAATGGAAGTTTGAAGAGAAACTAAACTAGAAACAAATGAAAAATAATGGGAAATGGAACCACCAGAATCAAAGGCATGAGCCTGGTGGCTTTGATACCATGTTAACTACATTGAAATGTTTGGGAATTGAAGGAAAAATCAAGAAGAAAGGAAGGATGAACACGTAAATATTAGAGAGAGAGTATAGAGAGAGAAATAGGGTTTGTAGTAACTATCTAAATGAAGATTACACACATTGTTTTTATCAGAGAAATCATAATTACTTTAACCAAATACTAACAACCTTACTAACAATATTATTTCTATACTAAAACCCAAACGCCAGTATACTGTTCACGGACAGTGGAGTGGCGAAAATGCCCTCCGTTTGGTTTTCCAGCAAGCTTTTTTCTCTTTGTTGCACAGTTAAATGACGGCATTGCCCTTCTAGGCCACGCGTGACTCCAATTCATTTGCCCAGCCCACGTGTTGATCATCGTAGGCTGTTGCCTTTCCCCCCGTATTCTTCCCATTTTTACTTTTGCTTCCCATATTAGTCTCTGCTTTTCTATCACTTTTAGACCTCACTTTCTTTCCCTTTCAAACCCTTGCTTCCGTTGGTCGCGAATTTGTGTTATGTCGCTCTCAAATCCCGCTTTTTGTCGTTCGCGGCTCTTGGTTTGCTCAGAAAGCACCGAATCAGTGTAAGGTTGTTCAACTTTTCAGTTTTCTTTGGTTCAAAACTGCGGGTTTGATTTTGTTACATATAAAAATATCAAAAGTTAAATCTTTGTTTGTGTGAATTTTTTAACCCAGATCGTGTTATGGGTTTTGTTCATTGGCCTTTTTGAGATTTATGATTTGGTTTTTTTGGTTGATTCATTTGTTTTGCAGGTTTCGTTTATACAGAGACAAGGACAACTTGGCCACTGCACCATTTCTCGGCACTTGAGGGTAAGATTTAGCTGGTGAGGTGGTGGATTACAAAGCTGTAATGAGATCTTAGCTTTATTTTTAATCAACGAATTTGGAACCATCTTTATATGTTTAGTTTGCTATCTTCTGTTTCGGTTGGATTTTAGGCACTGGAAATTATGAGTTGTTTTGGGTATGGTTTCCTGCCTCTGCTGCTTCCTGATTCTGTCTCTGTTTGTTATTTGGTTTGCTAGAATTTGTGGTTTTGTCCGTAAATCTTGAAAAAAATTTGGGCTAAGCAGAGGAACCAATTCAGGTCTCAGTCATGCTCCCTTCAATCATAGTTTTATACAATACAAAAGCATTATAATTTAGAAAAAATGTTAGTCGCTGTTTGTTAGCAAACTCTATGAGTTGGACTGCTCCCTAAACAGATGGTGAACCAGCTTAATTTTTCATTAAAATCACAAGCTTTGATATCTGAGTCTGCCATATTAGTATCATTCATTAGTTTTTAATCCCATTAATTATATTTTGAACATGTTTATTTTTCATACAACAATAGTTATAAACATGTGAATTCTTTTACATCTTAAAAAATAAGAAACTGATCGGGTTTCTTATTCTGCATCAGGTACACTTCTGGGCATAATTACGGGTGTCAATTTCTTTAGAACTCATGGATAAGTAGTTTCGCGATATCAGTTGATGGACTGGGTAAGTGAATTCAATTATAGTTTTCTTAGCTGAGTTGATATCTTATCCGCTGCACTGTCCACCTTCTTTTCTTTTGAGAAGATTTGTTTTCTATTGAATTAATAATAAAAATAACTGGGGAAGGAAATTGAGAAAGAAAAAAAAAACAGCTTTTCTTGGATATGTTTGTGGAGATTTTCTTTAGTATTTACTCCTTTTGGTATGTTGTGATTACACGCAAATACAGATTATGTGTCAATATTGTGGGGTTATAACACATCGGTTTTGGAAAGCATCATTTTGCGTTGTGAATTATGTGTTTAATTTTCCTTTTGTGTTTTGAATTTGAATTTGTAGTCTGAGTATGATGTCAATGCAGACTGTCTACTATCAATCAGACACTAGACTATGCCTTCAATCAATCGAGAAAAGTCAGTTCATTTGCAGACGGCCTGGTTATGAGTTTACTTTTAACTATCTGGTAATTTGCAACCAAGTTTTCTTTTTCAACTTATGCTCGGTTTACTATTCTTCTGCAGCTTATTTTTTCACAGATTCAGTCTTCAGTAGATGGCTGAGGAATTTCCACATGCAACACTGTATCAAATTATCATTGATCATAGGGTATGGCATTGTAAGATCATCTTCTGTTCACTTTGATCAAAATTTTATCGACTTTTTTGTTTTTGTTTTTTATTTTTTTAATTATGATTTATTTCTTATTTTGCCTCAAGTTTGGTTGACTTAAGCTTTGTTTATTATCTCTGCAGTACGAAGAAGGCCTTATTAGTGTAATGAGAGAGTCCAATATCAACTGGACGGTAAGTGATCCATTCTTTTTGTTTTTTGTTTTTAATGCAATGTCCATACATAGTGTAATTTTTACCATATGTTTGACCTTTGATTTTTAAATTAAAATCCACCAATTTGGTTGTGGTTTGTTCCATGATAATTGTATAAGATGATCATGACATTACATAGTTTGGGAATTAGACTAAGCAATTTGATCAATCTGAGTAAATATATTTTAGCTTTTCTTATGTTTTAACTGTTAAGATAGAAAATTAATGGATCATTTACATAAAACTCACAAATTATGAGTGTGTTATTGCATATGCCCATATTGCTCCTAACTACTAATCAATCAGTATAATTTGTTTTTGGAAAACTAAGTTTAATCCTGGATGGGAGGTAGGTAGGGATTAATTTTGAGAATCGGTACCATATGAGGATATTCACAGTTAATGGTGAAAGTTATTTTATTTTTTAAATTATCTCATGAATAAATCTGTTGAGGGAGATGATAGTTTTCTTAAAAATAGCATCAGAAGGGAAAATGGATATTGAATTTTTGGGTGGTTGTTTCTGCATTTGCATCTTTCTGATTTTTTCCTTTGCAGTGTGCTAATCTGTTAGCGAAGTAACGTTTACAATTACTGTAGACATCAAAATTTCGGTGAAATGAATGTTGACCAATAATTAAAATTTCAGCGCTCACGTGTCACATAAATTTTACATGTAGCGTGTGACTCAACGAAAAATCGAAATAAATTGGAAAAGTCATCAAATAGGACACGTGTCAATACCTGGCAGAAATGATTTATTTCATCTGATTATTTAAATCCAAAAATCAAGTTTTGGAATTCTATAAATAGGAAGCCAAGGCATTCATTTTTTGGGGAGGAGAAAAGAAAAAAAGAAAGAAGGAAGAGAAGAAAAAAAGAAAGGAATTCACATCACACCAAAACCTTGAAGCCTTGAAACTCTAAAGCTCTCAAGCAAATCCCGAAGGATCAAGAAAACACTCTTCGTTCTTCGTCAAATCCTCCTTCAAGGTCAAGCCCCAACGGCCCTTGAAGAAATCCACACAACCATTATTCAAGATCAAGCCCCGACGGCCCTTGAAGAAAGTGTTCATCATTCATCATCCGTTCATTCTAAGATCAAGCCCCAACGGCCCTTTGGATCAATAACCTCAACAAATCCACACATCCAATCGTTCTTCAAGATTAAACCCAAAAGCCTTGAAGATCCGTTCATCCATCAACCTTCAAGATCAAGCCCAAAAGCCCTTGAAGAAATCCACACAACCATTATTCAAGATCAAGCCCCGACGGCCCTTGAAGAAAGTGTTCATCGTTCATCATCCGTTCATTCAAGATCAAGCCCAAAAGCCCTTGAAGAAATCCACACAACCATTATTCAAGATCAAGCCCCGACGGCCCTAGAAGAAAGTGTTCATCGTTCATCCTAAGATCAAGCCGCAACGGCCCTTTGGATCAACAACCTCAACAAACTCATACACCCATTCTTCAAGATCAAGCCCAACGCCCCTTGAAGATCCATTCATCAACTGTTCATCCTTAGATCAAGCCCCGACGGCCTTTTGGATCAACAACTCATCCACAAACCCACACCCTACGAAGATAGAATCAGAGGATCAAATTACAAAAAGATTGTAACCCCAAAATCATTAAACACAAAAATATATTTTGTGCACGTATTCTTGTTTCTTGTTTCAGGAATTTTTCGTGTTTACAAATTTGGCACGCCCAGTGGGACCATCTCTACCTCTCATCTCTGTCTCCGTTCAAGATATTCAAGCACAGTCCATGGCTTCAAACAAAGAACAAGTCATGACTATCGGCACTACCTCCATTGAAAAACAGCTGGTTCAGATGAAGGAAACAATTGCAAGGCTGATAAAGACTGCAGAGGAGAAAAACTTGCAAACCGCCGGACTCATCAACCGTCTGGAGGCGCAACATGGTGTCATAGTGAAACCAAGCTCTTTTCCAACTAAGAGGACCGAAGAAGGCTTCAACCCAAATGCCTACGAACTCATGTCAAAGGCTAGGCATGACTTTGCTTCCTCTTCAAATCTTGGAAAGAAGGTTTCAAACACCGTCAACGACAAAGATCGCGACCTCACCAAAACTCAAAAGAAGTTGAAGGAGCATGGTTACGGAGTTGACAACAACCAAAGCACACCTCCAAAATCAATGGCATCAAGCAAGGGACAAGCCGTTCTTGCAACCACCAAGGGAAGAAGCATAAGCACTTCCACCACAAATGGAGCATCCATTGGTGCCACAACCACTCCTCAACATGCCGCTGCAAAGTTGGTACTGCTAAGCAAGCAAGAGCAGCATCAAAGGCGTGAGTCGGTCATCTACCTGACCTTGCTGGGGGCACCAAAGCATGCTATTGAGGCACACAAGATGACACCCCAAAATAGCCAATGGGGTTCTTCATCAGCACTATGGATGTCTGAAGGAAAGTCATGTCTATTGGCTGCACAAGTCATGACCATCGGCGTCACCTCTGTTGAAGAACAACTGGCTCAAATGAGCGAAGCAATTGCAAAGCTTACACAGACTGTGGAAGAGAAGGATTTGCAGATTGCCGCACTTGTCAACCAACTAGATGCGCTGCCCGACGTGAAAGTCGACCCACATATTGGCCTATTAAAGAAAGAAGACGACGAAGAAGAGGAGCCACCAGTGGAGAAAGTTGAAGAGAAGCCGAAGCTAGACCAAGCAACGGCATTCATGGGATCTCTCTCTATCCAGCAGCTACAGGAGATGATCGCAAGCACTGTCAAGACACAGTACGAAGGAAGCTCGCATGACTCCGTACTGTACTCAAAGCCTTACTCCAAGAAGATTGATGCTTTGAAGATGCCAAGGGGTTATCAGCCCCCAAAATTCGTGCAGTTCGATGGAAAAGGCAACCCAAAGCAACATGTCGCCCATTTCATTGAAACTTGCAACAATGCTGGGACAGAGGGGGACTACCTTGTCAAACAGTTCGTTCGTTCGCTGAAAAGTAACGCTTTTGACTGGTACACTGACCTCGAACCTGAGTCTATCAACAGTTGGGACCAGCTAGAAAGGGAATTCCTCAACCGTTTCTACAGCACTCGTCGTACTGTAAGCATGCTAGAGCTGACCAGTACGAAACAGTGGAGAGATGAACCTGTCGTCGACTACATAAATAGATGGCGCTCCTTAAGTCTGGATTGCAAAGATCGGCTTTCTGAAACCTCTGCCATTGAGATGTGCGTTCAAGGCATGCAGTGGGGACTACACTACATCCTTCAAGGCATCAAACCACGAACATTTGAGGAGTTAGCCACCCGCGCCCATGATATGGAGTTAAGCATCACCCGTCATGGGAAGAAAGAACAGATCGCCGACTACAAGAATGACAAAGTTTTGGGGCCCAAGGTGGATAAGGCTGCGTGGAAACCCACCAAGGAAGCAATGACGCTCAACACAACTCCAGTCAAAACCCATACACGAGGCAAGGCGATTCAAACCGAAGCTTTTCGTGATCAAGAGATACGTAGACGCACTTTGAAGGAGCTTGAGGAGAAGACTTATCCATTCCCCGACTCTGACGTGGTTGCCATGTTAGATGACTTGCTGGAAAAAAAGGTGATCAACCTACCTGAGTATAAACGGTCGGAAGAGATGAACCGTACTGACAGTCCAAGGTACTGTAAATTCCACCGCTTCATTGGTCATCCGACGGAAAAGTGCTTTGTGCTAAAAGATCTCATCATGAAGTTGGCTCAGAAAGTGATCATCGAGCTAGATCTTAATGATGTGGTGAAGTCAGACTATACCACCATCACTTCTGGCTCTTTGAACTCAAAATCTTCACCTCAACCGCTGGGGGCATGCTCCAAAACCATGTCAGTCAAGTCAAGTGAAGTTGAAGGATGGACTTATGTCACTCCAAAGAAAATGCACAAGAAACATAGGTCTCCTCCACAAGTTCACCAATCGAAAAGGGGGCAAAGCAGCTACCGTCAACCTTCAAAGCTACATGAAAATGTTGAGGATGATGAAATTATGACACAAAGATCGTCCGTTGCCATTACGATGCGCGATTTCTTCCCAGAAGACTTCTTCAATCACTCAGTCAAGGCTCCTTGCTATAAAGATTGCAAGGAATGCCTCTCTAAGATCGTTTGACAAATTCCAAACGCTCCTCGTTCGCACGAGCCTAAAAGGCGACAACCAAAGCTCCTTGTCCGCACGAGCATAAAAGGTGACAACAAAACGCTCCTGGCCCGCAAGAGCATAAACTGTGTACGGCAAAATCATCATCAAAAAAAAAAAAAAAACAAAAGGGTTTTATTAAATGTTTGACTATTGAAAGTCAATTTCATTACATTAAAAATAATAATAATAATAAATAAATAAGGGTTTTTATTAAAGACTTACAAATAAAAGTCAATTTTATTACAAGGAAAAAAAAAATTACTTTGTATTAAAAAAAAAAAAAAAAGAAAAAAAAAAAAAAGAAGATAATATAAAATAAAATAAAATAAAAAATGTGTATATGTGTTATGTATGTGTCCCTCGCATGAGGCCCATCCGCACACAAGCCCCAGCTAAGGAACACGACCCAATAGCTAGGCCCACATGTTGCACACCAAGTCCCAAATCCCTGTTCCCCTCCTGTAATGGCGAAAAAGAGAAAGCTCAGCTCTATCGACCCCTGGCGACCTTTCCCTGCCCCTGCTCAAAAGCAAGACAATTCCAAATCGAAGAGCTATGTGGTAGAGGAGAATGACGGCGACATGACGGATACTGAAGCTGCTCAAGTCCATGTCGAAAAATGAGATAATTGAATCTGATATCGAGCTCTCGGATCTCCAATGACTTCCAAGGACACGCTGAAATCGAGGGAGGTCTCCACCATGATCAAAATGGGCTTCATCTTCAATCGAACTTTCTCTTTCTTGCCGTCAAAGATTTCTCTCCAAGCACTCATTCCCCTGCTCGCTGATCCTTTACTTCAACAACTCCATCTTCTTCGTCTCTGCTGTTGACGTCGACAAGCTTCTCTAGCGCGGAGATTTCACAAAAACACAGCAGCAAACCGTATTCCCACAGCTTCCTGCAGCCTCTTGGGTGTCTAAAGAAGTTTTTCAACATCTCTCTTCCTCAAACCCAGCACATTTCACCCACCGTAGGATTGGATTACGCGCAGAAATCTACCCAGCAGCTGTCACTGAAGCCGCCAACCATGAAGGTCCACCCCATGCCCAGGAAGCGCAACATCACCGTCCAATACAGATCAAGAAACCCACTTTCTGAAGCGCAGGCACTTTTGGGTCTGACCCATAAGAAGCTCCGCCGTCTCCCCCATGTCTTCAGCCGGATCCTGGAGCTCCCCTTTCGGTCCGACACTGAAGTTCTGGTCCAGGAGAATCCCGATTGCTTCCGATTCGTCGCCGAAGCCGATAATATCGGCGACGGCGTGAGGACCCACACCATCGAAATCCATCCCGGCGTGGCTCGATCTCTCACCAAGCTCAATCTCTTGACGACGTCGTTTACCGAAGGTTTCAAGGCCAACGAGATCAAATCCATCACGGCGGCGTTAGTCGACTTCTTCTCGGGGCTTCCGCTTCTGGAAGAGTTGGAGCTGGGTGTGTGTAACAACGTGAGAGACAGTGGGTTGGCGCTGGAAGTGCTCGGGTCCAAGTGCCCCAGGCTGAGACTGCTCAAGCTGGGCCAGTTCCATGCGATTTGCTCAGCTATTGGGTCCGAGCTCGACGACATTGCGTTGTGTGCAGGGCTAGAGTCGCTGTCGATTAAGAACTCGGCCGATTTGACGGACATGGGGCTGATTGAGATTGCGAGAGGGTGCTGTAGATTGGCCAAGTTTGAAGTCATTGGATGTAAGAGAATTACGGTTAAGGGGTGAGGACGATGGCTTGTTTGTTGAAGAAGACTTTAGTGGATGTTGGGATCTCTGGTTGCAAGAACTTGGATGCCGCCGCATCATTGCGGGCTTTGGAGCCCATTCGTGATCGGATTCAGCGCCTGCACATTGATTGCGGATGGGAACAGGAGGACGCTCATGGCTTTGATGGCATTGATTATGGTGGCGGCATTGGTTTGAATCGTAATGGTGATGGTGGAGTTTTTTTTCCTCTGTCTCCTCACGCTGCCAACAAACCTCGAGCTCGTCATCCTGGCCACCGTGGTCAAAATCGGCGAAGAACTTTAGTGACCGCTGTCAAACGACTAGCCGATCGTGAAGTTCGACGCTTTGCACTACTTCAAGCTCTGGCTGCTTCTGCACTTCCGCCATGGTCGCTACCTGTTGAATGTGATTAACAAAAACAAAGTTTGTCAACTCACATCTGCTTGCCTCTGCTGTTGCCTTTGAATGTGATTGACAAAAACTAAAGTTTGCCAACTCACACCCAAAGACTTTCTCCGTCTCTTACCTCCTACTACTCCAAGCTCCTCTGCATTTCCTCCCTGCACCATGTGGGGAATATATATATAAAAAAAATATTAAAAAAAAAAAAAAAAAAAAGGGATCTATCTTGGTGGATCAGCACCACCGAAAGCAAAGAAAAAAATATATAATAAAAAAAAAGGGATCTATCTTGGTGGATCAGTGCCACCGAAAGCAAAAGAAAAGTAAAAAAATAAATAATAAAATAAAATAAAAAGGAATGATGATGGACGATGATGTATATGTTTTATCTGTATTTAGCACAATACACTGAATAAAATAAAGCATGTCCATTAATCTCCAAGAAATTACAAGTGTGCAAAAAAAAAAAAAAAAAAAAAAAAAAAAAGATGGAGCTTTCACAAAGGATGTTCACGTGAAACCCCATTACTTGGCAAAACTCTAGAAGCGGAAGGCATCGGAGCAGAAGGCATCGGAGCGGGAGGCATTGAAGCTAGAGCATTCCAGGCCTCAATACTTGGCCAAACGCTGGAAGACCCAGGAAAAAGGTGCCTCTGGAGGAAAGACGAAAACCTTTGACGGTCACTTTGAATCCGACCTTCAGACTCTTGCAGCTCATCAAGCTTCCTCTTCATGCCCGTCGAATAGTTGTTTGCAAGCACGTGCAAACTTCTATTCTCATACTTCAGCTGCTTGATCTTTTGCTTGAGACTTTCCACCTCTGCCATCAACGATTCAACCTGACGGGAGCGAGCAAGTAGGCGTTGGCCCATGTTGGACACAGAGCCTGCACACTGAACGCTGAGAGCGAGAGACTCTTGAACGGCCAACTCATCGGACCGTCCTGAAAGCAGCCTACTATCCTTAGGAGTGAGGAGGTTTCTAGCTACTATCGTAGCTGTTGTTGCATCCGTCATCATGGAGTCTTCACCTGTAAGAGGACCGTTAGAAGATAAAAAAGAAGGGCGCCATACATTACCTTGACAGGGTGCAACCGGATCGTTGCTGAGACTCAAATCTAAGCAAAGGTTCGATGAGTTAGTCATTTTTCAAAGGTGTTCAGAGAGAAGGGGTGGATGGAGATAATTCTCAAAAGGCCGGAGACGATTTTCAAGAATGGGCAATTTTCAGAGTGTGTATGTTGGAGTGATCGATACCTCTGTAAAAAGCCAAGCGACACGACCACCGATTCAAAAATCCGGATTTTCCTGCGTGAAGTTCGGCGACGCGTTCGCGGCTTTTCAGAGAACGCGTTCAACTTTGTCAAAAGATATCTGACAAAGTCGAGAACACGTGGAGGCCATCATCGCAACTACACGTCTTTAGCCGACAAGCGCAAAGTTCGGCGACGCTTTCTCTGCTTTTCAGAAAACGCGTGCAACTTTGTCAAAAGTGGCGCTCGTTCAGAAATCGAAGAGGCGTCGTTCAGAAATCGAAGAGGCGTCGTTCAGATATCGAAGAGACGTTTGTCGACAAGGGTAAAAGAACGGTACCATCACTTGCTATTAAGAAATCCCTATATGTGTCGACCTTCGTCTCTTATGGCAAGGCAGACCTGAAGAAAATGCCCAACTCTTCCTCACCTCTGAGGGCGCACTCCCAGCAAAGCCTCTCGAAATACTCAATTCTTCTTCTTCCCTTGAGAAAACCTATTCAACCTTTGAAGATACCAGATGCTTGGAGTACAGATGAGGCAGGAGGAAATGGTAGATCGAAGCATGTGGAGATAAGCGCAACAAATATATGTGCTGATTCATTCGCTGCTTCTTCAAAAGCAAAAGTATCTCATATCATCAAGGGCGAAAGCAAAGGTATCTCATATCATGCTTTTTCCCTGTCTTTTCCTTTGTCTTTGTTATTACTCGCATGGCAAAGTGAAAGAGAGCAGTCAGCGGCACTTGGAGTCAGTCTTCCGATCTGGAACCGACTACCTGGAATCTATTCCTGATTGCTTACCTAGTATTGCTCTCGAGTAGTCATCTTCAACGGTTGATACACTGCCAGAGAAGAGACAAGGAAACTTCAATCTTTCCGATTCGTATTCAATACAAATTGGAAAGATTGAACAAAGAAACAGGTCAGCACCTCCACCTCGTACTTGCCTGCCATATCCTGAAACCGCTCGTAGACCTTCGGGGGGAGACCAAAAGAATCCTGCTGCTCAGTTCAAGAGTAGCACAAAGGAAAATCAACGAGTGGAGGAGACCAAAAGAATCTTCCAGCCCAGTTCAAGATTAAGCTTGTGGAAAATCAACGATTGGAGGAAACCAGAAAATCTTCCAGTCGAACTCAAGATCAAGCCTCGATGACCCTTGAAGAAATTTCCAGCCCAATTCAAGATCAAGCCCCGACGGCCCTTGGGTTGACATCTACATTAAGGAACTTCAAAACGCATCTCCTACACGTGACAAACACATGTCTACGACGCGCCTTGAAGTGGGGGCATTTGTAGACATCAAAATTTCGGTGAAATGAATGTTGACCAATAATTAAAATTTCAGCACTCACGTGTCACATAAATTTTACATGTAGCGTGTGACTCAACGAAAAATTGAAATAAATTGGAAAAGTCATCAAATAGGACACGTGTCAATACCTGACAGAAATGATTTATTTCATCTGATTATTTAAATCCAAAAATCAAGTTTTGGAATTCTATAAATAGGAAGCCAAGGCATTCATTTTTTGGGGAGGAGAAAAGAAAAAAAGAAAGAAGGAAGAGAAGAAAAAAAGAAAGGAATTCACATCACACCAAAACCTTGAAGCCTTGAAACTCTAAAGCTCTCAAGCAAATCCCGAAGGATCAAGAAAGCACTCTTCGTTCTTCGTCAAATCCTCCTTCAAGGTCAAGCCCCAACGGCCCTTGAAGAAATCCACACAACCATTATTCAAGATCAAGCCCCGACGGCCCTTGAAGAAAGTGTTCATCATTCATCATCCGTTCATCCTAAGATCAAGCCCCAACGGCCCTTTGGATCAATAACCTCAACAAATCCACACATCCAATCGTTCTTCAAGATTAAGCCCAAAAGCCTTGAAGATCCGTTCATCCATCAACCTTCAAGATCAAGCCCAAAAGCCCTTGAAGAAATCCACACAACCATTATTCAAGATCAAGCCCCGACGGCCCTTGAAGAAAGTGTTCATCGTTCATCATCCGTTCATTCAAGATCAAGCCCAAAAGCCCTTGAAGAAATCCACACAACCATTATTCAAGATCAAGCCCCGACGGCCCTTGAAGAAAGTGTTCATCGTTCATCCTAAGATCAAGGCGCAACGGCCCTTTGGATCAACAACCTCAACAAACTCATACACCCATTCTTCAAGATCAAGCCCAACGCCCCTTGAAGATCCATTCATCAACTGTTCATCCTTAGATCAAGCCCCGACGGCCTTTTGGATCAATAACTCATCCACAAACCCACACCCTACGAAGATAGAATCAGAGGATCAAATTACAAAGAGATTGTAACCCCAAAATCATTAAACACAAAAATATATTTTGTGCACGTATTCTTGTTTCTTGTTTCAGGAATTTTTCGTGTTTACAATTACTTTGGCCGGTTCTATACTAAACTGGAGGAAAAGATACATGCGAAGGAGATGGAGAAGAATAATTTGCAAGCCAAGTATGAGATGGTATTCCAATAGTGTGGAAGAAAAGAGCACCATCGCCACAAAAGCCGGCTTTTCGTGGGAAGATTCGACAGGGACAATGTGTGAGAACCAAAGAATCTTTGCTTTGTTGTAACCTTTTTAGTTTGATTGATATCTGATTGATTCCGTAAACGCAAAAATGAAATCTAATTATTTCTATGTTTTGATGGGTGGAAATGGTCAGGATTTCAACTGCGTTGGAGCATAAGAGGAAGAGAGATGAGGTAGACCTGATATCGTGGTGTTCAGTAACTCAGCTGGTAAGTTTTGGCATTTGAAAATTTAGTTGTTTTTGTTGTTGGTTATATTTATTTGTCAAAGTAATGATTTTGGTTTCATGTTCAAGGTTTTATGAGTATGACCATGATGGATCAAAAGCTAGGGATCTTGAATTGGCAATTGGAATTAAAGTCTTAATACATGGTAAGGTTTTTTTTTAATTTATTTTTTTTATATTTCTGCTGCAAAGTTTTTGATTTTCTCATTTTTTTTATACGCCAAATTCCATTTGAAAAGAGTAGGTTGGTTAAATACAAGTTTTCCATACAAATTAGAGGACTTATGTAGTGCTGATGTGGGTATTTTGATCTTCCATTATAGGAGTGAAGAAACCGGCTGGATTAATCTTCATCTTATTTTGATCGCATAGATGATATAAGAATCACAATTGCATATGGGAACTGAATCATCATGACATTGGAATTCAAGTTCTGTTTCTATCAATGCAGGCTATTGCTAATCACCAAATTAATTATGTTTGTTGAAATTTTTGGAATAATATTTTTCTAAAGCCTGATTACTTAAACCTCGCTGAAAAACAGTTGCACATGAAATCATTCACTTTACATGTACAATTACACTCAATTCAGCCAATAACTTTAACAATCTTGCTGATTTTGACCATGCTATTTTACGGATCTGCCAATTGACTTTCTTCTTTACACTTCATCGTGGTTATCTCATACCGATTGTCTAACACTTGAATCTTTTGTTTGCAGAAAATTTTTGGGCATTTTGCACAAGTAATTGGAGCTGCTGCAAAATTTTAACACTGACATGGATGGAGTGTATAGAAATTTAACGGAGAGTGAGTAAATTGGCTAATTAAAATAATTTAAGTGACAGTGATCATAAAGTTCAGTAGCAAATTGACAGAATAGTCTTTTGAATTGATTAACCATCTACTTAGAGATGCATTAACAAACATCTGCATGCACATGCATTTAGGTTGAAGCAAACTATATTATCACATGATTGAAATCATCTATTTACATCGATAAACTTTTAATTAGCACATGATTGATATGGGTATATAGACCCAACATCTTTAGCTATATGTTATAGTTTGACATAAAAATTGAATGTATCCGTTTTAAATCTTTCAACCGTGTTGTTCAACTGATACCATAAACTGCCATATTTTTTAAACTCTGTGGAAAGGCATTTACATGCAACATGATCAAAATGACTCTATAAACTGCTTATAAAATATATTTTCAAATACATAAGCAAAAAGAGGGATGGTTCTCACCACGTCTTTACCATTGTCCCATTTTTTAGCTATTATAAAATCTATGAATTGCTAATGGGTTTACCTTTTTCATGGAATTTTCAGAATTTTGGGTCGTTGGAGGAAGAATTTGGCTGCTTGACATTTTGAGGTATATACTTTTGTTTTGATTTCTTCAGTTAGATAGTTAATTTACACCAATGCTTTTGTTTCTATTTGGGTTTTTGAAAGTTTAGGGATGTTGCTGAATCATGATAATATTTATCCAAATAGAGGTTAAGTCAATTTGATAATATCATGATAATTGATGGTTATGAAACGTTAATATAATAAATTGATGCTTTGGTGGGTCTAGAATGGTGGTTCACCCAAGACTCTCATGATAATACGTGGAAATCCTATTGCATAAAGATAGAAAATCATATGAACATTCAGATGGTTGCTTTACAGGCAATATGATTGCCCTTCCTTTTCAAGTTTTTTGAAGTTAAAAAAAAAACAAAAACTACATTGACCAAGAAAAAGAATTTATATGACTATAATTGTTTGAAACCGATAAGTACGTAATTTATGTTCTTATTTGAGCAATGGAGTTCTCAACTAAGTGATTCTTGACAGGGTCTTAGAAATATGATCAGTTTGTCAAGAGTTTCATAGAGAGCTCTTTTGTTTCTCTTTGCAACCACTGCAAGAGTGCAATTAAAATTTAATCAAAATACCTTCACACATAATCCCAAAAGTGACTTCATAAGATGAAATTAATTGACCTAAGTATGTGCGAACCTCCAATTAAATGAATGAAATATTCGATGTGGATCGAAACCGAAACCAAAACCAAAACCAAAATGAAACAAACAACAGCAACTGCCGAAGTTTTTAAAAGTGTAATTTGGATTTATAAATAGATTTTCTGTTCAAATTTTGTTATTGTGATTTTGGAGAAACTCTTTCTTTAATCTACTTATGCTGTGGGATTTCAAAGTTGAAAACCATTTGCTTTCAATCTTTTGGAACAAATTAGCTTTGGTAGGTAACAGAACAGATAAATTTCTGGAGGATATAAAAATGTTTGCTTTGCTGAGTTTGTTCTGTTTAAATTAATCAATTTTATAGTGCACTTTGAAACCTAAGTCATCGATATGTTAGTTTCAATTTAAACACTTTTGGAAACTTAGAGATACATTTATTAGTTCAATTAGTTAATTCCTACTAAGATTCTTGCAAAACGCTTTTGTTATGCTGTAGTTAAAACACTTTTTAGGGTTGTAAATAGATTTTCACATGATGTAAATAAGATTGTTTTAATGATCTGGAGAATATGGAGAAAAGTCATTCCAAACTTAAAATTCAATGGTAGTTTATTGGTGTAAATTATGTTACTCTCATTAATTTTTCTCTCATTTTTTGGAGTGCCTAATTAAATTTTGACTATTGTTTAGCTTGGATAAAGCTCAAGGCTTATAACTAAGTTTGCTATTTATTTTGTTTGATGCATTTCCAGTCTTTGTAGCTGACACACATCACCTCCAAAGTTGCAGAAAAGGATTGCAAGGTTTTTTCTATCCTTTGGTATTCATTGATTGAGTTTGTTTGCAGTTGAAAATGATGTCTTAGTTAAGACTTAAGGAGAACATCATATTTACAAAATATACTCGAATGTGTTGTTTGTTGTTTCTGATGTTAATCGTTTTTTTATCAAATTTAAAAACTCTGGTTTGTATTTTTAGTATTGTTTTAGCATTTTGGCCTAATGGGTTTGGTTGCATCTAATTGCAAACCCTTCATTTTCTCATGATTTAGTAATTCACCAAGTAATTATTAGATTAAAAAATCAGCTGCATTTTCTCATGAAACCAACTAATTATTTTTTTTTTCCAACATGTGTTCATATAGCTGAAAATAAAAAATCAGCTGACTATATTAGATTAAACTTTGGTAGTCGTTCAAACATAATTATTCTTACAATTTGTAATCCCGCAGCAACGCGCGGGCATTATTTAGTTAATAACTATATTTCTAACCGTATTACACTTGTACCCTTAATAAATATATCGTGGATAATTTTCCTCAATCTTCTTCATCTTCACACTTCTATCTCTGCAACTAAAATGAACATCCTTTTACCCAAGATAATTTTTATAGAACAGATCTTCTGCGCGGTCAGTGACATGAGTTGTAATATTTCAACAACAAAAGTTTGTCATTTCCGGATAGGCAACCCACTGTAGGCCAACCCTATATTTGATGAAGAAATCTGCTTGTTAGACTCCAAAATGATCAGTATTTGCTGCTGCTGTTTTGTCTTCACTTAGGTTTAATTAACCCATCGAATACTCCAAGTCGTGTATCACTTTATGGAAAGAAGATGTTGACCTCCAAGGATTCATTAAAACTCTTTTTCTTTTCGGGTGTAATATCCACACATCCTATTTTACTTCTCACATATTTTTTTAATTTTCGGCCATTGGATCGGATGAATTGAAAAAGATCAACGGACATAAATTATCAAGGGGTGTGTGAGAAGTAAAATGAGGTGTGTGGATAGCACATCCCTTTCTTCTTTGTTGTTGGTCCCGTAAATTTTTCGGAGTCTGAAAAATATACTCAGAAGGTCTTCCAACGGTTGAAAATGAGTCCTACATTGATGGGAGAAATGATTTTACATGGGTTTATAAGAGGTTGGGCTACTTCCCATATTGCCAATTGGTTTTATAGTAGAACCTCAACTTTCTTCATGGTATCAGAGCAGGTTGTCTCACGTGTGAAGTCAAATGACCATACGCACTTCATGTCACCCCATTGTGTTGTCCATGTGTTTAGTTTGAAAATTCGTCACACTTGAGTGGGCATGTTGAGAATGAGTCCCACATTGATAGGAGAAGAACCTTGCATGGGCTTATAAGAGGTTGAATTACTCCCCATATTGCCAATTGGTTTAATGGTGGAATCTCAATTTTCTTCACCAACGACCTTTTGAATATTTTTTTTTATCTATTATGTGTTGATGTAATGCCTGCTAGGTATAACACTAGACGAATTATGTTGATGTCACTCATCAGATTGTTTGGGAATATGTCGATATCTAGTGACATGTGCGAAACATGGTTTGATTGACGACAACAATCCTACCAAATCTTTGACCAAATGTCTCAAACTCTCAGTGAATAAATTGAGTTTTTATTTTACGCCCTTTGTGCTCTATTTCTAATTAAAAAACTTAGAACTTTAACACTGAAATTCCCAAAATTCGAATCATACACCCGCCATTGGATTCACATATCGCGTATTTGCAAATAAACTGATTTGATGATATAAATTTAACAATTGAATACATAAAATCATTCAAATTTGACAATTTTTTTAATGAAAAAAAAAAAACTCTTTTATTAATAATACTGACAAGGGGCAGCGGCAGTAAATAAGTTTGCAGTTTGAAGGCAATGTCATAAATAAGTTGAAGTCGGAGACAATGACTGATCGTAAATAAGTTTAAAATTTGTTGTCTGAAGCCCCTTTTTCATGAGTTTTGTAGACAATAATTCTCTCCTCCCTCTTCCTTCACCATCTGTCGACCAACCTAGTCAATGGTCGCCATCTACCTCATCATGCTGGGCTTTTATCAATTTCTTTGTATTGTTTGAAGCAGAATAACTCACATTAATTTAACTTATGTGGTTTTGATTTGAATTAATAACTTTGATGTTGTCAAGCACAACAAGCAGTGGCGGATCCAGGATTTTAAACTCGGGGAGTCCCAATAATAAAGGTTAAAAAATTTATAGACAAAAATAACATTGAAAAATTAAATATAATACATTTTATTCAAAAATCATTTGCATAACAATATTACAAGCTATAAAATCCTAATTCAAGCGTTCACGACGAGGTTTCATGGTCTGAAAATGTTCCATGATAGCTTCATTACCAATACATGAAAAAACATCTTTCTCAATGTAAACAACTAAGCTGTCACTCAACCATTGATCTCCCATTTTGTTGCGAAGTGGACCCTTAATGATATTCATAGCGGAAAATGCCCTCTCCACTGAAGCAGTTGCAACCGGAAAATGCTCTGCGGACCTCATCTTGAATATTAGAAGGATAGTCCTTCATTCGAATTCTTTTTCCCGGGTCTCTCTCAAGATTATTAAAATCAATGTCACACTCAATTTGTCTTGAGCTCGAACTACCCGAACAAGTAGATGGTGCTATTGGCTTTGGCTTGAAAAATATTTCCATATTTCTTATTTCTAAACTACACATTTAACCAAAAACACAAAACATATACCAATCAACCAATAAACAAAAATTCCTTATTTCTTATTTCTAAACTACACATTTAACAAAAAATACAAACATATACCAATTACCCAATAAACAAAATTTCCATCTAAATTCTAATGATCAAATGAGTATAAACATAAAACATATCAACAATCATATCAATAATAGACTAAAAATCTTCATCAATATCTAATATAATTTAATTGAGATTAGATTAGAATACCAAAAAACTTACTTGAATTGTGAACCAAATAGCGGTGACCTAGAGATTTGGGGAGGTATGATATTAGAGTAATAAAATTATAATATGGGATTGGGTGTGGGATTTAGAATTTTAGGGTTTTGAAATCTGAGGAGTTGGAGATTGGAAATTGGATGAATATGTTAAAGCTGGGCATTGGGGGAAGCAGAAAAGAAATTTGGGTGAATATGTTATTGGGCATTGGGGGAAGCAGAACAGCGGGAAACGGGGGAAGGGTGGGACAGTGGGGAATGATGTGGGTTAGGGGAGGGATTTAAAATAATGGGCAAACACTTTGGGTGGGATTTAAAAAATAATTTAAAACAATTGGCCAAAACTCTGTTGTTTTGGGCCAATTATTTTCTTTCTTCTCCGGTCATCTTCTCCGACAAGAAGATGTCGTATCTGCAACCTGCACTGCACGAGGGGTCCTCAGAAAATTTCTAGTAGCGATTTAGGGTCGTCGAAGGGTCCTGGGACCTCTCAGGTCCCTCTGTGGATCCGCCACTGACAACAAGATACATTCAAATTTTAATTTATTATCAGAAGGAGAGAGAGTAGCAATAGCAAAGCATCTAAGGGCGATGATGTTTCTATTTGCTCCGCGTGCTTGTAGCAGAGCTGCTTACCCTGTGGCCTCTCCTGACGTACGGCGTCATCGTCTTCATAGTTTGAATATGGTGCGTTATCTGTATTCTACCAACAACGTGGACAAATTTCTTCATTTCTTCCTTCAACATGAATATGGTGAGTTATCTGTATTCTACCAACAACTCGGACAAATTTCTTCATTTCTTCCTTCAACATACTTTGAATATAATGAGTTATCGAATATATACCATTTCGTAGGCACCAAACGAGTTCTAGAGGTTAGATATAGAAACTTGAAATCTCTAAATGAAGCCTTTATGAAATTAAAATTTCTGTATCATCAAATTATCAATGAGTTCCAAATATACACAGTTGATTTCTCTTTCATACAATCTTTTCCTCTTTTTGTGAAACAACTTCCAATAAAAACTTTATAACGCACTGAAGAACAACTCCAATTATGCAGCTGGGATAGTCAAGATGATAAGGGTTAAGATAATGTGAATTTGTTTCACTTTGGATGAGGAATGTTTTGTCAACTTGAGAACTCCATCTTTCCAGGAAATGATGATGTGCTTGAACGGCTCCTTGAGCTTTCACATCCGGATTGTTGACTTATCACATCCTAAATACAAGAAAAAAATGAATTAAACAAATAAACTTGAAGAAAACAGAAAAAAGTATGCAGTTCATGTTTATGTTATGTTACTCACTTGCATTGAGGGATTCGAGCGTTGCCTCGGTGAGAATACTCCACCAGCACCAAACATGACACAATTGAAGCTCTCGTCTGCGAGTGCTTTCAATCTGTTAAGTTCAGGCAACACAACCTTGCCAAGATCTGGTCTGTCCTTTCGCCTCATTTCAGCACATTGTAAACAAAGCTTGGCAAACTTCAAGGCTTCCTCAACTGGCCAATCAGGAACAGCAGGGTCAAGCATCTCAGCAAAAGTTCCCGTCTCAATAGCCCGCTCAACATGATGAGTCAACCCCATTGGTGGCTTGGCTGTTATTAGTTGTAGAAGCATGACGCCAAGTGAGTAGATATCAGATTTTGTCCCAAGCATGCCAGTTTGCTGATATTCTGGGTCGATGTAGCAAAATGTTCCGGCTGTTGATGTCATGTGATACTGAGTGACAGAGTTGGCTACAGATGGAGGGACAAGCCTAGCTAAACCTACATCACTGATCTTGCTCACATAGTTATGGTCTAGCAAGATGTTTCCAGGTTTTAGGTCACGATGTACAAGGGGTTCTGGCTTGGCCTGATGAAAGAACAAAAGCCCTGTCCCGATTTCTGCAGCGATTCGGAACCTTATCTGCCAAGGAATAACTGGGGTGTTACCTCTGCAGAAGAGACGATCTTCCAAGCTCCCATTAGACATGTACTCGTAGACCAAGCAACCGTACTCTGGACAAGCTCCAAGGAGGAGAACCATGTTTGGATGTCGTATACTGCTTAATACTTCAACCTGCAAAACTAAGGGCTGTCAGATAAATATCCACACTAATACATGATCAAAAGATTGAATCCCCATTGAGATTAATGAGCGTCAATAATTCTATAATCTATAATTCAACTAATGCGATCTAAGAGGGTCACTGCATGAGAAACTACTCATACGAGCGAAGTTCATATTATATTCTTTCTCATTTAGTTTATTAAGATTTTTCTAACATTATCTATGTTTTCCTTTACTTCTGTCACAAGAACACTACCCGATCGTTTTAATTTTCAAACAATGTGGTCTCATTATGGAAACAAGTTTGAATGTAATCTTTAATCCATTCATGATCAGATTCAACATGGTAATTGCTATTGAGAGTGAATCCCACATTGGGAATGAAAGACTTTGTATGTGCTTATAAGAAATTAAGCTACTCCCTATATTGTTACTAGTATGGTGGAACTCCAACTTTTTTCATGATATCAGAACATGTTGTCTACAATGCCCCTCATGTGAACAACACAAATCGGGTAACATGGAGCTGGGCTTCACATATGGGACAACCTGCTCTAGTACCATAAGGAAAGTTGAGTTTCCACCATAAAACAAATTGGCAATATGGGAAGTAGCTAAACTACTTATAAGCACATGCAAGATCCCTTCTTTCTCCGATGTGGGTTCACTCTCAACAATTTAATATTAGTAGTTTCCCTTGGTTGTGTTGTTTATGATCTAAGCATATGAAGATACTGTTGTATATTTGAAGATATATAATAGTTAAGCCTTGATCATGTTCCACGTCACACACCTCCTGCTTGAACTGCGACTGTCCTTGAGCTGCATCTGGACGTAGAACTTTTATTGCCACTCGTGTGTGGTCTAGTTCACCTCTGTACACTGGTCCATAGCCTCCTTCACCGATTTTTCGAGCTTGTGAGAAATCATTTGTTGCCGATTCAATCTCCTCAATTGTGTATTTCCTGTACCTAGGATCATATGACCTTGCTTGAAGTGCCTTGTTCTTCTCTTCGGATTCTTTATGGGCTTTCATTTCTGCAACCTTTCTTTTTTGTGCTTCCAATTCAGCAATCCTTTGAGCTGCTTTAGCTGCCTCAATGGCTGCCTTACATTTTGCTTTTTCCCTCTCCACAAGTGCCAAAGCAGCTTCCTCAGCATGTCGCGCCACTTCTAGCCTTTGTTCATCTTCCAATTTCCACCTGTTAATTTCTTTTTCCTGTGATGATTTTGTTGTTAGAACATATGCAAAAATTAATTCTACGCTTGAATAAGGTACCACATCATATATACCTTGTCTTTCGCTGTCAGAGCTTCCTTGCACGCTGTACTGTACATTTCCATTGTTTGCTTAAGCTCTAGCTTGAGCCTCCTCATCTCAGCTTCCACATCGTCCTGTTATTGTCGATGCAAATGAGAACCGTATGAGCTTTTGATGAAAGGTTTATAGTAGGTGGGCATGAAAATTCTAATGTCTACAAAATATCCCGGGAAATTATCTTAAGTACCATGTTTTTTGACGATGACCATGATTTTCCACTGTCAGTTGAGCATGAAGACATTTCATATTGTAAAGAGCCCATATCTAAAAACTTGTGTCTTGAGTAAGACGATGTGGAGCTTCTGTTGTCCCCGTCTGAGCCGATTGAAAGTCGAGAGTTCATTCCTGATTCTACACCAAAGTCACAGCGAGGTGACATGCGATCAATGCTTGGCCTTCCACTGCTTACAAATGATATATCAGTTTCTGGTGAAAGCTCATATGATTTGTCCATGGAGGGTCTTCCTCTTGCGAACGGTGACCTGTAAATCATTTTTGTTTGGTTAGCCCCTCTCATTTATTACACATGTATTCCCTTTTCCATAGTTCACACAAACATATAGTCTTTTAGAACTCCGGCTGGAAAGGGCAAAGCATGAGTTTGTATATCTACAGTACCCTAACAGAACTCATCCACGCATTGTATTTAATAGAATTAAAGCATGCAAATCCAAAACCAATTAGTTGCCAATGAGGGATAAACTCTCAACTTATACATATATATACACACGCATTTCCAGAATATAGATATACCTATTCACTCAAGTGGGATAGGACCAAGAAATTAGGGCTTACTTGATTTGGATGTCACCATCTGGCTGGTTACGAGCAGAATAGTTCTGCATCCTATTCAATGCTGAATCCATCAAATAAACTCAGTTAATTAGTAACTAATGAAAAGCACGATATTATGATACCATGAGGTGGAAAACAAACCTGAAGATCTGGCTTCAGAATTAGGGCTTGGTTGGCGTTGTACTTGATAAAGTTGGGCAGATTTTTGGGGTGCAGAAGTAGCACATCGCATGTACGAGACCTTTCCTTTGCCAATCACATAAACAGAGCAAAAATCCGGTGCCCCTTTTGACACTGTGCTTGGAACGTCTGTGAGCTTAAATCTTTTGTGGAACAAAAAACGGAAGAAGAGAAACAAGAAAAAAAAGTTGATGCAATTAGGGCTCCAATATTAGAACTGATTAAGGTGTATATATTAGATACAGAAGAAAAATATCGAACAGATGTATGAGAAAATGATGAGGAAATAGTTAATGATCACCTGAAAAGGCCGCTTTTGGATGGTGCGCCAAGTACCAAAATCTCAACAGTGTTGGCCGTAACATAATCGATGATTGCGTTTGGAATGTCAGTGTCCTTGATTACGACTTCATTGCATTTTATCTGTCTCAAACATGACAAGGAAGTTGTTATAGACATTTCGAAAATGTCATCCTGACTTAGTGGTATCTCTCCTCTCAATCTTGAATGAGATAGATACTAATTCCGAATTCTTTCTCGCCTACTAACCTATTCTCATTCCATGTGAGTAAACATATCGGGTGCATGATTACCACGTAGAAGATGGAAATAGAAATTAATGAAGCGGCATAGATATGGCAGGAAAGCACTTACATTCTTTTTGGAGCACAAGGAACGGAAAGAAAGAAAGAGCCCTTGGGTTTGTTTGGGGTCGGAGCCTGTTTGGTTAACATGGAGCAATGTGAGAGGCTGGCCTCTGGTGAGAAGATGATCAACTGCCCATTTGATGGCATGTTCACTTCCTTTGTCCTTGTCTATGGCCACCGCCACCGACTCTTTTCTCTTTCCTCCGTGCCCTCTAACAATCCTCGACATTACAGTAACTAATAGTTCTCTCTTAATTAATTTCCATCAAAAAAATTAATTAATTCAAAGCTCTCCAATAAACAATTGAACCAGCTGCTGAGCTTGGTTTCAGAAACTCAGATACTCAGAAATTAAGCAATTAAGCTTTTTATTAAACTTAGAGATCAGTTTCTAACTAGTATACTTAATTCGTGCTGGCATCTGTTGGCATTGCCTTGGAAGCAAAACATACATGCTCTCACAAACCAATTAACTACTCCTTCTAGCATACTTAATACGAATTAGTTTCTTCTGTTTAAACTTGATTTTACACAAGTCTCTTGGGTTAATTTTATTTTACCTATCATCATGGCGACTTACTGTTCAAAAACATATTGACTGTCGTATGAATGTGTTCAACTAATTACCAGCAACTAGTCGTTGTAAGTATTGTCTTGCTAAATTAAGTGACCTGCATAACAAAGAATTGACGAGTTCAAAAATAGCCAGTTTATTCGTTGCCTTTGCAATTGTATGGTTATAAAGTTATCGACAGAATAAATATATTAACAAATTTTGCATTAGTTTCTCATGTCGTTGCAACATTGACCAATTGGTGCATGCTTAGAGATGCAGATGCTGAATCAATCAAGAAGAGAGACCATTTATGTGGAAAAAGAAGTTAACCAAGAAACTAAAGTTCAACGATCTTGTGATACACGGTGGGGATGACGCTTGGTAACTCCAGTAAACATGATTAAAATGTTTTCAGCAACTATAGATGTCCTTGAGATTGTTCGTGAATTCCATTCTATCGTTTGAATGTTTTTTCAACTTGCATCTAATGAAAAATGGGTTGGGCATGAACAATAATCACAATTGATTTATTGCAATATTTAACTGACTGGGTCAGGCCAACCCACAACCTAAAAAATGGGGTTAGGCTCGGGCCACCTCATCGTGGCTTGGTCCTTTTTATAGACCTAAACTCCACCAGTTTATGAGTTGCCCAGACAGTTACTATACACAAATCAAAATTGTTTAAATAGTCTAAGTAAATCTCATCATCCATGTCACATTATTGGCTTAGATTTTCAACGTCTCTCAGTGCACCACATGTCATTATTTATTAAAAATCTAGGCTCAAATTTCTAACTCTCATTGTGCCATGTATCTGTTAGGGTCCAAAATGACAACTTGAGGCTAAGAGTAACAAAATGGGCCAAGACTCTTGGTCCAACAGTTTTCTGGGGGTATCATGGGCCGGCTAGGCACCAGGAGTTGTCTAGTCGGTTTTCGGTCGAGTTTTTTTGCGAGAAGGATTGATTCGGATAAAGGCGAAGGTTGAATCCTTATACCACCAGAGGTGTTAAAGCTGAAGGCACTGAGAGTCAGGGAATGAATCTGGTTCATTATGGAGGTGGGTTCAAAGTCCCAATTGAATTAGGACTAGCTGAGTCCTAGTTAGATTAGGATAAGGAGTCCGAGTCCGGGTGTGGTTCTAACTCGGCCAGGAGCAGGTTCACTATTATAAATAGAAGAGGGATCACACCATTCAAAGCCCCTTCAATTCAACATACAAACTGTCCTGCGCAAACTCTCGCTCTATGCGAAACCTCTCAACAACCTTGAGATTTTTATTTTCTTTTTCCGCCAATAGATCTTCAGTTTGGATAAACAGCATTGTGAAGGCAACCGGTGACATCTTCAGTTTGGATAAACAACACTGTTGCCGCAGAATTAGCCAACCCCGGAGCACCTTCAGTTTGGATAAACAGCACAACGTCGAGGCCGATTGGTTATCTACCTAAGTCATGGCCAAGAAGGATTTTCGAGTTGTTGTTGATAGAGGTCATCTCATTAGCCTTCTTGGCGAAGTGAGGTGTTACAGATTACTGGGCTCGGCACATTGAACGCCGAGTAAAAAATTGTTTATGATTAGATATTCACAAGTAAGTTTTAGAGTTTGGCATTCTGAAGGCCGAACCACATTTACCATCAAGACATATATCTTCTTTGAGTACTTGTGTTCGTATAGTCTGGTGCTAATTCGGCGTGCTTATACTCTCACGAATATAATCACTGTAACCGAACCCGGCGCCGACGATCCGTGAACTTCACAAGACTAATAGCCTTGTCTTCAGGCTTTAGAACCCGAAGGTCGAGACGTGTTCCTTTCTCGACCGCAGTCGCAAGATCAAGAAGTTAGTGGTGCACTCAACGCAACATCAATATATTTTACTCCCCGGCATAACTCAGCCGTCGAGTTGGCATGCCCCGTAAACAATCGAAGGACGTAGTTAGCTTTTTAATTACTCGGCTTGCATGCCACGTAGGCTTGGTAGTTTTTAGAGTCAACATTTTGGCATGCCCGGTGAGACCCAGCACTAAAGCTACGAAGTTCATGACCATTGAGACACGGTCAGTAAAAAAGAAAATAGGGATGGGTAAATCAGCGACTAACCTTCCACCTATGGTCCAAAACCCAGATCATGATGGCCTGTCATAAGCACTGACATGCCCCAACCCTGATATTGCTTGAATACCAGGATAGACACGTGCTGGCCGACACCCGAGGGTGACGAAAGCCATTAATGGATACAAAAGCTAAGAATGAGAAATAAATAAGGGTTATGAATTGAAATACAATGAATTAACAACTTAGGAACGTGTTAAGAGCATATAGCTAATTAGAACACTAAAAGAAATAATATAAAATTGAATCAATAAAGGAGTGGGTCCTACACCGAGACGGCTCGAAGATGCCGACGTTGAAGTGCCTTGACACTGGGATTGTGTGCCTCGATTCTAAGACCTGAATGGGGGCGCAAAACAAAGGTGAGTGGACCAAGTTATATATACAATAATAATAAAACAGTTACCAAGATACTAACCCCCACAGTTTATATAAAGAAAACTACTAGCATAATAAGTGATAGGTTTACTGAAAACCCTAGCATGCCAAAAACATCTCAAAAGACATATCGTGGAAAAACATCGCGGAAATCAAAATATCAATCGTCTCACAGATCGTCTCGTAAGCGCGGTGTGCTGCTAGTAAGATCATTGAATAAATATAACTCCCGGCCTTATGCCAGCACCGTGGTCTCTGCGCCCGTAGCCAGAGATTACCAATTCTCGGCCCAATGCCTGCTCCGTGTCCCTCAGCCTGTAGCTAGGGATTATTTCTCCTGGCCTAACTGCCAACACCAGATCCTCGCCCCAGGCGGCATAGTGTCCTCTAGGTACGCACAAATAGTTACGCCTCTCATAAATAACCACTTCATAATATAAGGTCATCCATCATCTATACTATAAAGAGAGGTTTCTCAAAAATGTTCTAGCATCCTATTGTCATCCATCAGATAGTCTACCAGTTCATGGTTTTTATAGAAAATACGATATATAAAAATATAACTCAATATAGGCCAACAATTAATTCCTTACAAAATAACGAGATGATAATCAACATTTCAATAAACATGCTTAACATAAAATCAATCCATAAACTCGTAAGGCATGCTTTTCATTTATGCAGTTAAACTATGAAATCATGTAATTTTAAAAAGGGTACACTCACAGATACTCTGTAGCAGCAGAGTTGTGCGGAAAAGGATTAAGGAAATCCCTACTAGCAAGTTCACCTAAGCACAAAAATGTACAATTTATCAAACTATGCCCAAACGGTAGAATTCTAGGAAATGGACGCCAAAAACGGATTCGGAACATCAAAATTGGTCTAGGAGAGATTTTGGGTTTTTCGGGTTCTAAGGTTTTTGGTTAAAAAGGGTTGGGTGAAAAGGGGTGGTTTGGGCCTTAAACCCAAACCCACATAAACATACACACACACGGCACAACACACACACACACACGTGCACACACTCACACACGTGCACACATTCACACACGTGCACACACTCACACGGGCACACATACACACATACATGCACAACATGTATATGCATGCACGACATGCATACACATACACACACAGAGTCCACATACACACGCACACACTCACGCACTGCACAGCCCAAAGGCCTCACACACGGGGCCGGGCTTTAAGCCATTTCTAAATAAAAATGGCCCAAAGCCCTTTGGGTCATTAAAATAAATAATAAAAATTAATTAAAAGACAAGAATGAGTTGGGTTAGGTCTACGGGCCCAAGGCCCGTGGGTGTCCTGAACAGCCTTAAGGACCTGCATGCTGACGGAAACAAATGGAGAAGAACGCCGGAGCTTCTACAGCTCCGGCTGACTGCAAACGTATACTTTGGCTCCGATCTAGGCACCAAAATGAAGTACTAGACGAGATGAGTGTTTTTATACCTTTGGTTCGCCGTGCAACGACCTAAGATAGACGGAAAGCTTCTCAACACTTATGGGCTCGCCGGAGTTGGGTGAGTTTTCTCTCGAGTTGATCTTGCTCTAAAAACCTTGGAAATGACGAAATAAAACTCATTAAAACTCATCCATACCTCCTCTAAAAGGATTAGAGAGAAAACCAAGGCTTACATAACCGGAACAATAAGAAAATATCGCCAGAGTGCTCCTCGGTTTCGCCGTTCTTCGCATGCGACAAGAGAGAGAGAGAGATGGCAGGATGATGATGATGATGATGATGACGACACTGCTGACACCAGGGAGGGTGGTGTGGTGATGGATGAACACGGTTGTGGGTCGTGGGGTGAGAGGGTTTTGAGAGATACGGGAAAGTGCAAAGAGTTGAAGGAAAGAAAAAAATAAGGCATACGGTATCGGGAAGAAGGATAGGGAGAGAGATGGAAGAGTGACGAGAATGGGGGACATAAAAACAGAAGATGGGCCCTCTTGAGTACACCAACTAAGAATTAAAAACCCACTTTTAAACAAAAATGGGGTTGGAGTGTTACAAGCACAGAATCCTCTTGTTGTCATCACATCTAAAGCTACAAGTGCGACACGCCGAGAAAAGGAAGTTAGTCTTGGCGGACAAGCTCGTGATGCGAAGATCACCACTAGAGCGACAAAAGCAATTTTTGTCGAAGGAATAATCGAGGACTGCGATGAGGATGGTGGCGAAGGTTCTGATCCACCGACTAGATAGTTTCTCCGGAGAAGACTTGAAAGGCAATCTCAGAATTTCAGTCGAGAAGTAAAAAGCATATTTAAGGTAATACGCAGTAATGGCAAGTCACACAACAAATTGCTCGAACTATTGGTTAGTAAAGTTTACGAAGGTGGACCCGTTGATCGTTCCCGACAACTTCCACTTAAAGTAATCCATTATTAACAATACAGGCCGAGACAGGATCTGCTCGGCTCAAAACAATCGACTTGGGAAAAAAAGGAGGATCAAGTAGTAGATTAGACGGATTCGACCAAAGAGAAGAAACAACATCCGTCGATATGATCAAGGTCTAAAGAATGATCGATTTGGCCTTGAAACAGGCCGAAGTTTCTGAAATTCATCCATCCATACCCAGCTTATGTAGAGAAGTTCAAATATCCTAAAGGCTTTAAGATCCCAAATTTCAGCCTTTTTGCTGGAGAATCGTCTTTGTCCTCGTTAGACCATATAACTCAGTTCACTGCACAATGCAGAGATGTTAATAATAACTTCCATAAACTGTAACTATTCAACTTTTCATTGACAGGCTCGGCATTCGCGTGGTACATCAACCTCCCACCTAACTCCATCCAAAGTTGGGAGGAACTGGTAAAAAAATTCCATGAGCAATTTTATCGACCGGGGATGGAAATGTCAGTTTCTTCATTAGCCAAGATGGCTCAAGCATCTGATGAGTCATTATGGATTATCTTACAAGGTTTAAATCGGCCAAAAATTGGTGCCGAGTACCTCTCCCTGAAGTCGAATTTGTTAGGCTCGCTTTGAATAGGTTGGACGTGGAGTACAAGAAGAAATTCTTAGGGGCAAACTTTCGTGACATGTATGAACTAGCTCAACATGTCGAGCAATACGATTATTTACTCAGAGAAAAGAAGGCTTCGAAGTCCCCGTCCAGAGGAACAATTTACAAAAACCCTCCGGTCAGTTATGTGTTAGCGAAGCTGAAGAATATGCTAGTATAGACATGGCCAAAATAATAATCGACAAACCATATATATGCAAGGCGTTTGCTCATTCCAATCCCAAAGATGCCAAGACTCGCTCGGCCCTTAAAGAGTCTCCCGTCAAAATAGCAAAAGTTTATACTTTCGACATTACTAAGGCTGACACCATCTTCGATCACCTGCTACTAGCCAAAATTATCAAACTTCGGCCTGCGCATAATATCCCCAAACCCGAATAAACACACGACAAACAACTGCGTCATGTTTCGAGACGTCATCTAAAGCTGGATTCATAATGGTAAACTCAAGTTTTCAGAAAAGAAAATGGGCATCGACATTGACCCATTTCCTACGGTGATAATAAATGTGGTAAATGCTCATCTGCCTAAAGACAAAGGCAAAGAAAATGCCGAGTTTGTTCCAATGCAACATGTCCCAAAGTAGAACTCTTGACAACGGCTCAAGATTGATTCATTTTTAAACGAGCCACTTAGAGATTTTTCAGGACCAGTTGTCGTCTAGCCCATGTCAAACTCCAGCTCAGAAGAAGCGGATGGCCGATGATTTTATGTAGTCGGTGTAAGACAAATGTCATCTTCACTGAGCTAAAAGAAAAACCACCTCAGGCTATAATACAACGGCCGCCTCATATGGCTATAACGACGCCTCAAAGGGTGTTTGGCACAGGACAACGCCAGAGAGTTTTCGATAGGCTCGGCCCTCAGACACGGATCGATGAGCAACCTTCAGCCGGACGACACCTTGATTTCGAAACACCGTTTTATAACGAGGATTATTATACGCGCAACTCTAGCAGCTTGAGTTCTTCTTTGAGCTAAAATACCTTCAAGCTGCCCGAGCCACGCGACTAATGGTGGTATAGTTATAATTCTGCTACGGACGTGTATAACCCACTCTCTAAATCGTAGAAATGCCAATGCCAGTGAATAAATTACATGGTCCGTCGACAAGCAGCTTAGGCTACCTCGGTTACCAAATGGCAGACGAAAGAAATAACAGATAACGAAGATGATCGACAA
Organism: Pyrus communis; assembly: GCF_041283825.1. NCBI lineage: Eukaryota > Viridiplantae > Streptophyta > Magnoliopsida > Rosales > Rosaceae > Pyrus > Pyrus communis. The sequence continues at coordinate 23,651,262 of NC_142581.1, forward strand.
CCCCGAGCAATCATGGTCGAATTACTTCACGGAAAGAAGGCGGTTGATCAAAATTTTGAGACTACGATAGAAGAGTCTGAGAAGCGCATCAAACTCCTTCTCCGGCCTGGGGAAATGAAGGCTCGTTTGGAACATCTTAGGAAGGAAGTGGAAAACAAACTTCCTCAATTGCCTTCACACGAGCCATTAATAAAGGTCCGACGAAATCTACACCCCCTATTTCTCGGTGAAGCCTTGGAGTACATGTAGGAATTTCACAAAAAATATTCCGCTAATAACCTGTATGGTTTACCAAAAGTGTGTCAAGAGGTTCTCGACTTGGCACTAACTTGCCCTGATGCCAAGCAGATTATTCAAAATACTACTAATCCGGGAATGAAGGCCAGGTTCCAGCATATATGAGAAGCTTGAGTTCTTGGTTTCGAAGTCGACCCATATACTGATATAGATACTACCGAGCTTCTTTTCTCCCTCGAAGACCTCCAATATTTACGATACCATTTTGAAGTTTTCTCAGCCATGTCTCTTTTTGGCCAGACGACCTATAAGAAAGAACGTGTGGCACGGCTAGATGCTTACCTAGACATGAGGGATGCCCGAATTGCCTATCAGGAGCATGCCCATAAGGCGTCGTAAGGATAAAATCGATCTCCAATGTCGAGTGAACTCGGGGATAGTAATCATAATGAAACGGGAATGTTGGATGCACCACAGGAAAAATTACTTGAAAAGAAATATGATCAAGTTGAGGACACTCCAAAACATGACACTTTGCTTGATAGTCCGGTAGACGATGAACATAACCTAATGGGCCATTCAGTTCTCGACAACATAGAAATTAGCATGGTCCATGTTCTACCTATTGAATTTCAGCCAACCACGTCTCAACCAAATTTCTTGGATGGTGATGAGGTTGCCAAAGAAGCAACGCAAGTCGACTTTATCTTCATGGAGGAAGATGAGCAAGTAAGCAAAGAAGACAAACTCAATGCAGCTCTTGTCGAGTTGTTTCCCCGCTCTTCCTCAGCCAATCTCTATCATTTAAAGTCGTTGTATGTCACAACTCACGTCGAAGGATATCCAGTCTCCAAAATCTTCATCGATTGCAGAGCAACGGTCAACATCATGCCCATCTCCATCATGAAATCACTACGTCACTCTAACAATGAACTTATCCCATCAGGAGTCACCATGAGTAGCTTCGTCGGAGATAAATCCCAGACCAAGAGGGTATTTCCGTTAGAAGTCAATATTGTAGGTTGCAATCCATAACTGCATTCTTCATCGTTGACTCGAAGACTGAATATAACGCATTGCTCGGTCGGCATTGGATACATCACACAAGATATATCCCTTCATCGTTGTATCAAGTCCTCATATTATGAGACGACAAATTGGTCGTGGTTCATCCGGCTGATAGTCGGCCATTTGAAGCTAACATGATCTAGGCACGTTACTACGACGACCACGTCGACTACATCACCTTGCACGGTCTCAACGATGAAGGACGACCGACTCGGATTTCGATTCAAAAAGCCATCGAGGTTGGCCTGAGACTGTTCAATAGGATTCAACGAAACTTAGGTTCACTAACCTCATTACCAATCCCGATGTTTGATATCAAACACGCCGAACGTTGGGCTGCGGTTTCATCTACTATGGAACGATTGCTGGCCTACTGGTATACTATTTCCAAACAGCCGAATCCGAGGGTAAACCTCGTGGAGTTTCTCATTGAAGGAGATAATGGTCCTGTCCTATCCTTTGATAAAGTTCAAGTTGCCCCGGCCAAGCTCGAAGACAGTTGGCCCCAAGTCAAAGACCCATTAGAGGAAATAAATGTTGGAACGGTAGATTACCCTCGACCGTTATTTGTTAGTGCATTGTTACCCCTATCCATGAAAACTGAACTTTGTAAATTGCTCAATGAGTTTAAAGATTGTTTTGCTTGGAGTTACCATGCCTGGTCTAAATCGAACCCTTGTCGAGCATGAATTATGCATAAAAGCTGGTTATAAGCCTTTTCGCCAACCCTCTCGGTGATTTTCGACTGAAGTACAACTCGGCATAAAAGAAGAACTAGTTCGGCTTTTAAAAGGCGGGTTCATTCGGATAGTTCGATACGTCGAATGGTTGGCAAATATTTTACCAGTGTTAAAGAAAACGGTGCTGTACGCATTTGCATTGATTTTCGTAATTTGAATCTGGCAACCCCCAAAGATGAATATCCGATGCCAATTTCAGATTTGTTAATTGACGCCGCGGTCAATCATGAAATGTTGTCCTTCATGGACAGCCATGCTGGCTACAATCAGATATTTATCTCCGAAGCTGATGTTCACAAAGCTGCCTTTCGTTGTCCGAGGGCACTTGGGACATACGAATGGGTAGTCATGCAATTCGGCCTTAAAAACGTTGGTGCCACGCACCAACATGCCATGAATATCATCTTTCATGACCTGATTGGTACAATCATAGAGGTATATATCGACAACATAGTTGTCAAATTGAAATGCCGCCAAACCCATTTAGATGACCTTCGGCAAGCTTTTCTCCGTATGCACCAGCATGGCCTTAAAATGAACCCAGCCAAATGCGCTTTCTGCATATCAGCTGGTAATTTCTTAGGTTTCCTTTTGCATCATTGTGGCATAGAGGTGGATGAAAACAAAGCTCACACAATCATCGGCGCTCCACCCCTGACGACCAAAAAGCAACTTCAGTATTTGCTCGGCCAGATAAACTTTCTCATTCGATTCATAGCTAATTCAACAAGAAAAATGAAGGTGTTCTCTACCCTTTTGAAACTCAAGGATTCGGACAAGTTTGAGTTGCGTGAAGAACATCAAGCGGCTTTCACACAAATCAAGGTTTCCCTTACAACCCCACCCGTCCTTGTACCACCTCAACGTGGTAAACCTCTTAAGCTATACATTTCGACGACCGAAGAGTTTATTGGTTGCCTTTTCGCACAAGTCAATGATGTCGGGCGTGAACATGCTATCTTTTATCTCAGCTGGAATCTTAACTCCCTTGAAATCAATTATTCAGCCGTAGAAAAGCTCTGCCTAGCATTGTTTTTGCTGCGTCTAAACTCCAGCATTACATGCTTCTTGTCGTCACTTAGGTTATTGCCCATATTGATGTTATTCGGTATATGCTCACTCGACCAATGGTCAAAGGCCGAATTGGGAAATGGGCAATGGCACTGTCTGAATTCAGTTTGCAATACATGCCACAGAAAGCCGTCAATGGGTAAGCATTTGCCAATTTCTTAGCTCAACATCCTTATCCATATGGTTTCGGGGGCAATGACGTCAAAATCGGCATGGTGGAAACACATGACAATTGCTGGACAATGTATTTTGATGGTTCCAGTACTTCAGCCTCGGTTGGTGTTGGTTATTCAATCCCCAGATCAACACCGCTGGTATTTTTCTCTCAAGCTTGATTTTGATTGTACAAATAATTAGGCCGAATATGAAGCCCTATCTATAGAACGATGATCACATGATCCGTACACGAGTAATGTCCTTACCTTCGTTGTTAGAACGAAGAGACTTTGTAGACATCTGCGCTGTCGAGACATTACCAAATGACTTGAGAAGGTCAGTCATACGATATCTTGATAACCTCAGTGATAAACACGACCGCAGGACAAGGGTCCATGCCACAAATTATGTGTTGTATTAGAGTGAGTTGTACTGGAAAGGTAAGGATGGTTTATTGTTATTATGCCTCAGCCCGCGAGAGGTTGCCCAAGCAATTGCAGAAGTACATGAAGGAATTTGTGGGGCTCATCAATATAGGCACAAGATGCGTTGGCTGCTTTGACGACACTTCTATTTTTGGCCGAGTATATTGAAAGATTGTATCGAGCACGCACAACAATGTGTAGAATGTCAAATTCATGGGCCTATACAACGAGCCCCGGCCAAATTCCTTCACTCGATCACCAAACCCTGGTTGTTCAAAGGATGGGCCATGGATGTAATCAGCAAAATTACACCGTCTTCTAGATCAACTAAGCATGCATGGATACTTGTCATAATAGACTACTTCACCAAATGGATCGAAGCAAAGTCATACGTTGAGTTAAGGTCTAAAAAGGTTTGTAATTTTGTGGAAGAAAATATCATAACCAAATTCGGCGTACTAGAAACAATCATAACGAACAATGGTACAATCTTTACGTTCGACAAGTTCAAAGAGTACACAGCAAGTTTAAAAATTCGGCTCGAACGGTCCACGCCGCTTTACCCACAAGTAAATGGATAGGCCGAAGGAAGTAATAAAGTGTTGATCGGCATTCTTGAAAAAATGATAAAAGAGAAGCCTGGTATGTGGCATTTAAAATTAAACGAGGTTATAGACATATCAGACTTCGCTCCGTTTGGCAATAGGGACGACCCCGTATACGTTAACTTATGGACATGACGCAATGTTACTAGTCGAGTTAGGTATAAATTCGTTGCGAGTAATTGAACAAAGTAGTATGTTCAGCGCTGAATACAATCAATCCATGGGACAAGAGTTAGAAGACTTGGAGGAAGCTCAGCTTGATGCTTATAATTTGTTGGTGGCACAGAAAAAGATTGTCGAGCAAGCCTATAACCAACGAGTCAGACACAAAACGTTCGGTGAAGGAGAGTTAGTTTGGCAGACTGTGTTGCCTGTAAGAGTGAAGTGTGATTATAATTATTTTTATTCAAAATTTTAGTTTGCTTAGTTTTTATTAATTTGTTTATTACCTTTTAATACTATACTTTTTATCTCTTATTTTTGTTATTATTATTGTTTTAGGGTACAAATAAGGATTTTTTTTATTTTTGGTATAGCAATGAAGTAGTATTTAATATATATATATATATATATATATATATATATTTACAAAAGAAAGGAAAAGAACGTTCTTTCACGTTCTTCTTTTCTGTGCGAGGGAAACAAAGAAGGTGGGAGAAGGTGGCTCTTCTACAACTTTAGAAAGAAAAAAAAAATCTTTTTTCTTCACATTCAAAATGGATAAAGGTTAGGAAATCTTGTGATAGGTCGACCTTTGATTGATCAAAGGAGTGTGTTATACAAAATTGTTCATCTCCTATTGCACCAAGGACGGTGTTCGGCACATGATGAATTGAGAAGAGCCACAGAGGTCTATAAGCAGGAGGTGGATGGCCTAGGAAGGTAGGTTTTCATCATGGCTATAATAGGATTGAGTAGGATTAGAGAAACTATAAAAAGGATTGTAGAGAAGTGGTAAAACATCATAAATAAAAAAAGGGGTAGAGAAATTGAGAGTTAGAGAACGTGAATGTGAAGTAGGGGTAGGCAAGCAGGTATAGGAACCACGGGTCGGGGCGGATAATCAAGGTTCAGGGTGGGTACAGGCCGGTTCTTAATTTAAAAAAAGAGAAACGGGCCGGGCCTTTGTAATTTTCGTTTCGGGCTAGTTCCTGAAGTATAAGAACTACGGGTACCCGGACCGGCCCGTTTGTGATTGAAATGGATGGACGAGATTGAAGAGATCATCTCTCCATCTAATCTTAACCGTTAGTTTTGAGGTTTCCTCGTCCTCGACCTCGACTCTGTCACTCGACTCAAGTTCTCGAATTCGATTATGTCTCTTTCTAAAGTCAGTGCCATGTCGTCAACCCAATCAATCGACGATTGCTGGCGCTGCGAGGACTGGAGCAACAACCCAATCTCACCAATCACCCCTTTCAAGTCTCACCATCACCAACCATGTCGTCGTCGAAGAAGATCACCCTCAAGAGCTTGGATGGCGAGTCGTTCGAGGTTGAGGAGGCAATGGCACTGGAGTCGTAGACCATCAAGTACATGATCGAGGACAATTGTGCTGACAACAGCATGTCGACGCTGCCGAGCCCGACGAGAAGAAATTCGAGGACGATCTCAAGGCCTGGGATCAAAATTTGGTTTGATTCTAGGGTTTCATAATTTGGGATTTGGTTAGGTTAGAGTTTTTTTGATTTTGGGATTGGGGTCAATGTGTTGTTTTAGCGCCTAGGGTTACTGATTTAGGGGTTTGATCGATGGGTTAGGGTTTTTCATTTTTCTTTTGCAATTTTATATCTTTAGCAATTCAATTTTTTTCGATTTGGGTATTTATTGTGTTTGATCGATGTGAAGCTAATGTAAGGTGAATGATTATTGATCTGGAGAGTTGGCAGTAGAGATGGGCAGTTGCAGGCCTCTTCGTGTTCGATTTCGAACAGCACAGCCACGAGTGGCGGTGGGAGCGCTCTTCTAGTTTGGGACATAGTTTGGACTCAGCATCAAGTACTAATGTTGCAGCATCCGTCGCCACTGCACGAAACCGCTGCTCAAAACCACGACGAGGAAGCTCTGCAAGAAGATGACTACACGAGGATGTCCAGGAAGAAGGTGGTGGTCCGGTTCCCGATGATCCAGAGAGTTGAAGAAAAAAAGAAGAAAGAAAAAAAACACCAAGGACCCATGGACCCAGCCCGAATCGGCCCATTTCAACCGGGCTGGGTAAGGTCCGGTTCTTGTATTAGAGTATGTAATCCTAGGCCCGGCCCGACCCAGGTTCATTGAACCCGGGTTCGGTCTGGTCCCTTCAAAATTGGGCCCGGCCCGTGCCCACCCCCTTTGTGAAGGAAGGATTCAAAGATTTGAAGGGTAAATTTCTTGTTCCTTGATTATTTTGATTTCTTTCGAATTTAATTTCCTTAAGTTGAATTGAAACTGCCATGATATATTTTGAGTTTTTAGTTTTATTTAGGGTTCTCTACCATTCAATGAACCAATCTAAACTTGAATTAGAGTTGGGTAATTTGGATTGGGTGTGTAGATCAAATTTCTTGATCAAGGGTTTGGTTCAAAAGGTTAATTTCTTGTTAATTTTGAGTCACGTTATATTTCGGTGTTGTATACATGACTTTTGGACTACTTGGAAGTATTTTGGGTTATGTTATATGAATTGGAAGTGTACTGTTATGTAGGTTGCAGAAAATTAATTTCTTTGCAGAGAAAACTCAAGTTTCGAGTGGACTTATTTTGTTCTTAATTTATAGGTCTTTATGTGCTCATTTGGAGAAAATTTTTAGTGTTTTGAAAATACATATGCCCATGATCGTAACCCAATTGTTTTCACTCTTTCCATTGAGTTTTGGCTGATCAAAACCTTATTGAAACTTGGGTCGCGAGCTGCCAAACAACAGCAGAAAACTGGGTTTCCAGTTTCAAGACTCCATTTTAGAAAACTGGGTTTCCAATTTAGAGCTCTGTTTTCTACAAACTTTATACGCTTTTAAAAGTAAGAACACAAATTTCAAAACCCATGTAACATTATACGATTTTGTTTAGTTTTGAATGTTCGAAAAGGAGCCTAAACTTGGTCAATAGTGTTGTTTTTTCTGCAGATTTTGTGGAGATGCAAAGTACTATTTTTACCACACCTAATTTCTTTTCCAGATTCCTTTCTAGTCTTCTTTACTTTATTTGAGTGACATTATTTGAGTTATAAGATGCCATAATTTATGTATTTTCTTTAGATAATATTAATTTTGTGATTAAACTCTTAGTTTGGTTACTAATGTGTGTTACTTGTATTTATACTTTTGGTTGTACTTTTGTGTTCCGATTAGGTTCTTCAGAGGAACAAAATTAATCGAATTCAAGGTAGGGGGTTCTGGGAAGCCTTCTATATATATTAATTTAATTATTGCTTACTTAAGTAGACATACAAGTTTGATATACATATTGAATTCTAATTGAATATGAATATTGTTTCTAAAGGTTATTTGTGTATAAATGTTTGAGATGCAATTTAGATCCATGATATGAGAGTAAAGTTGGATTGTCGGAAAGAACTTTAGGAATCTAAGGTAGTGACTATTAGCTTTTGTGTAATTGAGCCAGACTCTTAGTAGGTACCAGGTCTCAGGCGAGCCCACAGTGCAGAGATTCTTTAAGGTTAATTCGGGACTGGAGACGAAGAGTTTAGGCAAGATGACTAACAAAAGGGGAGTTCGGGGGTGTTTAGGGATGAGGGTTAGTTCATATATTTAAAAACTCGGGATCAAGTGGTCTAAGTACGGAATGAGACGTACAAGGTCTAGCCATTTAGTTATGTGGATTAACGGGTATAGTTAAGGCATTTGCATTGCATTCTTAAGCATCATTCTGATTATGGTTTAAACTCTGCTATGTTAATTGTACTTTATTATTTTAGTAATGAAGGTATAGGTCACTATTGAGCTTTTTAAGCCACCCTAACTAAATTTTACAGGTACAGAACCAGAAACCTAAAAGTTTGCTTGCTGTCTGTTGTGTAGTTGTGTATAAAGAAACAAAAAGATGAGCTTGTTAGCTTTTGCTCTCTTGTTTGAATAAAGAACTACTTTTGTGTGAACTCTGAGTAGTTTATAAGTTAGTAATTTTGGCTGAAACTTTCAAATAATGATATGTTGTTCAGTTAATTTTATTCCAAGCGAGTTATACATGCTTTTATTTCATGTCACATTCTTAATTATATTAGTTAAGCTTATAATTAAGGTGTGATTCACGTTTTGGAACCAAGTTTTACGTTAATCCATGGGTTGGAAAGTGATAGCCGTCCATAAAGTTCTCGGCAAGGGGGTGATAGGAGCATATTCATGCGACTTAAATGGCTTGTTCTCGTGCATTTACGTTATGTTTCTTTAGTTATTTTAGTACTTTAAGCTATATTCGTGTGTTTGTAGGTCCAAAGGGCTAAAGGAGCAAAAAGATGCATTTTGGAGACTTTTGGAGCACTTTTGGGCTAAGGATGGATAGCCTATGCTTGGAGCCAAAGTGTTGGACGAAATTGAAGACCAAAGTGTTGGAACCTTGTTCCCTTTAGTTCTAGGACATTTAAACCTTTCCTTTATCCATTGCACATGCATTTCCAACCTAATCACTCACCCACACAATCTGCCATCATTCCAATCAAAACCGTGCACATGCTATCACCATGCATTCACATGCACTTGTTCCTCCATCATTCCATCCTTTAAAACATTGCACATGCACTTTAATCATTCAACACATGCACTCCCATTCTTTAATCCATGCAGCCACACATTCACCCACATGCATTTCCACCCACATCCTATCCCATTTCAGATTGCATTTCATTCATTTCACATGCATTCCATCCTTTAATTCACTCACATACACTCATAATCATTCACATTTTGCAATCACATGCACTTCCTTTAATTAATTCATCCTAGCTGTCAAAGCACATGCACACTCACCCTAATCATTCACATAGCTTTAATTCACATGCAAACACATTGCATTACCATTCACCACAGAAAAACACCATCATTGCCGAGCCTAATTCCCTTTGCATCCATTCCACATGCATTCACTTCATCATTGCAGCCACATTTCCACCCACATCCATTTAATTCACATGTTTTCACATGCATTTTCAGCCATGCACATTCACCTTGCATTTGCAGAAAATCCACTTCCTTTGCACATGCATTCATCATCATCACTCTAGTTTTAATTCACATGCATTTCAGATTGCATTCCATTGATTCCACCCTTTAATCACATGCATTCCATCTTTGTTCCAGCAACCCACATGCACAATCCACTCCACAAACATCCCATGCCGTGCACATTCATACACTTTCACATGCATCTTGGCAGATTTCATATGCACACACATGCATTTTCAGCACCAACAACACTCATTGCCATGCACATTCACTCACCATACCATTCCAGCATTAGCACATGCAACCTAGCTGTCATGTTCCCCCCATTTCACCTATAAATACTCATTCATTCACACTCATTCATTCACAATTCATTTCACAACAGAAATTGGTCCCTTGGGGCCGTGCCCTTCACAAAGTCCATCCATTCCATTCAAACACTCATCCATTGCAGAAATGTAGACCATCAAACTCCCTTGTGCCGTGCTCTCCCTTACAATCCAAACACCATCCTTCCATTTCCACCACTCCCCAAACCATTCACACCATCAAACTATCCCTAGACCTTGTGCTACAACGAAGAGGAAGAGAAGAGTGCCTAAACGTTCATACAATTCAAGTTTGAGTTGTTGGAATGTTTAGGTGTTTCTTTGATTTCAAGGTTTAATGTCAATACTCTTTGTTTTGTACGAATGAGGAATGGAAGATAAGAGGGCCTAAACGTTCATACAATTCAAGTTTGAGTTGTTGGAATGTTTAGGTGTTTCTTTGATTCTCTTTGTTTTGTACCATGAGGAACTAAACCCCCCTTGGTTAGGGGGTGATTCGAATATATGTTTATGCTTGCATTTTGATTTGAATACTTCTAATTGCGTTTCATAAGATGTGGATTCAATTCGTTTAACTGTTTGATTGATAACTTATTTATGTATGTTCATTGAGAGTGCACACTTAATTTTCATGCATGAATATGACGCTAGAATATAAGTGAGTTTCACCTAATCGTTATGAACTTATATTCACAAGTAGTGGAGGTTGCTTATAAACAATCGCGTTAAATGAATTCTTGGCATAAGTTTCATGCAATCCATAGTAACGAATGCCTCGTCAACACTTATAATTTTCATAGAGCGTAATGATTCTTGCTTGTATCTCTTCTATGCATTCATGTTGAGGACTTGTGGGGAATGTTTTGAATTGTTGTATGCGCTAACCCATCCAATTCAATAACGTTAGGAAGATTTGAAGGTTAATTAGTGCATCACGGTTAACCCGGGGTGTTGAGTTTCATGGTTTATTGAAATGCAATTGGAAATCATTTTATTATGCAAGTATAACATGTATGGAGATGAATCCCTTAGCCATTCTATCATCCATTCATTCCATTCCATCAAATTCGTTTTACAATCTGTTTAGTTTATTAACTTGTTTTGTTATTTCAATTTTCGTATAAATCTAAATCCCCCTTTACTTTAATGTCCAATTTAGTTATAAATCAATTTAGTTTGTGTTTATGAGTGTTTTGATTCATTTTATTTCCCAATTTCGTCCAAATTCACCAAAGTGCTCAAAACTGCCCAGAAAGTGATTTTAAGGCAGTTTTGAGTGTTTTGGGTGATGTTTGAGTCTTTTGGTTTGTTTTAATGTTTTAAGTGTTTAGTTTTACATTCCTTGAGTTAGTTTAGTGTTTTAGTTTGTGTTTTTACGTTCTTGAGTCAAGTTATTACTTAATTTCGTCCAAATTTGTGTTTGTGCTCAAATCTGCCCAGAAAGTGGTTTTTAGGCAGATTTGAGTATGTTTGTGTTGTTTTGAGTCTTTTGGTTTGTCTTAGTGTTTTAAAGTTTAGTTTTGCATTCTTTGAGTCTAGTATAGTGTTTCATATTGTTATTTTACGTTTTTGAGTCAAATCCAAGTGGTTAACAATCCCTCCTAATCCCCGGTCCAGAACGATCCCTACTTATACTTATACTACAATTGACAAAAAGAGGGTTAATTTGTATGCTTAACTATTTTCGCATCAAATTTTGGCGCCGTTGCCGGGGATTAGAAAATTTGCTAATTCCTTGGATTGTTTTATTTTCGTTTGTTTTTATTTTATTCCAGATTCTTAATCTTGTTTTGTTTCTTGTTTTAGGTACTAGTTTATGACTCGGAGTTCTCATCCGATTCGTGAACATATCCTGGAGTGATTGGGTTCTTCGTCCGGCTGCAAGACGTAAAAGAAAGCGCTACTTGGGAGGCAACCCAATGCACTGAATAAAACAAAGCATGTTCATAAAAAAAAAAAAAAAAAAAAAAAAAAAAAGATACTAAACATGGAGAAAGATGGAGCCTTCACAGAGGTTGTTTGCTTGAAGCCCCACTACTGGGCAAAACTCTAGAAGCGGAAGGCATAGAAGCGGAAGGCATAGATGCGGGAGGCATCAGAGCGGAAGGCATCGGAGCAGGAGCATTCCAGGCCTCAATACTTGGCCAAACGCTGGACGAGCCAGGAAAAATGTGCCTCTGGAAGTAAGCCGCAAGCCTTTGACGGTCACTTTGACGGTCACTTTGCATCCGACCATTGGATTCTTGCAGCTCATCAAGCTTCCTCTTCATACCCGTCGAATAGTTGTTGGCAAGCACGTGCAAACTTCTATTCTCGTGCTTAAGCAGTTTGATCTCCTGCTTGAGACTTTCCACCTCTGCCATCAATGATTCCACCTGACGGGAGCGAGCAAGTAGGCGTTGGCCCATGTTGGACACAGAGCCTGCACACTGAACGCTGAGAGCGAGGGACTCTTGAACGGCCAACTCATCGGACCGTCCTGACAGCAGCCTACTATCTTTTGGAGTGAGGAGGTTCCTAGCTACTATTGTAGCTGTTGTGGCGTCCTGCATCACAGAGTCTTCACCTGTAAGAGGACCGTTAGAAGATAAGAAAGAAGGGCGCCATACGTTACCTTGACGCGGCGCGCCCGTATCACTGCTGAGACTCAATTCTAAGCTAAGGTTCGATGGGTTTGCCATTTTTTTTTAAAAGTGTTCAAAAGAGAAGGGATGGATGGAGTTAAAATTTCAAAGGGCCGGAGACGATGTTCAAGAATGGGAAATCTTCAGAGTGTGTTTGTTGGCGATGATCGATACCTCTATAAGAAGCCAAGGCGACGCGTCCACCGATTCAAAACGCTGGAATTTCCGGCGGAAGTTCGGCGACGCTTTCTCTGCTTTTCAGAAAACGCGTTCAACTTTGTCAAAAGTTCACGTGGAGGTCATCATCGAAGCTACACTTTTGCCGACAAGCGTAAATTTCGGCGACGCTTTCTTTGCTTTTCAGAAAACGCGTGCAACTTTGTCAAAAGAGCTCTGACAGAGCCGCATCCGCACTACCACGTGTCGTTCAGAAAGCGAAGGGGCGCCTGTGCAGAAATCGAAGGGGCGTCCGTTCAGAAATCGAAGAGCCGTTTGCTCAGAAATTGAAGAGACGTTTGTCGACAAGGGTAAAAGAACAGTACCACCACTTGATATTATCTCTATATATGTCGACCTTCGTCTTTTATGGCAAGGCAAACCTGAAGAAAATGTCCAACTCTTCCGCACCTTTGAGGGCGCTCTCCCAGCAACGCCTTTTGAAATACTCAATTTTTTCTCCCCCAAAGAAGATACCAGAAACCTGGAGTACAAATAAGGCAGAAGGAAACGGTAGATCGAAGAATGTGGAGACAGCCACAACAAATACATGTGGTGATTCATTCGCCGTTTCTTCAAAAGCAAAGGTATCTCATATCATCAAGGTCAAAAGCAAGAGTATCTCATATCATGCTCTTTCCCTGTCTTTTCCTTTGTCCGTGTTATTACTCGCATGGCAAAGTAAACGAGAGCAATCAGAGGCACTTGAAGTTAGCATTCCGATTTGCAACCGACTACCGGGAATCTGTTCCTGGTTGCTTACCTAGTATTGCTCTCGAGTAGTCATCTTCAACGATTGATACACTGCCAGAGAAGGGCCGGCTAAGACGGGTGACAATGAAACATCAATCTTTCCAATTTGTGTTCAATACGAATTGGAAAGATTGAACAAAGAAGAGGAGTAAGCTCAGACCTTCGGGGGAGACCAAAAGAATCCTGCTGCCCAGTTCAAGAGTAGCACAAAGGAAAATCAACGATGGGAGGAACCCCTGTGGAATCAACAAAATCAAGCCTCAATGCAATCACCAAGGAGAAGAGGGAATTTACACTCCATAACCAGATTTGCGTCTCTAAACTCTTCTCTTTGTTAGTTACATTCTGCCATGTTTAGTATGTTTAAGTGCTTTTTATGTGTTTACTTATGTTTTGTGTGAATCTATGCTTAAAACATTGAGGACAATGTTTGATTTAAGTGTTGGGGGGGGGGGTAACTAATGTTGTTGATACAAATTCGTGAGATTTTATCACCCATAACTTCAAATGTAGTTCCTTACTGTTTTAAGGTGTTTTTAAGTTGTTTTAGAGTGTTTTAGTATGTTTTGTTTTTATAACTCCGAAAATCACATAAAAATTTTGAAAAACATGTTTTGAAAAGCCTAAAAAGAGTGTTTTGAGTCGTTTTTGTGTGTTTGTGTCTTAGGGTACCTTCCAACACAATGATAAGGATTTGGTTTGTAATTGCATGACTGTTAAAAAGAGTTATGAACATAGAGAAAAGTTTGATTTACTCTTGGTATATGCTTGGTTATGGTTATAATGTATGACTTCACATGCAATCATAAAAGAAAAATTCGTTTTTGTAACATGCTTGAAGGAAGGAACTCAAACAAACGCTACATCCCTGTGAGACTCGAGCCATTACTTTCTTTGGAGAGCAATTTTCTGTGATTCTTTGTTTTCTAAAGTTGTTGCATGATCTCATTATTCCTTGCTTGGTTGCTACTTAGAATGCAATTGTATCATGATAGAACTAAATGCTAGAACTTATATCCGTTTCATTCAAAGCATGACATTGAATTGCATAATATATATCAAGATGAAGTTGTTGCCACCATAGCCAAATAGCCTTACTTCCCATATTTCGTATATATTAGTTTTAACCCCGTTGAGCCTCGTTTAGCCTATTTTCTTTGCTAACCACATCACCCCTTACCTAACCTAGAGTAGGACTTTCCTATACCCTTGTTCTTGAAGTATAGTGAGCATGACTTAAATGAATTCCTTTTGATTAATATGTTGCAGAAAATAAGTGTGGGGGAAGGGATTTTTGTGTGTATGTATGTGCCTAAGTCTTAAAGGAGGCACGGGAAAAAGAAAAAAAAAAATGTGAGAAAAAGAAGAAGAAAAGAAAGAAAAAGAGTGAAAATAAGTGAGAATGGACTCACAAGTGTGATTGTTGAAGAAAGGGCCCAAAAAGTTTGAATATGGCCCTAAGTTTTGTTTGACTTCCCCTTGGGTGTTCAAAGTTGACTTCTGCGTTCTAAAGGGAATTCTAAGTGCCTAATTCAATACTTTGCTCACTATTGCTTAAAGAACGTTTGTTTTCCCTATCCTTTCATTGTTAGCCAACTCCCCAAGCCCCGTTACAACCTTTGACTTCTATCTTGATCGTTATGTGTTCAATAATGTGGAGTTTGGAATTGATTTGAGCTTATGGTGTCACTGGTTCTCGCATCTAAGTAGGAGCATTCCATTCTTGAGATCATATCTAAACATGCTTATTAACTCCAGAAAATGCTTTCTTTGTTATAACATATGTGAGATACTAGTCTTTTATGTTTACATCAATCTCTCACATATAACTAGTGTAGGGTGTGTAGTCAGAAAATCTGTGTGAAAAACGAGTGCATATCTTGTAAGGATTTGAGCAAATTCTCTAAGGCATGTTACTACATTCAAAACATGGTTTTAAATGCTTATTTGTGAAATAATATGTGGTGACTATGAGTAAGAATGTACTTAAGTGTGAAGATGACAAAAATCTATGGGACTAATGATTTTTAACTTGTCATGTGCATTGGAAATCCATGAGACGATTGTTGGAAGGTGTAGGTTGTGTTTTGTTCGTTTTGTCTAGTTTCGTGTTCTTTTGTTGTTTTGTTTTGCTCGAGGACTAGCAAAAGATAAGTGTGGGGGTATTTGATAGGAGCATATTCATGCGACTTAAATGGCTTGTTCTCGTGCATTTACGTTATGTTTCTTTAGTTATTTTAGTACTTTAAGCTATTTTCGTGTGTTTGTAGGTCCAAAGGGCTAAAGGAGCAAAAAGATGCATTTTGGAGACTTTTGGAGCACTTTTGGGCTAAGGATGGATAGCCTATGCTTGGAGCCAAAGTGTTGGACGAAATTGAAGACCAAAGTGTTGGAACCTTGTTCCCTTTAGTTCTAGGACATTTAAACCTTTCCTTTATCCATTGCACATGCATTTCCAACCTAATCACTCACCCACACAATCTGCCATCATTCCAATCAAAACCGTGCACATGCTATCACCATGCATTCACATGCACTTGTTCCTCCATCATTCCATCCTTTAAAACATTGCACATGCACTTTAATCATTCAACACATGCACTCCCATTCTTTAATCCATGCAGCCACACATTCACCCACATGCATTTCCACCCACATCCTATCCCATTTCAGATTGCATTTCATTCATTTCACATGCATTCCATCCTTTAATTCACTCACATACACTCATAATCATTCACATTTTGCAATCACATGCACTTCCTTTAATTAATTCATCCTAGCTGTCAAAGCACATGCACACTCACCCTAATCATTCACATAGCTTTAATTCACATGCAAACACATTGCATTACCATTCACCACAGAAAAACACCATCATTGCCGAGCCTAATTCCCTTTGCATCCATTCCACATGCATTCACTTCATCATTACAGCCACATTTCCACCCACATCCATTTAATTCACATGCTTTCACATGCATTTTCAGCCATGCACATTCACCTTGCATTTGCAGAAAATCCACTTCCTTTGCACATGCATTCATCATCATCACTCTAGTTTTAATTCACATGCATTTCAGATTGCATTCCATTGATTCCACCCTTTAATCACATGCATTCCATCTTTGTTCCAGCAACCCACATGCACAATCCACTCCACAAACATCCCATGCCGTGCACATTCATACACTTTCACATGCATCTTGGCAGATTTCATATGCACACACATGCATTTTCAGCACCAACAACACTCATTGCCATGCACATTCACTCACCATACCATTCCAGCATTAGCACATGCAACCTAGCTGTCATGTTCCCCCCATTTCACCTATAAATACTCATTCATTCACACTCATTCATTCACAATTCATTTCACAACAGAAATTGGTCCCTTGGGGCCGTGCCCTTCACAAAGTCCATCCATTCCATTCAAACACTCATCCATTGCAGAAATGTAGACCATCAAACTCCCTTGTGCCGTGCTCTCCCTTACAATCCAAACACCATCCTTCCATTTCCACCACTCCCCAAACCATTCACACCATCAAACTATCCCTAGACCTTGTGCTACAACGAAGAGGAAGAGAAGAGTGCCTAAACGTTCATACAATTCAAGTTTGAGTTGTTGGAATGTTTAGGTGTTTCTTTGATTTCAAGGTTTAATGTCAATACTCTTTGTTTTGTACGAATGAGGAATGGAAGATAAGAGGGCCTAAACGTTCATACAATTCAAGTTTGAGTTTTTGGAATGTTTAGGTGTTTCTTTGATTCTCTTTGTTTTGTACCATGAGGAACTAAACCCCCCTTGGTTAGGGGGTGATTCGAATATATGTTTATGCTTGCATTTTGATTTGAATACTTCTAATTGCGTTTCATAAGATGTGGATTCAATTCGTTTAACTGTTTGATTGATAACTTATTTATGTATGTTCATTGAGAGTGCACACTTAATTTTCATGCATGAATATGACGCTAGAATATAAGTGAGTTTCACCTAATCGTTATGAACTTATATTCACAAGTAGTGGAGGTTGCTTATAAACAATCGCGTTAAATGAATTCTTGGCATAAGTTTCATGCAATCCATAGTAACGAATGCCTCGTCAACACTTATAATTTTCATAGAGCGTAATGATTCTTGCTTGTATCTCTTCTATGCATTCATGTTGAGGACTTGTGGGGAATGTTTTGAATTGTTGTATGCGCTAACCCATCCAATTCAATAACGTTAGGAAGATTTGAAGGTTAATTAGTGCATCACGGTTAACCCGGGGTGTTGAGTTTCATGGTTTATTGAAATGCAATTGGAAATCATTTTATTATGCAAGTATAACATGTATGGAGATGAATCCCTTAGCCATTCTATCATCCATTCATTCCATTCCATCAAATTCGTTTTACAATCTGTTTAGTTTATTAACTTGTTTTGTTATTTCAATTTTCGTATAAATCTAAATCCCCCTTTACTTTAATGTCCAATTTAGTTATAAATCAATTTAGTTTGTGTTTATGAGTGTTTTGATTCATTTTATTTCCCAATTTCGTCCAAATTCACCAAAGTGCTCAAAACTGCCCAGAAAGTGATTTTAAGGCAGTTTTGAGTGTTTTGGGTGATGTTTGAGTCTTTTGGTTTGTTTTAATGTTTTAAGTGTTTAGTTTTACATTCTTTGAGTTAGTTTAGTGTTTTAGTTTGTGTTTTTACGTTCTTGAGTCAAGTTATTACTTAATTTCGTCCAAATTTGTGTTTGTGCTCAAATCTGCCCAGAAAGTGGTTTTTAGGCAGATTTGAGTATGTTTGTGTTGTTTTGAGTCTTTTGGTTTGTCTTAGTGTTTTAAAGTTTAGTTTTGCATTCTTTGAGTCTAGTATAGTGTTTCATATTGTTATTTTACGTTTTTGAGTCAAATCCAAGTGGTTAACAATCCCTCCTAATCCCCGGTCCAGAACGATCCCTACTTATACTTATACTACAATTGACAAAAAGAGGGTTAATTTGTATGCTTAACTATTTTCGCATCAGGGGGTATACCACTTAAAGATCGAACTGGTCTAATTCATAAACTGGCAATAAATTGGAAATTTTTAAAGAAATATTAGCCGGTCACTTGGGAAATGCAAGAATAAAAGTTCATTTCATTAAGTTCGCAAAAAGAGGGTACAAATAGAGCTGGCCGACCAGTTCACAACTAAACAGTTTTACGGTGATGAAAGAAGAAAGGCTTCAAGCGCAGCCTTCAACTCCAACCACCTCACTTCGTCCATTGTGACCTCAGGTTGCCGATTTTTCTTATCCATCTTCAACTGCTTGATCCGCGTCACGCTAGCTGCGTATTTGGTCAAGCAAGATTTGTTTGACTCGAAATTCTTTGCAAGCTCTGAGGCAACTGTCGACCTTCGATTTTGGAGTTCGGCAATTTAATGATCAAGGTCGGCCAATGGTTCTTTCTTCGCCTTTAGTACCTTGACCTTTGGATGAAGAGTTTCTTGAACGACCGTTGCAGCCTTCAAATCGTCTTCGGCTCAAATAGCTTTCTCGAAGATACTAAAATATTCTCTCGAGTTCATTCTAGGATAGAAGACACTAGGGTGACAGCTTTATTACTCAGACGGTCGTTGCCTGCAAGGTCGTTCAAATATTCTCCTACAGAATCGAGGGCTTTGTGTTCAAGGATTTGAGAGGCCGAGAAGGATAAGAGCTTTTGTAGCTTGACAATGGCGTTGGTCTCGGGCGAACCTGGCATAACAGCAGAAGGACTAGCCATCTCTGAAGAGCTGGCAAGGAGAGCGTCGATTTTAACTTCCCACAAAGGCTACATTAAGGATATATGTATGTTTAGAAAAATCAAGCTAGAGGAATGGAAAAAAAAAAGGGAAAGTTTGCTCTAAGACCTGCCGAGAGAACACTTCGGGCGTGTCTGCCGGTTTGTTACTCGAACCTAGAGAACTTAGTGACCAAGCTCAGTGTTTAAGGGAGCCTCTTAATTCACGCATCAATGAAGGCTATGGGTGGGCAAACGGGTCTAGGAACCACTGGGCGGGCCGGGTCTAGCAGGTACGGGGCGAGTCGAGGTGGGTCTATGTAATTGGTGGGGCAATGTGGGTCTAAAATTTTGAAAACTGGGTACTCGGGCTCGGACCGTTTCCATCGTCCATATACAAAGATTAAATCTCTACCATTCATTTCTACCACTCTTTCTCTTAGTCACTGACTCTCGCCTCCTCTCTGGACTTTTATAGGATCCATCATCTTTCAAGATGGGCTCTTGCCTTCCACTGCTTCCTCAGTGCCAACGCCACAACTCACTTCTCCTCTCGTTAAAGCCACGATGATCTTTATCGGTGCTACCCCTACCACATACTCTTGGATCAAAGTCGTTGCTTCGCTCTCCCACTCAAGTCGAGTCATCTTGTGAACACCACCGCCGTCGAAACCTCCTCCATGAAAACGCCTTCTCTAAATATTCCGATTACCTCAACAATTTCATAATCCTTAATTTAAACTTCACCAATTTGTAGCTCTGCAAGCAATTCGAAGGTTTGTAGAATGACAAGCGGGAAAGGGTTGTAAAACCAAGTCGTGATATCACCATTAATAGCAAAAAGGTCATCTTTAAGGTTCACAGGTAAGAAAGCTGCGACCTTTTGCTTCAAATTTTGTTTCTATTTTTTGGGTTTTGGATTTTGGTTTTTTTTTTTTTTTTAAATTTTTAATAATTTTATTTATATCATCATTGAAATGTTGTTACTGTGGAATTTGAACTTGAACAGAATCAGTAAACACAATAAAGAGGAAGTTCTGCAGAAAGCTGAAAAGGATTTAGTAGATGTGACGGATCAATACATTTCCCAGCTGGTTAGGAGTTGCAGGCTAAGTTTTCTTCTTTTAGTACTGTTACTCTGGGATTCTCTGAGAAAACTTGAAGCTTGAATTTTTTTTTTTCTAGGTGATTTGGAAAATGGGCGCATAAAAAAAAAAAGACTCGTCTACCCAGCCCGAACCGGACTGTTTGAAACGGGACGGGTTAGGTCCAGTTTCTGTTTTAAAATTTGTTGCACCCAGCCCGCCCTGACCCATTTCTTTTACACCCGGGTCCGGTCCTATCCCTTCAAAATTAGGCTAGGCATGGCCCGGCCCGTGCCTAACCCTAATGAAGGCTATCCACATTCGATGGCCACTGAGGTGGCCAAGAAATATAGATAACACCCTTCGACGAATAAAATTTTTGGTGAAATGAATAATCGGGCATCTGACATTTAATATTTTTCTTGGTTTAGACTTGTTATAGTAAAATTAACAAGAGAAGTGATCAAGCGGCCGAAGTAACTTCTTGAGGAGAAATGCCGAGATTTTGGTCCTGAGGATGAACCAGAGTCTCTGATGTTGCTTCTAGTTTAACCAATGGTACCCCTACAGGATCGAGACCGGCTTCGACTTAGGAGCAGTTGCCCCTGTAGTTTGACTGAAGATAACGTGAATCTCCCACTCCCTTTTCTTAGCCAATTTCTTGATGCGTTTTTTGGGCTGGGGAACATCTCTCGTCGTTTCGGCTTTTGGGCAGGGACGTTTACTCGGCATAGTCGGCACAGCAGCTGCCACCCTTTTTGGAGGAGAGGCTAGTTTCTTCTTGGCTACAGCCGTTGCCGCCACCTTGGCCCTCTTGATGACACAACTACCTGGAAACATTGAACCCAGGTTAAGTTGAAGCTCGAAGGAGAATAAATGAACGAGGAAAGTATGAGGTATATACCTTGGGTCGTTTCTTTGGATTTTGGAGCAATGACCTTCTTTGGGCGACGGTCAAAAAGTTTTTTCAAGATTTCTACGGCCAACGTGTGAAAGAGGTCCTTGGCGTAAGCTTTTCACCACTTGGCGAAGGTGTTGGCACACCAGGATTCTAGGTTTCTTGGCTGAAGATGAAATTTGGTGCGCTCATAGGCAAACTCCTTCTTGGCTATCTCGCATTCCCTTTCTAAATAACCAAAAATTCGTTCTCGGCTTAAAAGGGAGCGAGATGAAAGGAATGGTAGGGGGCACCCTTAGAGATAGCCCAGTTGGCGAGCCAGGAAATTGGGGTGGTAGACCTTCCAACTACTTCACCGAGCTTCACAGCCATAAGGCAGGTCGCTTGTCATGATGAATGACCTCCAGGACTTCCGAAGATCAGCATCATTGGCCGGTTCCCATGCCGATTGTGGAAAAATGATGGAAAATGGGTATGGTCGGCACCATGTAGGCTTGGTAGTTTTTAAGGTCAACAATATTATTATCTATTAAAAATCTAAGCCCAGATGTTTGATAAGGTTTTCAATCAATCACTCTCCTCACCCATGTATCATTAACTATTAAAAATTTATGCCAAACAAGTGTCCATTTTAATGTGTTTCTATGAGTATGTAACTCCATCCACCGCGTTCCTTTTAAGAGGTATTCAATTATCGGGTTTTGTACCCTTTTTTGTGATAAATATTTTCATGTTATCCCTTATGTGCGAATTTTACATATTCTAGTCCAATACTTCATATTTCTTTAATTTGGAGAATACGGAAGTTATTGCGAAATCCCCATATCAACTGTCTGGTGACTTCTGCTCTACATATCTGGCGAAGCCATGAATTCTCGGGAGGGGGGCGAACTAATATGTTAGGTTGACAAGGTTCATTTTCAAGCATTCGACATCTCTGTCCAGAGTCTGCAGGAAGATTAGCTAATATTTCATTTAACTTAGTAACCTCACTTAAAACAATGTTGTTTACCAAATAAAATAATTTTTTTTTTACTAGGCCCAAAACGATGTCGTTTTGAGTTTTGGCATGGATTTAAAAAAAAAAAAAAAAAAAAAAAAAAAAAAAAAAAACATGTAAGCAGGAATCACTTAGAACCACCGTGGTTCCCAGATTCCGGTCGAACCAAAGGGGTTCAAGTCTCACTCCTGACTTTGTTTTCCGGCAAGCGGGGGGGCGGCCACCCCCCTTCACTCCTATGTAGCTTCGCCCCTGTATCTGGAGGCAAGTAGATGGGCTCGGGGTAGCCTAAGCAATGAAAGAAGGGGTTGATGGAGATGGAAGACAAACAAAAGGGGACCATTTGATGACAAGCAAATTTAAAATTAGTTTTTATTATTATTTAGTTACAAAGACATTTAGTACTACCGTCTAGTCTGATGATATTCTTCTTTACTAGTAAGTGAAAAGTTTTAAATTCAAATATTGTAAATGATGAATTCGATACCAATTTATTTCTTCATCCCTTAGTATAAATATATTCTAAAGTATATAAAAAATATATTAATTAAGGAAGTCGGCCTAAAAGTGGGGGAAATACCAAGTTGTAATTATGTGAAAAATTAGCTTATTAATACTTAATAACAAGAATAATTGCTTATTCTTCAATATTAAACCATGTATATGTTCCTCGTTTTTTGTTTCGGATTCTAGTTTTGGCACTAAATACACACGAAATGTCCGATGCAGATTGCAAGGAGCGGGCTGATCTATGAAGCATGGATACAGATACGGTCATACGATATGACACGAAACAGTGATATGAAAAATCTCTAAAACTTAAGATATGATACGTTAGAGATACGTCAAATAATATATATATATATATATATATAGCAACAAACGTATATAATTTAAAGCATTATTCATTATATATAGCAATAAAATATACAATTTAAAGCATTATTCATCATTCAATTCAAGTAGATTTGAATTGTTGGAGAAGAAAAGTTAGAAATTCTAATCCATTCAATTCAAGTAGATTTGAATTGTTGGAGAAGAAGCATGAGAGTCATATTTATGGTTTTAATTAGAGAGAAGATCTTTGTATTCATCAACTTTCAATTATAGATGTCACTTATTAATTTTCTCCTCCTCATTATCTTTTGACTTATTTTTAGTTACGCTCCCTGGAATTCCATTTTTATCTCACTTTGCCCTCTGTAAGTAAAAAGTCACCACTTTACTCTCTGAAACTCAAAATTCATTCCGTTTTGTCCATTTTGACTTGTAAACTTTCTATTCTTCGTGAAACTTATAGGTTGCCTCTTAAAACATGTGTGGGACCTGTGGATGCAAATTTCTTCCTTCTTGATCTTGGACAAAATTGCACCTACAAAACAAATAACACCTTTGGTCAAGGCCAAGAACCTCACGCATCCACGATGAATAGGGAAGGGGGCTTTGGCCGAAGAACCTCTAATGCCAAAGTTAGAATTTTGAGAGAAAATTGTTTTGGGAATTTTTGAGTGTTTAGCAAGAGTCAAGACCTATGTTTTTAAAGTAAATGAGGTTGAATATATAGTGCATGGCCGATCCCTTTGGGAGAGAAGGTGACCAGCCTTTTGTGTATTTTTTGGGTGTAATTGGTGGTTTAATTGGCCATTAATAGATTAATTAGGTAATAAATCGATTAATTAGCCAATTAACATAATTTAAAAAAAATGTTTTGGGGGTTACCTTATGGAGAGGATTTGATGAGGATGGATGAAATAGGTTTAAAAATAAATACCTATTTGGGCACTTTTGACTTGATAGTGGGAAGTTTGTCCACTGCTCGTACGGAGGAATTCTGGTGCTCCTCAAGGATAATGTTGTCATTTTTGTCTAAAAATCCACGTATTGCCTCTTGATTATTTTTGACTCCACAAATGCCCCCACACCTGTTGGGCTACTCGTAGGAAAGGGCAGCAGGATTAGAGATCTTGCTTTAGGAAACGTAGGATTGTTTCCTATTTTGATGTTGATTCCCTCTTTAATAGGAAATTTGATCCTTCTAGGAAAGGAAAATAAATTTCTCTCAAAACATATTTAAGTCCACCTTAAATGGGTTATTAAATTAACTTTGAAGAGCAATTTATTCTACCTTACAAGAGAAAGAGAGCTTAAAGGATATTTGTTCCCCCTCCTCTAGTAATCTTCTACATATTGCATGTGCAAAGAATCGTCTTTCGTTGCTTTCTTTGTCTTCTCCGCGCCACACCGAGAGAGAAGGTAAAGAGGATCAAGGCGGGTACTTTGGCTCATCTGATCGCTATCGTGGAGCCTACTATGAATGAAGGTGGAAAGAAGAGATTTTCCCTGTCTGCTCAAGAGATGCTTGTTAAGAATAAACTGAAGACTTCCTCCGCTGCTTGTGAGGGTCCAGCTGCTGTCGAGAGGCTTGTGATTGACATGACTTCTTCCAATGGGAAGAAAAATAAGGCTACTAGATCTGAGCCTGTGGCACCTTATATGTCGAGCATGGCTAATTCGATTGTTGATAATATTGCTCAGTGTATAGGTCTTGTCATGCCCCTAGTGCCGAAGTTTATGCTAAGACGTCCGTTGGGAGCTAAGTCAAGTTTTCCTTCGGAAAGGCTTGCTATTATGAAAAGTGATAAGGTGGACTCTGTTGCTAAAATGGCGTTAAGTCTCATTCCCTCTGCTGTTGAGACTGATTCACTTACTGGGAAGGATGAGACTGCTCGTGTGGGCAGCTGTGAGAAAACCACTAAGCCTGCTTCTGGGAAAGCTGTTGAGATCTGTGTGCTTTTGAAGCCAGATCTGCTTGAAGACATAGATGTTTATGCCAAGTTTGTTGATGGCGTTAAAAAAGGTTGTTTGTCCAAGTTTTTTTGCGAAGCATACAACCCAATATAGAATGACTGTTCTACTTGCTATGATGTAGATACAGCAAGGCTCCCAAGAAGGTGGTGAAGATTATGGCAGCTGAAACTTATTCCTCGGCCTAGAGGATCAAGAGGTTGGATTCTGAGCTTGTTGTTTTGAATGGGTCTAATATTTCTGCCCCCACTTCTCTGCAGCTTGAGACTGCTCGTCAAGAGATTATTGACTTGAAGACTAGGCTTGATGTAATCCAAGTTAAGTATGAAAGTGCAGAGAATGAGATTGGATGTTACATACCTTAGATTCAAGATCTTGAGTTTGCAGTTTCTGAGCTTCGTTTCGCTGCTTATACAAAGGATAAAGAGTTAATTACTGCTTATAGTCAAGTAATCCACTTCAAGAGAATCATCGATAGGCTTGAACCCCAAGTTAGTCTGTTCGAGGAGAATGAGTAGCTGAATGATGATATCCTTGAGGTTTCGAGATTTTCTCTATTTCTCCAGAAGATTTGCTTGCTTTTACTTTTGAGGCTTTCATTAGCGAAGTAGTTGAAGAAGTTGGTGCCCAGGCTAAGGCAACCGGGGGTGAAGCGCTGGATAATGCCACTGCTAAGAGCGTCGTGGCTGCTTAAGGTGTGGCGACCGAGTTGTTGTGGGATGTCCAAGCTGCTGAAGTGTAGTCTTCTAAGTAGCCTTTAGGATTTTCTTTGTTTTTCCTTATAGCTTTTGTGTTTCTTGAACTCCTTTGGCCTTTACTAGTTGTTTATAAACATGCTTCCTTTGCTTTTCTTCATCTTCGTTTCTTTTGTTCATACCCTAACCTTTAGACTTTGTAGACCAATGGCAAGCGTGCTACTTTTCTATAAGCAGCTAGGCCTGCGTAGCCTATGCAGCCGTAGACGTTGGTGTAGAACTTTGCAAAGTTGTTAGCCAAAGGGTTGGCAGCCGGATACCTTACTTACAGAAGCAGACAAGTTTGCGTAACCACTAGTCTGTTAACCTTAGCTTTCTCCAATTTCGTAGGTTGCGTAACAAGTATCATAACACTTTAGGACTTGGTATAAGTTGTTTCGCGCTTGGTAGAGGTGAAGCTTATCGACTACGTAGCATGTCGGCAGTGGATAAAGCTTCGTATATGCACGTTAGCTTGTTTAACCTTTCACAAGAATGTGCGGTTGTATAAGTCTAGCGTGGCTTTACTGTTCGAAGGGTAAGCTGTGGGCAGTCTTTTGGAAACTGTAGGCAACCTTAGTGCACTCGGTAGCGACTTTAGGATTCCAGGGTAGCTGTCCATCGAATGTACTGTGTAATGTGCCTCATTCGTCTCTAAGGCCCGATTCCCTACAGATTAGGCCAAGAGACCCAAAATCTTTCAATGGCTACTTCTAAGAATCCCGCCGTAAACCATCGTGCATCTAGTTATACTAGGGTAGCCAGGCTCATCCATATCTGGATATTCGGAGTGTAGAGTTTATCCTTCCTTCTTGGAGAGCTGACCCATGTGGGTGTATGGGAATTGGTTTACCCTCTCGCACTGGAGAGCATAGTTGGTCTCTCGGGAGGCGCAATTCCTGCGATGAGTCTCTAAGAAGGGCGTAGTCTTCTTTTGAAGTGAAAGTATGATCAATTGTTGTAAGCATGCAGCCAAGCCAAGTTATGATTACTTATGAATTCCTCATTAAAAAATGAGTGAAACAAACGAAAACTTAACTGTAAGGTAGGAATTGCATAACAACTGGATAGTCTTCAGCTTGTGAGGTGGTGCCCATCGAGTTGCTTGAGTCTTCAGGCTTTGACGTAGTGGGAGGTCACACATACTTCCTCAGATTGTAGGCACTTCACTGCTTTTTGATCTTTTTGTCGTTTCATGGTGGCGAGGGTATGATTACTCTTGCCGCCTACTCTGCTGATCTTGTACGGACTTTCCCAGTTGTGATCCATCTTTTTGGAGCCTTCTCTACAGGTAGTGATGAAGACTTTGCTTAGGACCAGATCTTCCGGCTGGACCTGCCGAATCTTGGCCCTTTTGTTGTAGTTGGAGAGGAGCTGCTGCTGGTAGGCTGCGATGCAAGTGATGATCTGCTCATACTTCCCCTCTGCCAGATCTAGGCTTATAGCCATCTCCTTACTGTTCTGCTCAATGCTTGGTAGTAGAGCAATGATATTTGGCTTGATGACATAGGGATAAATGATTACTTCTGAGCCAAATGCCAAAGAGAAATGAGTTTCACCGGTTACTCGTCTTTTGGTGGTACAATATGCCTATAGACATCTGAGGAGTTCGTCTAGCCATTTTCCCTTCTTGTTGGTGAGGGATTTCTCGAGGCAGTCGAGGATCATCTTGTTGGATGCTTCGGCCTGCCTATTACCTTGGGATATCTCGATATGGACTTGTTCTGCTTGATGCCATACTTTTAGAAGAACTTTGCCACATCTTTGCCCACGAATTGCCGACTGTTGTCAGTGACGATGGACGGAGGAATGCTAAATTGGTAAATGATGTTCCTCCATATGAAGTGCTTTATGTCTGTCTGAGTCATGGTCATCTTGGGCTCTACTTCTACATATTTGGTGAAGTAGTCAGTTGCCACGATCATCATGCCCCCAGTAATAGGTGGCATAAGTACTACCAGGTCGATTACCCATTGCATAAACGACCAATGACTCGTATGTGGGTGTAGCTTGGTGGCAGGTAGTGCTGGTATTGGCTTGTAGCATTGGCAGCGGTCGCACTTTTGTACTAACTCCTTAGCATCTTGGTGCATGGTAGGCTAATAGTAGCATGCGTTAAGAGCCTTTTGTGCTAAGGATCGACCTCCGGAGTGATTTCCAAAAACACCTTCACGGATTGAGCTTAGAACCTTCAAGTCATTGGGATGCACTAGACAGTAGAGACGTGGTTCAGTGTAGGCTCTTTGGATGAAAATGTCGTTCCACATGTAGTAGCGTGCTACCTTGATTTGAAGCTTCCTAGACTTCAATCTTTCCGTAGGGAATGTGCCATTGATCGGGTAGTCTACAATTAAATCTTGCCAGTTTGGAGTTGTACTAACCTGTGACACCTCGGTTGCTGGCTTTGCCTCTATGCTTGGCTTGTCTATATATTCTTTCGGGATAGAGCGTTTGAGTTGGTGGTCAAAGGCAAAGCTTAGGACAGCTAGTGCGTCCACGTGAGCGTTGTCTGTCGTAAAGTCTTTTGCCATTCGGAGGCTTGCTAGTAGGGTTTCGTAGTTGTTTGGTACTTTGAAGTCTAGAGTGATTGTCTGTTCGGGTATCGAATCATCTGGGGTGACAAGGACTACGCCTGCTCTCAAACCTTTGTAGTTGAATGAGCCGTCAACATGCAAATGGTAGAAGTCTCTATCGGGTAAAGCAAGCGCAGCTAGGGCATGCTCAGCTACCTTCAAGGCGTTGTCGGGCCACTTTGTTGTGTTGTAAATCCGTGGTAGGGAGTCGTGGAGCTGGCGCCATATTACACGTAGCAAGAGATGCTCAACTGCCGGTATTGGACCATTCTAAAGTTAAATTATGGAGTAAGGGTCAGCTAGGGCCGTGTGACATGCAGTAGAAGGTAGTGCTCAACTGCTAGTACATGTTGCTCCTATGAAGAATCTTTTCGGATACGAGGACAAAACTTGCTTCTGAGTGTGTCCTTCCAGTGTTCGGCCAACCTTGGCGTGTTTTTTGGGCCGAGTTGTTGCGTTCGTCAATAAACTTTGCATCCACCAGTGTCTACACCTTTATCGTCGTGCGTCTAGATTGGGCGAAATACTGTGTCATAAGGATAATTATGTGTATCTGAAGGTAAAACTTAAGCTTTCGGGTTACAACAACTATCGCCAAAGTTAGCATTTAAATTTCTGGTAGCATCGAGGAGAGCTTTTGAACTGTGGAATACAGGTAGTTAAGCCCTCAGCTCTTTTCGTATAATGGTAGACCTTATTGCTGCTTTAGATACCGTCAAACATGTGAATAAGTCCTCCACTGCTTTCGATTTGGATAACAGGGAGGTGATGTCAGGTACTTCTTTAAGTACTTGAATGTGCATTAGCAAGCCTCATCCCAAAGTGCATGCTTCTCTGCCAAAACGAAAGAGTCTGCTAAG
Organism: Pyrus communis; assembly: GCF_041283825.1. Taxonomy (NCBI): domain Eukaryota; kingdom Viridiplantae; phylum Streptophyta; class Magnoliopsida; order Rosales; family Rosaceae; genus Pyrus; species Pyrus communis. The sequence continues at coordinate 23,680,363 of NC_142581.1, forward strand.
GTTAGATTTTCTTTCATGATCAATTTTCCGAATAGCAGGAGGTCTGATGTAAGTCATTTTTGGAATGCTGTTTTAGCTATCAAGTCGTTGCATCCGACTATCCTTGCCTTCTCTGCTTTGAACCTCTTCACATAGTCGCAAAGCGATTCCTTTGGGTTCTTCTTGATATTGAATAAATGGTCCGACTTCTTTTTGATCGAGTGATAAGATGAATATTCTTTAGTGAAAACCAAAAAAAGTTTGTCGAAACACTGGATGGATTGTGGCGGCAGGGTGTAGAACCAATCTTGTGTCTCGCCTTATAGAGTGGTGGCAAATATCTTGCAAATGAGATCGTCGTTGTTTCGATAAAGGATCATTGCGCTTCGGTAATGCTTTAAGTGTCTCTCCGGATCTTCATCCCATTTGAAAGATATGAAATGTGGCATGCTAAACTCGCATAGAGGCTCTGCCTGCTCGATCTCGTCCATGCAGGGTGACCTGCTTATGTTGGTTATGTTTCGTCGTAGTGCCTGGTCGACGACCTCGTTGCATTGAAAATTACGTAATCGCTTGGTCAATAGTCTCTCTACTTCTTCCTGAATTTGCCTTTGTTAGGGTAGCAAAGCTCTCAGCTGCCCCCAGCCATGACCTGCTGGTCTAGGCTGCTCTTCGATGTGTTTGGCTCGTCTATGCCGTGGGTGCGATGCGTGTGGTGCATTCCTAGCAGAAGAGCGGGTTCTTCGCAAGCTGCTAGTTGAGCTTAAGCAAGATTGAGTGACTATTTCTCTCCGTCTGTCGTGCTGCCTACTCTGATGTAAGGTGAATAATGCTCCTTGCGGGCTTAGCCGCGAATGAATACTTCACCTGGAAGGTTGCTCATGTTGACTATCGGAGTATGACCTCAACCATGAATGTAGCTCATCTGTGGGCCTAGTTAAGAGTGCACACTCCTTCACGCACTAAGACGGAAGTATACGCTATCTTGAGGGCCTAATCGGGAGTGTACACTACCTGAATGCTCGATTCTGTCTTTCTGGGGCCTTTCATGGGCAAAGTTTGGAATTTGTAGGTCACAAGCTCACATGCAATTCATCTGGGGACCAATATCGAATGTTGGGTGGGAGGTGGAGACTGCTGGTGGGCTTTAAAATGTTCATTCAAAAAAATAAAAAATAAGAAAATGAATCGAACCTAAATTGAGTTGACAAAATTGAATCGAAATTAAACCGAATAAAAAAAAAATAAAAAAACCAAAAGAGAAACTGAATTGGTCTGAATAATGACTTCGGTTTAATTTTTGGTTTCGGTAAAAAATTGAATCATTCAGAACTGAACCCACATCTACGCCCATGTTTAATATTGGCCTTTGATCTATCAATAAAAAAAATGTTGACCCTTAATTTTGTTTGATTTATTCAATCCAATGATCATAAATAAAGAGTATGACAAGTGGGAAAAGGCAAGTGAAGAAGATAGTTAGCATTCATCTTGCTTTGTAGTTAGTCATGCTTTATTATAATATTTTTGATCTAATTTGATTAATACGCACTAGGGAAAACATTTTTGCTCATTACCCCAATTGGTGATGATACTCACCATTATATTTATCACGTTAGATGAGTTGAAATTTCAAAATCTATGTTTTAGACACAAAACTCAAAATTTAATTAAAAACATTAAAAGATAAAAATATTAAAATAATTTAAAATACCAAAACCATTAAAAAATTATAATAATTCATTTACTAATTTGAGTACTAATGTTTCAAAATAATAATTAATTTACAAAGTAATTTAAAACTATCAAACACATTAAAAGATAATTAATTTATGTGACAACGTGGTATGTATATATTAATTTAGTGTTATATTTTTCATTTGATTATTTATTTAAAATATAATTTCTTTAATGAATAACGGGTCAGGTCAAATTTCCAGTAAATATTAACAGATCGAATTCTGATCAAGTCATATTACCTTTTTATTTTAACGGATATTACATAACATAATCTGTTAAAATGTCGAATATAACAAGAAAAATACACAATACAAAAAACGCAACAAAACTACCAGATCTACTAAAAACCTCATGCTTTTTCTCTTTGCGTAGTCGTGGTTATATCTTCATGTACTCTTCTTTAACAAAAATATTCCTTCTCCACGTGGGTTCCACTAATGTTATACTTTCATGAATCTAGATCCTCTTTATGAAGATTTTGAGGATTCGTTTATCGTACATTGTACAATCAATTTTAATCAGATACTGTTTGTGTTCAATTTTAAATAATAAAATTTTAAATAATTTTTAATCACACGATAATCTATCTTATAAAACTTAATACAATGTCGTCATGAAGGAATGGAAAAGTGTAGTTAATAGTCTATCTTATAAAGCTTAATACAATGTCATCATGAAGGAATGGAAAAGTGTAGTTAATAGTCTATCTTGGAATGGAAAAGTGTAGCTAATAGTCTATCTTATAAAGCTTAATACAATGTCATCATGAAGGAATGGAAAAGTGTAGTTAATGGTCTTTTGCTTATATGTCCCACCTGTTTGTTTGGTAACATGCAGCAGTAATGTGTGTGTGAGATGTATATGTAACCATCCAATAAAAAATAACATGCAGCAGTAACATGCAGCAGTAATGTGTGTGTGAGATGTATATGTAAGCAAACAAAAAATAACCATCCAAACAAAAAATAACCATCCAAACCAAGAACTCACCAGTAAGCAAGCAGAATATGATTCAAAATCTTCCAATTTCCAAACTTTCTCAGTAATAAGTGGCTCCGGAATCTGAAACCAATTCCCAAACAATCAAGAAAATGCATATAATATTCTTGGAAATGCAGCAATGCAAGTAAATGCAATCAGAATTCAGAAGTGTCCTTAAATAGCCTAATAAATAACACTGAAGGTTCTCGGTTTAGTTTGCAGTTTTTCTCATGTACTTCAAATTTCAAAATTCAAATCGTGTGCAGGGCCTGCAAGGCAGTAACATGCAGCAACATGCATGCACTCACCATTCATGACATTTTACCAAAATGTTTCAAGAAACTATGCTCTTTTCCATAGGCTAAAGAAACTGTTTTCTGCAATATTGGCCAAGTACTTATTGTGTGTGTGTGTGTGTGTGAGATGTATATGTATATGTATTATATTATATATATATATATATATATATATATATATATATATGCAGGCAGAAGGCCTCGGTTCTCATTCTTGCATTGCATACAGGTCCTAACTTCTAATCCCATTAAATCAGAAAATATGATACATTTTTAAATACTAGATGACAACCATGCATTGCACCACATGCATCCAAACCAAGAACTCACCAGTAAGCAAGCAGGATATGATTCAAAATCTTCCAATTTACATCCAATGTTTGAAACTTCAACGCCTACTTGACAATAAATACAATAAATATTACACCAAAAGCCATGTGTAGAACATATATAAGATATTCTACAAGCAAGTGTTACAATAAGAAATAAATACAATAACTCCCGTCTCACAGAATTCAGGAATGCTAATGAGTCTCCTTTCCATTTAAACCAACAAAAGTCCCTGTTACATACATAGAAGGTGAAAGCACATGCCTAGAAAACTTAACTCTTCCACTGCATCATAATTCAGCTTAGACAAAAGAAGTAAGCATGATACAAGGCAACTATATCAAAAGAAGTAAACAGTTGATGCTCTTGTGACCTTTATTGTATTTATCTTTTATAAGTCGACCTTTCTAGTATGTCGGGTAACAAGATTAACCTTAGGAAGTCAAGAGATGAAATGCTCAAAAGCGTTGTTTCATTTTTAAATCAAATCCGAATCAAACTGTTTAAAAGAAAATGAGATCAACCGTTAACATTGAATCCTTTTTACTAACTTGGCTTTAAGTAAGCATCTGAAGAATGGATATACTTAAAGACAGAAATCTGAGTTCAAACGCCTAGGGGTGTTGAAAACCAAGATCAGACATGAATGGCCAACCATTTCACACCCACAGTCCCACTCACTCATCTCACACTCACTCACGAATTTTAGATACATAACGAAACAAGACAAGAACCCCAACCTCAACATAGCATACCATTTCCTACCTACATTACCAATAAGGAAGCCTTTTCATGCATGGTACCAGTAAAATATGGACCGACAATCCAACACAACGAAATAACAAAATGAGGCGTGAACGAACAAGTAAAAGCCACAAGTGTTAGATACAATATTTCTAACAAGTTACAGAGGAAATTTTCCTTTTCATAATCAAAGCTCAAAAGAGGCGCTACACCTAGAAATGATGATTCTACTCAATAGAAAACTATAATCATGCTGTAACTAGTGGCTTCATCCATGAGGATCTGGCAAACAAAGCAACAAAACCCATAAATTAAATGTCTAAAACAACCTCTTTAAAGTTTAAACCCAGAAGAAGCTATTAACAATTTTAGCTTACATGCATTAAGATTGCAGCTTCAGCCTTCAATTACCAATTTTAGTTCACTGACTGACCATATAATCGCAGCAGTCCATATAATCAAATCGCAGCTTCAGCCTTCAAAACCAATAAACAAGTTTCTGCTAGTAATCAAATCGCAGCAGTCCATATAATCAATCGAAAAGCTTATGCAATCATAGCCCCAAAAACCCTAAATTCCCAAATCAGAAACCCTAATTCATAAATTACCTAGGAATTTGCAGGATGATGGTAGTGTTCTCGACGGCGAGGTTGGTGTCGACCGTGTGGTGGTGGTCGGAACTCACGATTGGGAGGATTGAAGGAGAGTCAGGACTCAGGAGACAATCCTGCGATGGTGATGTCGACAGTCACTGACTCACTATGAGTCTCAGGGAGTCGAGTCAGTACTCAGTAGGGGTCTGAGACTCTGAGACGAGAGAGGAGATGAGATTTGGGGAGTGAGGTCTGACTCTGAGACGGTCGAGCGAGGTCTGAGACGAGAGAGGAGAGGAGATTTGGGGAGTGGGGTGTCGAGTCGAGTCAGTCGACTGTGGGTGTGGTGTGGGAGTCTGGCAGGCAGAGACAGAGTGATTAGATTAAATCAACGGATCAGATTCAATCAACGGATTTTTGGAAGGTGGAAACGGTTCGGGTCGGGGACCCGTTTCTCAGCAATTAGGACCCGTCCCGCCCCGCAAATGACATGGACCCGACCCGCCCCGCCCCGTTTCAGAATTTTAAAAACAAGACCCGCCCCGTACCGGCCCCGAATCGCTTGGACCCGCCCCTACCCGCGGGTCCAGGCCCCGTTTGCCCAGCCCTAAGTCCTAGTGCTGATCCTACTCAACTCTCGTACTAAATTCTGTTTTTCTGGGGCCTTGCATGCCCAAAGTTTTCAATTTGGTTTTTTTAGAAAAAACGATCCCTGAGATTTGCATAAATTCTCAATTTGGTCCTTGAGATTTAAAATCAATAGAATTGGTCCTAAGTTTGTCCACCATCAATCATTTTGATCATTCTTTGAAAAATCTCCATTAAATAAGAATATAATGACCAAAATACCCCTATTTTTTGTCAAATCATTTTGGCACATTGTTTATTAAATTAAGGGTATATTTATCATTTGGATCCTTATTTAACATAATTTTGCACAGAATGACCAAAATGATTGATGATGGACAATCTTAGGGACCACTTCTATTAATTTCAAATCTCAGGGACCAAAGTGATGTGTTATGCAAATCTGAGGAACTATTTTGGCTAAAAAAACCTTCCAATTTTTATGTCACAAGCTTATAGGCACTTCATTTGGGGACCATATTGAACACTGGGTGGTAGGTGGAGGCAGGGGCAAAGCCACATAAGAGCGAAGGGGGGCGGCCGGCCCTCTGCTTGCCAAAAAAAAAAGTCAGGAGTGAGGCTTAAACCCCTCTGGTTCGGCCGAAATCTGGGAACCACGGTCGTGCTAAGTGATTCCTGCACACAGGGTTTTTTTTTTATTTTTAAAATCCAGGCCAAAACGACATCGTTTTGGGCCTGGTAAGAAAAAAAATATTGTTTGGTAAACGGCGTCGTTTTCCATTGATCAAATAAAAAAAATTAAAAGAGGGAGGGACCAGTGGTCCCCATCCCCAATCCCACCCTGTTTCAATTATTACTCCCCACCTTCCCAGATTACAAATCTCATCCCCCCCCCCCCCACCCTTACCCTCTTCCCAGACTTCAATTTTCAAAATTGTCCCAAATCCCAGGATTGAACACAGGAAAGCACAGTAGCCATCCCATTCCGTTGGCCACCAAGCTCCAGACGCCACGCCAGCCACTTTAATTGAGGTAAATTTTTCATTTTTTATTTTTAATTTATGGTTATCGATTATTGAGTATTCATATAAATACTATGATTATTGATTTTTTTTTTTTGAAGTACGTAAAAGAGGATTCATACATTATATATATTATAGGAACTTGAATCACATATGGTCTACCAATAAAAATTGATTGAAGTAACCATTATAAACCCTAATCAACTTACTCAATTTTTAATTGTTGTTTAAAATAAAAATTGAATTCTTGATTATTCATGTAATTGTTCGTATTGATTAATTAAATTCGTGGTTTGATTAGATATTACCTATAGTCTACTCTAGGATTAAGAGTCTAAGATTTTTTTTTTTTTCTTTCATTGTACAGTTACGTAATGGAACTATACTATAAGAAATAGTGCTTAAATCCGTCTCTAAATATTCCGGATAGTCCTCCTCTTCCTTCAAATATTCTGGGTAGTCCTCCTTCACCTTCAAATATTCCAAGTAGTCCTTCGAGTATTTTGGGTAGTCCACAACAAAGTGAGGTTACTGAGTTGGATGAAATATTAGCTAATCTTCCTGCAAACCCTAGACAGAGACATCGAATGCTTGAAAATGAACCTTGTCAACCTAACGTATAAGTTCGGCCCCCTCTCAAGAATTTCTGGCTTCGCCACTGGGTGGAGGCGGCTAGTGGTGTTTTATGATTTTTTTATATTTTATATTTTATATTTTTATTTTTTGTAGAAATAGCAAGTGGAATTTTTTAGGCTCCTTAAGCATTAGCAAGCTGTGAAGTCTAGATTTTTAGGTTCGGTTTTTCTTGTCAACATTGTAAGTGTACCACATACTCAATCTAGCTTTAGACTTTTTTCTGTTTATGGATTGTGTCTACTGGGAAGAAAAGTTCAAGGATGTGGCACATCTCACTTCAAAATGTTTGTTCATGCAGATGCATTTCATGCCTACATTCATGTTACATTTTGTCTAGCTTATTTGTCTAGTCAACCACGCGCGCGAATTTCTAGCAAGCTTGACATGCAATTTAAGACTTGCCCACATAGGCTAACTGATAGATTTTTGGTGTTTGTCTGTTTTTCACCCTTGATCTTTTCAGCTTCTTTTGAAGCTTGACGCGTGCCCTATGTGTTGAAAAATGAACCAAAGGAAAGGGATCCTCTCCAGATCCCTTCCTCCTAATTCACCAAGTCTAGGGATCCGAGTCATTGAAATTTGATCAAACGGCTACAAACAGGGATCCACTTTAAAAGTTATAATAACTTTAGCTGTTGAATCAAATTTCAATGGGGCGGATCCCCGTACTTAGTGGATTAGGAGGAAGGTATCTTAAGAGGATCCCTTTCCATTCTTAAATATACCAATTTGTTAAAAATGCACCCATTTTTTAAATAAAATTGAATACAAAAGGTACATGACGAAAACTAACCGTACAATATACGATAAACGAATGCAATGAAGTGATATCTGAAATCCTCACAAAGAGAATCCTCATCCGCGTTCAGCCCCAAAAAAAACCCAGCCAAACAAACACGCAAAAGGCATAGACAATGAGGTATAAGCAGCAACAACAAAAAGCTAAAATCCAGCAACGTAAAATACCTGTTCTACCGATTTCCGTCTCCCGTAAAAATCCTATAGGCTAGAGGACCAAGTGTTTCTTCTGTTTTGTTTTAGGACCAAGTGTGGACTCCGTAAACTCACAATAACAAATGTTCCGTGTTCATATTAATAGAATGAAATTCTATCTTTATTTGAATTCAAACAAAATTGAATCGTTGAATCGTATCGGTTGATGCGTTTAGAATGGTGTAGTGTGTAATTATTTTAAAAACTGTGGTTGTAAAATAGCTTACGTGGCTGTGAGAGACTAAACACTAGTGGCGTGTTTACGTAACCGTAATCAAAATAGAGGAATTGGATTGAGAAGGAATTGAATTGTGGAGAAATTGAATTGATAAGGAGTCAGAATTGAATTCCCGTTGAAACTATTTACTTAAATGTTCTAGAATCAAAGTAAAAATGAAATGAAATTCATATCAGTTGTTTACTAATTTACCTGAATCGGAATAGAAATCAATATAATTACTAAAATGCCCTTTAGTTCTTTATTTTTATTTTTATTTCATCTATATTTATTTTTAATCACATTTTCATTAGTTACTTTAAAATGGACTCAGATCCAACGGTCAAATTATTTTCACCTCTTTCTCTCTCTCTCTCTCCCCGCTCAACTCTTCTCTTTCTCCCTCACTTAGAAGCACCCACCACCACCACACCTGCATCTTCTCAATCTTCTTCAACCTCAGCCCACCCCAATTAAATTCCTTGTTTATTTTGTATTTCTTATATTCGAATCTTTAATTTTTGCTATATGTTCAGTGATATTTTTGTAGGTCCTTTGAATTGGGACATTATTCAACACGAAGAGGAAGAATTTGCAACATGGGAGGTTGGGGTGGGAGAGAGCCGGAAAGGGTTGCTGGGTTATGTAAGATGTGGAGCTACAGTGCGAGGGTGGATGTCCAGAAAAATATTTTGAAGTATTTATACATCTATTGGAGATTAAATTTAGAATTGGCTAAAATGGCTATTTCTTTAAGGGCTTGTAGAAGGATCCAACACTCGGTGGAAGACCATAGTCACGATCAGAATAAAAATGGAAGTTTTATGGGGAAGTTTGGGATGCTAGTTCAAATTCATCTTCCTAGTTCCAACACTCGGCGGTGCTGCGTCTGTCGAAGCATCTGCGAAGCCTCTTGACAAGAGGGTATAATAGGAAAGAAGAAATGCATTCCCGATCCCGGAATCCAAATACCTCACCCATGGAGGGAGTCCAATTCCTCCAATTTCAGGAATTGAATTCCATTTTTCGTGTGGGTCCCACACATTGTTGATTCCTCTAAATTGTAGTAAACACAAGAGTTATCTGTAATCAGAATTGGAGTCCTTATTTTCATTCCGATTACGGGTGCGTAAACACACCCTAGGAGTATTTTTGCTCATCACTATTTAGTGTGGTGTATGCTTACTACCGTATTTATCATTGTTAAATTAGTTTGAATTTCAAGATTCGTGTAGTAAATAAACACAAATCTTAAAATTCAAACTCATCTAATAGTGATAAATAAGGTGGTGAGCAAAAATGCACCCCCAAATACTAGGAAGGAGGTATATAGTGGACTGAATCCATATGAGGCCTTTAAAATTGGACCTATATTAAAACACCGCTTTAATAAGGATATGGATCTCATCCGGATTCAAATTGTGAAGATCATAGGAATCCTCACATCTTAGTTATTCATTGTACATCGTACAGTAAAAAATTACTTGAATTTTATTATTTAAAATTAAACATAAATAGTACTTAACGAAAACTGATTGCATAATATACGATAAACAATTAAAATGTGAGAATGTTTAAGATTTTCATAAAATAGATCAGGAGAGCATCCTCATTCCTTTACTAAAGTATGCATTTCTTTCCGCACTTCCAAGCATGAAATATGGCTTCTTCCCAAGAAAATGCAATTTCCAGTAATTGGAAGAGTCTGTGGAAGATACCCAGTCAAAAAGTAATGAAGCATTAAATTGAAGGTTGATTGGAGAGGACACGGCAGGATAAGGTCTGCCTTTAATTTACAGTAGATTACGAAATGGACTTTATCGTCTCGAGCCGTAGACTAGATTGTACGCAACCAGCACGAAAAAGAGCATGCGGTAAGAAAATTTTACGGACTGATACTAAGAGTAATTTCAATAGAAATGTTAAAATAGAAATGTCAAACATTGTTTTGATATTTGAAATGGAAATGTCAAAATTTTTCTTTTTTCAACCGAATGTTATTTTGTTATAAATAATAAGAAAAACTAATGAAAATAACTTAAAAACTATGAGCTTTAACAATAAGGACAATATAAAAGGTAAAGTAAATAGTATCATGATTAAATTTTTAGTGTAAAAATATGATTTTTCGTTAAAGTAAACAGTACTAGAAGTTTTTTTTTTTTTTAAAGTTCCCTAAATAATATTATAGAACTCATAGTATTTATATGAATAATCAATAATCATAGTATTTATATGAATAATTTATAGTAGATTACGAAATGGTCCTTATCATCTCGAGCAGTAGACTAGATTGTACTCAACCAGCACGAAAAAGAGCATGCAGTAAGAAAATTTTACGGACTGATACTAAGAGTATTTTCAATGGAAATGTTAAAATAGAAATGTCAAACGTTATTTTGATAGTTGAAGTGGAAATGTTAAAAAAAAAAATTTTCAACCGAATGTTATTTTGTTATAAATAATAAGGAAAATTAAAGAAAAGAACTTGAAAACTTTGAATTTTAACGATAAGAACAAAATAAAGGGTAACGTAAATAGTATCATGATTGACTTTTTTTAGTTTAAAAATGTAATTTTTCGTTAAAGTGAACAGCACCGAAAGTTTTTCTTTAAAGAAAGTTCCCTAAATAATATTATAGAACTCATTATAAAAAGAAATCAATTAAAATAATTTTCAAAATATATAATTAGTGCATTAATGGGATTGACATAATAAAATAAGAGAAATTTTATTCGAACTCTTATAGCCTCTTTCTACACCCATATTATTTTTAACTAAAATACTAATATCTCATTAAACCCAAGTTTACCACCTCATCTATCATCACAAACTCAATTCAACATGTAAAATTTTCTTTACATCTATTTAGAAAATAAAATTCCAATTGAACATAAGCATAAAGTCGTATGGCCTGCTTTCGTTAGTGTAATACAGTATTAAATCGTAATTGATGTAGTACAACATTATTCTGTGTAGAAATTAATAGAATTTCTTAAGATGATGTGCCCCATTGCTGGAGCTGCAACGTACATCACATGGTTGCTAGCTAATTTGTTTGTACTTTGGTGTCTCTTTGTGCACTTCCATGCATGAAATATGGCTCCTTCCCAAGAAAATACAATTTCCAGTAATGGAAGAGTATGCGAAAGATACCCAGTCACAAAGTAATGAAGCACTAAATTGAAGGTTGATCGGAGAGGACACGACAGGATAAGGTCTGCCTTCAATTTACAGTAGTTTACGAAATGGTCCTTATCGTCTCCAGCCTTGGACTAGATTGTACGCAACCAGCACGAAAAAGAGCATGCGGTAAGAAAATTTTACGGACTGATACTAGGAGTATTTTCAATGAAAATGTTAAAATAGAAATGTCAAACGTTATTTTGATAGTTAAAGTGGAAATGTTAAAATTTCTTCTTTTTTTTCAACCGAATGTTATTTTATTATAAATAATAAGAAGAACTAATGAAAATGATTTAAAAACTTTGAGTTTTAACGATAAGGGCAAAATAAAGGGTAACGTAAATAGTATCATGATTGACTTTTTAAGTTTAAAAATGTAATTTTTCGTTAAAGTGAACAGTACCGGGAACTTTTTGTTAAAGTTCCCTAAATAATATTGTAGAATTCATTTTAAAAATAAATCAACTAAAATAAATTTTCAAAATATATAATTAGTGCATTAATGGGACTGACATAATAAAATAAGAGAAATTTTATTTGAACCCTTATAACCTCTTTCTACACTAATTTACTTTCTACACTGTTGACCCTAAAAACTACCAAGCCTACATGGCGCGTAGGCCGAGTAATTAATAAGCTAACTACGTCCTTCGGTTGATTCGAGGCGTGCCAACTCATCGGCCGAGCTCGACCGAGGAGTAAAATATGTTGATGTTACGTTGAGTGCGCTGTTGACTTCTTGATCTTGCGACTACGGCTGAGGAAGAAACACATCTCGGCCTTCGGGTTCTAGAGCCTGAAGACAAAGCTGCTAGTTCTGCAAAGTTCAATATCAAATTTGGCTTCCAATGTGCTGAATGGAGTAACCTGTAACACATCACTTCGCCGAGAAAGCAATGAGATGACCTCTACCAATAAGGATTCGAAAATCTTTCTCGACTGAGACTTGGATAGATAACCAGTCAGCCTCGACGCAGTGCTGTTTATCCAAACTGAAGGTGCTCTACGGTCGGCTGATTCTACAACAATAGTGTTGTTTATCCAAACTAAAGATGTCACCAGTTGCCTTCATAGTGTTGTTTATCCAAACTGAAGATGTGCTGGCGGAAAAAGAAAATAAAAATCTCAAGGTTGTTGAGTGGTTTCGCGTAGAGCGAGAGTTTGCGCATGACAGTTTGTGTGTTGAATTGGAGGGGTTAAATGTTGCCTGCGACTCTGTATTTATAGCTCCCATATTTTTTGCTTGGCACAGCTTGATAGTGTAAAAACTGACTGAAACTCAAACTTGTAGAATGACTGATCCACGACATAGGCGCTACAGCCTATCTTCAGATGATTGACTTTTCAAAGATAATAAAAACCCAACCTGACTTATACCATCATGACTAAAAGCCTAGCCTACCTAGGCTTGCTTATCTTATCATAATTCCATCACCTATCCATGCATCCTGATCCCCATTTAATGAATTTCAAATTCATTTTAATTCATTTTTGGCTACTTGTCAATCTGTCATCACCACCTCACGCCAGACATCCCAAATTAATTTGAACTGTACGCTTGCTTGGGGATATAATCTGCATCCTATCCCGTTTAAGAATATGCCAAGATAATTCATATTAAAAGATAATTATTATGATAAAAACCATTATATTATCCTTTAACAATAACAAAATTATCTTCACTTTTCTATCCGACGGTTGGGAGCTATGCTCACTCAATGGCCTTGATTGCACGGGCCGATGGTGTAAATTTGGGTCCAAGCATTGCCCTCTAGTTTCCTTGATTTTCAGCTTCTAAGTCGAATCGTTAAGGAAATTAATTGTTCGTAGCCAACAAAATCTCGTCGTATCGCTGAAAAAAAAAAACTTTGTTCCTTGGCAATAACATGTCTGTTTTGCTAATGTTGTGGTCTTCCTCGACTGCCACAATTCTATACAAGGCTCGGCGACTTTGCCAAAAAAACCTTCTAATTACTTCGACCATCCAACTCATACGGTCGAATTACAAATGGGGCCGAGAAGAACCTGATTCTTGGTAGCTCGGCCTATCACCCATCATGAATGTTGCAATCACTTTTCTGAAACAATCACATGTGGATAGCTCGGCCAAGTTTGGCCTGTCATTCAGCCATACACTCCTCAGCATTATTATATATATAACCAAGGCCATAAAAAACAAAATCAAATCTTGGCATATTGGCCTATTCTATCCAACTTGGAATGATGTTGTCAACCATGCATATTTCTATCACATTTTATTCTTTTTTGACTCCCAGCTTCACCAAATAGTCTATGGTAAACTCACCGAATAACATCCTTATTTATTTGATGCTTTTTAAGTCCAAAAACTTGAAGAAATTATGGGAAAACCAAAACAAGTGTCTCCATTGAGATTGGGGCCCGAGACAAACCATTCTTGGCAGCTCGGCCTGTCATCAATGAAAGTTAGCAACTTAGCAATCATGGTAGCACACATTACACAAAACACTTTTTCATGTAAGCATATATATTTACTACAGGCCGAATGACCTTATGGTAACTTATGTCGAACACCAGCTCATGCTTGCCGAGCTCGGCAAACAGTTGGCTCTATATATATATATACACCTTAGTTGGGGCTTTAAAACTTCAAAATCACCATCCATTGATAACATAAATAAAATAAAATAAGCTTGTTTTCTCTATAAAAGCTCTTAGGCAGAATGAACGTATGATAAACATTGATTATAACTAGGATTTAATTATTGCGTGTGGGTTTATTGATAAATTTTAGTTTTATGTTGATCTTATTGTGTACTTGATGGTAATTATGCAATATGATAAGAAAGACAATTCACATTTAAAGTTTAAGTTAGGTGTAGGAAGAGGTTATATGAGTTCAAATAAAATTTCTCATAAAATAATTAAAAATTATTTGACATCATCTTTTCTTATATGTAAAATTGAAAAAGTAAAAACTCATGTGTCAATCCACATAGGATTGAGATATTGGTTGGAACTTGCTCCTACCTTCAAATTTGATTATATGTCATTCCGATTAGGATTTAACATCTTTTTTGGAGATGGTCTAAAAGCTTTGCTCAATCACCTAGAGGCCTCATGGGTAGTGGCAAAGCTAGGAATTCTCGGGAAGCGGGGCGAACTTATATGTTAGGTTGACAATGTTCATTTTCAAGCATTCGACGTCTCTGTCCGGGGTCTGCATAAAGATTAGCTAATATTTCATCCAACTCAGTAACCTCACTTTGTTGTGAACTACCCGAAATACTCGAAGGAGGACAACTCAGAATATTTGAAGGTGAAGGAGGACTACCTGGAATATTCGAAGGACGAGAAGGACTATCCGGAATATTTGGAGACGGATTTAAGCATTGTTTCTTATAGTATCGTTCCATTACATAACTGTACAATGAAAGAAAAAAAATATCTTAGACTCTTAATCCTAGAACAGACTATAGGTAATATCTAATCAAACCACGAATTTAATTAATCAATACCAACAATCATATGAATAATCAAGAATTCAAATTTTATTTTAAACAACAATTGAAAATTAAGTTGATTAGGGTTTATAGTGGTTACTGCAATCAATTTTTATTGCTAGACCATATGTGATTCAAGTTCCTATAATATATATAATGTATGAATCCTCTTTTATGTACTTCAAAAAAAAAATCAATAATCATAGTATTTATATGAATAATCTATAACCGATAACCATAAATTAAAAAAAATTAAAAATTTACCTCAATTAAAGCGGCTAGCATGGCGTCTGGAGCTTGGTGGTCAACGAAATTGTCACATCCTGGCCCGAGCCCCCACCACATCCCGGGCTTGACTCCATCGTAGCATGATATTGTCCGCTTTGGGCCCCAACCACGCCATCACCGTTTTGTTTCTGGGAACTCACATGAAAACTTCCCAATGGGTCACCCATCCTGGGATTACTCTCGCGCGAACTCGCTTAACTTCGGAGTTCCTACGAAACCCGAAGCCAGTGAGCTCCCAAAAGGCCTCGTGCTAGGTAGAGATGGGAATATACATATAAGGCTTACAGGATCCACTCCTCTGGGCGATGTGGGATATGTTACAATCCACACCCCTTAGGGGCCCGACGTCCTCGTCGGCACACTTCTGGTCAGGGATTGGCTCTGATACCAAATTGTCACATCCCGGCCCAGGTCCCCACCACATCTCGGGCTTGACTCCAGCGTAGCACGGTATTGTCTGCTTTGGGCCCCAACCACGCCCTCACGGTTTTATTTCTGGGAACTCATACAAGAACTTCCCAGTGGGTCACCCATCCTGGGATTGCTCTCGCGCGAACTCGCTTAACTTCGGAGTTCCTACGGAACCCGAAGTCAGTGAGCTCCCAAAAGGCCTTGTGCTAGGTAGAGATGAGAATATACATATAAGGCTTACATGATCCACTCCCATGGGCGATGTGGGATATGTTACAGAACGGGATGGCTATTGTGCTTTTTTGTGTTCAATCCTGGGATTTGGGACAATTTTGAAAATTGAAGTCTGGAAAAAAGGTAAAGGTGGGGGGATGAGATTTGTAATCTGGGAATAGGGAGTAATAATTGAAACGGGGCGGGATCGGGATTGGGATAGGGATCGGATGGGGACTAGTGGTCCCTCCCTCTTTTAATTTTTTTTATTTTTATTTGATCAATGGAAAACGACACCGTTTACCAAATGAAATTAAATTTTTTTTTTTTTTACCAGCCTGGATTTTAAAAATTTAAAAAAAAAAAAAAAAAGCCCTACGTGCAGAAATCACTTAGAACCACCGTGGTTCCCAAATTCCAGCTGAACTAGAGGAGTTCAAGCCTCACTCCTGACTTTGTTTTCCGGCAAGCGGAGGGGCGGCCACCCCCACCCCCCCCCCCCCTCCCTTCACTCCTATGTAGCTTCGCCCCTGCTCGTGGGATTGAATTAGAATAACACACTGTATTTGAAGTATGTTGAACGAAAAATTAAGGATAAAAGATGTTGCAGTAGCTGAGACTCCTCACAGAGTTGCAGGTTTTCGACCCGACCAGAGGGGCGGACCGTTTCCTGAATATACAAATGTATCATGAAACTCTACGCCTTCTGTTTTCAATAATATTGATATTCAGGAAGTTGTATTATTACACCACAAATTATTACTGTTAAAGGACAAATGCACTTCCTGTAGGCATACGGCAAGTATTTATCGTAAACACAATATCTTCAACTTGCGTGCAACCTTTGGCTGCTAAACAAGCCTTGACTTATACCATTGTCTTATGCAACCATCCACAATATGCACGAGCTTCTCATTGAAAAGAAAGAATGAGAATGTTCTTCGGATTCTCTGTATAAGGATTTTGAGAATCCTTCAATTATATTCATTCATCGTATATCGTGTAATTAGTTTTCATCATGTACTGTTTATATTCAATTTTAAATGAAAAAATTTATAATAATTTCTAACAACATGATGTACAATAAACATACGTGATTGGAAGATCTTTGAGATCCTCTCATTCGAAAAAAAGGTCATGAACACGCAATTTACAATCTATATGGCAGTCAAATACTAGCTAATCAAAGGGACTAATTACAAGATCATAACAGGGACACGTTCAAGCTAACAATAGATCAACATTCGAAGCGTACGTGGACAAGTTTTCTACCATTAACTACTTCATCCCACACCATTGTTTCACACTGTTGAAAAAAAAGAAATATCTCTGTGAATACAGACAACTTTTAATTAAACGACCATCTTCTGAACTGTCATTTCCAATTTACCCCTTTCAGAGGCGAAATGTAACAGTTTGTATTAGTTATTACTTGAATTAGTAAGAATTATAGTCAATTTGAAGTTTAGGCTTACATTTGTTCCATAGCATTTTTGTTCATAACCGTAAGTTAAAGTGTATGTTTATCATGCACCAAATCATATCTTACTTAACTTTGGTTATTTTTTTTTTTAATTATAAAAAATAAAAAAATAAAAGAAACACTTAATGCAAACGTTAACTAAAATTAAGTGAAATGACACGTATCAGATGATTAAATGTAGAATAAAGATACATCATAATTATAGTGGTAAGTAAAAACACTCTCAATTTTATTCAATTTTTCATTAAGTAGCGTCATTTAAGAGTCATACGATTATCTTTCGAGGGCACAAAGTCTTTACTAATACAGGACTTAATATTGGCAATGTTCCTTGTATGTTATGATTTTGAAACTTTCGTAATATAGATACGGACAAATCGAATTTATATTATACGACGGCAATTTGCAATTAGGACCACCCGGTCAGCATTGCAACCGAGGTTGATGAAGGATCCTTTGAATTCTGCAATAGTTTGAGTTTTGTTCTTGTTTTGTAAACGAAAGGTTGAGACTAGAACTATCTTATACGCTTGATGTTTGCCATCTGTCATAGGCTCATGGCAGATAGGTGTGTCAAGTTGGTCCTGTAGATTAAGGAAAGAATATTTGGTGAAATTGAGTTCTGCATTACACATTTATACCGGATTGGATCAAACAAGATTAGGCTATCTCCAATAATTATGTCACTATACATACAAAGAAAAAAAACTAATATCAATCAGTTTACCAATCAGCAGCTTATTTCTTGGAATCCTTTTCAACTGGTTCTTGAAATAAGTGGTCCAAAAATGTCGGATTAGAATTATCTTTTCCTCTTTTTATCTCTTTTCATTTATTGTGCTCACATTCTCTATTTTATCTTTCTTTTCTATAAAAAATTAATATAAAATGTTGATGTGACTTAACCGTAACGTTCAAATAGAAAAAAAGAAAAAAAAAAAGGAAAAAATATAAGAGAGAAAATCCTACTTCAAAAGTGATTCCTTATTCAAATGTCAAAACAGACCAACATCACTTGCGCCTGTTCATGTATAATAATAGCTTTTCACAGAAAAGATATAATAATATAATACTATTATGTGATCAAACATTTCGAGCATACGTGTACAAGTTTTCTACCATCAACTATTTCGTTTTCTACCATCGACTATTTCGTTTTCTACCATCGACTATTTCGTTATGCAATACCAGGCTAGTAATTAGTTGACAATTCAAAATAAAGTAATTAGTTGACAATTCAAAATAAAGTAATTAGTTGACAATTCAAAATAAAGAACACGATTTTTTGAAAAAGAAACAAAGATCCGCCATCCAGAGAAATCGACAACTCTAAATATACATAGAAAGATCCGTCATTAACCCAAAAAAAATAGTTGGCAATTAATGTATTCAACAAGATTTGTTAGTTGACAATTCAAAATAAAGAACACGATTCTTTGAAAAAGAAACAAAGATCCGCCATCCAGAGAAATCGACAACTCTAAATATACATAGAAAGATCTGTCATTAACCCAAATGAAAATAGTTGGCAATTAATGTATTCAACAAGATTTGCAGAGGTCGCTTTTAACGTTTCGTTAAAGTACTCTTCGTGTTATACGGGATGTCATTTTTAATACTGCATTAATTCTTAATAAAATCGCTATCGTTTCGTTTTGTTCTAAAAATAAGTACATATTCTCTTCAATGCTCCTGCATGAAGAGGTGGAAGTACAAATTTACTCTTAAAGGACTAGATTGACTAATTCCTACTAATTTAAGGGGTTAAACAACATTTTATTCTTGTTTAATAAAAGGGTAGTATTAATGAGATTAAATTTATAAATCAAATTTTATAAACTAAATGATATGGATATTGATAATTAAGGATTCGTTTAAATGTGCTTTTAAAATAATTGAAAGCGCTTTTAGAGAAAATGATTTTGGATCCAAAATCACTTTTAAGTGTTTTTTTTACAAGAAGTACCAGTTATGTACTTCTTCTAGAAAACACTTTAAGTGTTTTTCCACCGTTTACTAGCATTTTTACTAAGGATTGTTTCCAAAAATATTTTTAGTTATTTTAAAAGTATATCCAAATGAGATTATTACTTACATGTTGATTAGTGTGCTTATTTCTCATCAGTGAAATATCATTTGAATTTGTACATTTAGTATAAAAATTTAATCTCCTTACGTTATCATTAATAAAAAGAGAGGACGCTTAGCCAAAAAAAAAACTAAAAACTAAAAAAAAACTACTCTTCTAAGCAAAAATAAATAAATAAATGAAATCCACTCGTTTTCCATTTCAAACATGTTTTTCATTTTAAGTATACTATTATTTTCCACCACTCTTTTTCCTTTCAAGCATGGTGAATTGAATTCAAATTCTTTTTCCTTTCTAAATCGGCTTCTAGCCACCGGCATTTTCCTATTCTTGTGGTAACGTGTACAAGCTTGAATCGTCGGTTGTGAGTCCAAAAGATAGTACACTTTTTAAACATAAGTAATGATAGAAAAATTAAATTTGTAAATAATGACATTGAAGTTGATGATTGAATTATTATTTAAGCGTTAATAAACGTATTCATTTATATTGGTGACATATCATTGAGTTTACAAATTTTATCTATAAATTTAATCTCTCTAAAATTATCCTTTAAACATTACTCTAACATCTTAACTAAATTTGCAAAAAAAAATAATTTCTACGATTTTGTAGTCACTTAACTAAACCAAAATCTACCCACAAAAATAAATGTTCAACAAATTGATGTGTATTTAATTAAATGAAATCATTAATATCGCGACCTGCCTGTAAAATAAGTACGAGTCACGGAAATTAACAACTTGCATGTGGTGAGCAAGTTCTGGGTACTGTCCATCCACGTCATCCCTCTCGCAAGCGTTACCGCGGGCTCAACCAAACGCTTCTCGACCCAGAGAACACGTTCAAATAAGACCGCACAGACATAATGTTAATAATGTTATTCTTATCGTATTTTTATATCATAATTGTATATCATCTTATGTGATATATGATGTAAACAGCCACATCATCTAAATTAATTAATATTTAATTTTAAAATATTAATCAATAATTAATAAAAATATTATTAATTAAATGATAATTGTGGTATACGAAATGTTTTCTTCTGCCACGTAAGATTACACAAGTGTTTTAATTAATAAAAAGATTGAAATTAAATGATGTAGTATGTACAACTTATCTGCTATCTAATATGGTAAAAAAATATGATATAAAATTGTAGTAAATATACCATTACCAGTATGTTATCAGCTATATAATACGCGCTCATTGCATGAAGCTAACAGCATAATAATCTCTGGCCTTCACCAATTTACTAAAACATGGCGGTAAACGTTAGCGTGAGGGAGTCAACAATCGTCAAGCCGACAGAGGAGACGCCGAAGCAGGTTCTGTGGATGTCCAACTTGGACTTGGTAATTCTGGGCAAGCACACCCCCAGTGTATATTTCTACCGGCGAAGCCAAACCGGCAGCCATCATGGCAACTCGTTCTTCGACCCGGCGGTGCTCAAGCGCGCCCTCGCCAAGGCCCTCGTGCCCTTCTACCCATTGGCGGGGCGCCTCCAGCAGAACGAAACCGGCCGTTCCGAAATCAACTGCAATGGGGAGGGGGTGCTGTTTGTTGTGGCGGAGACCGCTTCCGTCCTCGAGGATTTTGGCGATTTTGCGCCGACTCCTGAGTTCCGGAAGCTCATCCCCGTCGTTGATTATTCTGCTGGGATTTCCACATATCCCCTCTTGGTGGTGCAGGTATGTATATGTTGATCTAGTGCATCTTTGCTTCCGCGTCAGGTGGTGATAATACTAACCTGTATTTATTATAATTGGATTACTTTAAATTTTGAGATTTGTGTTTATTTACTGTACAGATCTTAAAATTTAAATTCATCTAACAATAAGAAATAAGATGATGAACATCATCATTACTTGAGGTAGTGAACAATCCCATAACTTAAGAGTTAATTGTAGCAATAATTATTGAACTTTACTTATAGTTTTACTTTAGTTAATAAACTCTCATATATATTAATTATTGAACTTTACTTGTAGTTTTACTTTAGTTAATAAACTCTCATGTGTGTCTGTGTGTTAGTTTCTTTAGTTTTCAGACTTAATAATATGTTGTATCTTGATCATTTTCACTAACGGTGTCTAATTTTTCATTAAAATTAAGGTATATTAAGAATTTCATTACACATCAATCAAAATAAATTTAAAAATGAGAGAAAAAGAAGACCTAAGAAAATCATATTTCTTATTCTAAGAAAATGAATATATAAGTTTTTTTTTTTCCTGTAATTTAATATGTGATTTGTTAATTGTTTAAGTCCGGTCACAGTTTGATCTCATACCAACTTTCAAATAACATTGCCTAGCTAATATTTACAAGTTTCTAAAGTTCAATCATTTTTATTTAGTATTTTTATACTTCAGATTTCATTTTGTTTTAAGTTATAGATTTTATTAATAATTTTTTTATTTTTTAAGTTTTTGTTTTTTATTTTTTATTTTTATTTTTTTGAAGTTTTAAGTTGAAAGTTCTAATATACCTCTGTATTTTTATGCCTTTAATTCTTTTTTTTTTTTTTTTTTTGAACTCGTTCAACCCATTGGTGTTCATCCACATAACAACACATCAATCGAATTACAAATTACGCACTAATTTAATGAAGATGTGAATAATCTGTTGGACAAAATGTATGAATTAAAAATAATTTTCTAGAACTTAAAAGTCCAGTGCGAAAAGTTTAAAACCTCGTAACCCAATTTGAGAATCGCTCTAAACGTTCAACTGTGCACCAGAGCATGTGTTGTACAATGTTTAAAGTAGTCTAATTAGACGGACCAGTCGTTAACCAGAGTAAAATTAAAAGTAAAAAAAGAACAGAAAAAATCTTGGCCTTGCATTAACTTGTTTTTAAGAAGTTTAATTTGACAGACTCGTTAACCAAAATTAAAAACCAAAGTAAAAAAAAAAAAAAAACAACAGAAAAGTCTTTTGGTCGCCAACATAGGGCTGGTTTGGTATTGCTGTGCTTTAAAAAAAAGCTGCTTCTGCTGTGCTGTGAGAATAAGCAGCTGTGAAATAAAGCAGCAGAGTATTTGGTAAACTTTTTTGTAAAAGTGCTTTTGAAAAAAAAAACAGTATTAGAGTGCTTGGTAAACTTTTATGTAAAACAGATGTGAAAAAAAGCTGGTTTTTCAAAGCTAGGTTTTGCAGCTTCTTGTTTTTGGCTTTTTTTCATCCAAAACTGTGAAAAAAAGCTGAAGTTGAGTGTTTACCAAACACAAAAACAGCTCCCAGCTTTTTTTGATAGCAGCTTTTTTCAGAATCACCTCAGTACCAAACCAGGTCATAGAATGTCGGTAGGAAAATTGCCTACCTACTTGTCCACTTGTCATTGATGAGAATATGGTTGGTCATCAATTGAGGCAGCAGCATGTGTGGGTCTGCATTCTTTTCAGGTTTTCAATGTAAAAATGCAGGTGGCCGTGAGAGCACGTCATTAAATACCACGAGCGCTTTTTAAGATTAAAACCACACGAGAAACGCTACAGAGACTCTGACTCTCTCACTTTTATCTAATCGTGTTTTTAGTATAATGTTTCAATGTTAATATGGAAATGAATTTTAAATTATAAAATGATAGAGAATTTTACTTTAAAGTAGTCTTTTTAGCATTTCTCAAATGGGGTTCTTTTATGCACAATACTATTGTTTATATTGAAAGTATATTTCTCTATGATATATTTATTGAGTACAATTTTTGTATGAAAATTATCTTTGTAATATAATATCATCTAACAATAGATATAGAAGAATTTAAAGGAAGATATATGTCAAAGAAATAACAATTTTACCCAAGAAAAATGTAAGCATATAAAAAATACTGTACTATAGAAAGCGAAAAATATCTTGGATATTTTTTTAATTTGTACGTAATCAGTTATGCATATATTAGAAATATATTTTTTTTGGAAATATATATAACTGAAAGTTGTGGGCTCCTTGAAGATGGGCCATGTCACATGCTATTCTGGAAGGACACTCTTGTTTTTTACTCGAAGTCAAAATAATAATGTTCCGTACTATGATGAGCTGGAGCGTGAATGGCGGTGATCAGTTAGATAGTCTCAGACTTTCACGCTCAAATGTAATTTCTGCAAGAGTCTGAGGGCCTTCAACTAAGTTTCCTAAAGTAAAAGTAAATCGACTGATAACTTCATACCATTAATGCGTACATAATTGTGCGAGATTAGTTTGAAACAAATTCATCACTAAATTTTACATGTAAAACCAACTTTTGCCTAACTTTCTTTTGAACACGGGTTACTCTTACAATATATTTCTCTCCATTTACACTGTTTGCAGGTCACATACTTCAAATGCGGTGGAGTGTCACTTGGCGTCGGCCTGGAACATCGGGTGGCAGATGGGTGCTCAGGTCTCCATTTTGTAAATACATGGTCTGATATCGCTCGCGGACTTGACCTTACAATCCCACCTTTCATCGACCGGACATTACTTCGTGCCCGAGACCCACCTCAGACAACATTCGACCACGTTGAATACCAACCTGATCCGCCCTTAAATACTCCTCCGCCGAGCACAAAAGATGGTGATGCTGAGAGCACAACAGTCTCCATTTTCAGATTGACGCGGGAGCAACTAAGCGTCTTGAAAGCCAAGTCTAAGGAAGAAGGGAACTCAATCAACTACAGCACATATGAGATGTTGGCAGGCCATGTTTGGAGATGTGCAACCAAGGCACGTAATCTCCCCGATGATCAAGTGACCAAACTGCATGTTGCGGTTGATGGACGGTCCAGACTGCAACCCCCACTCCCACCTGGTTTCTTTGGCAATGTGGTTTTCGCAGGCGCACCATTCGCTACAGCGGGGGATCTCAAATCGAAACCAACATGGTATGCTGCAGGCCGTATACATGATGTTGTGGTGCGCATGAACAACGATTACCTTAGATCATCTCTTGATTATCTTGAGGTTCAACCTGATCTGTCGGCCCTTGTTCGCGGAGCTCATACTTTTCGGTGCCCGAGACTTGGGATAACTAGTTGGGCTAGGCTGCCGATCTACGATGCAGATTTTGGTTGGGGTCGACCTATTTTCATGGGTCCTGGTGGAATTGGATACGAGGGGTTGGCTTTTGTGTTACCAAGTCCAACAAATGATGGGAGTTTATCAGTGGCCATCTCCCTGCAGTCTGACCATATGAAATCATTTGCCAAGTTGTTGTATGACATATGAGGAAATCAAATGCGTGAACCATCAGCCTGAAAATAAAATGACGTGTTTGTGTCTTCATTGGTAATGTACTCTTGTGGTGAACTTCTTGTCTGAGTTGCCTCCATGTTTTCTTGAAATAAAAGATAAAACAGTTTTTTTAATCGGTTTGAATCCCATGACCGACGGGCTAGAGCAAAATTATTTTATTGTGTGGCTTAGCTTAAATCAGCTCACCCGTATAGGTAATTTGGTTTTAAAACATGTGTGAGTGAGAAATGTAAAAAAAAACCCACAGTTGGAAAAAGAAAAAAACCAACATCGGCAACAATAACTGAAAAAGAAGGGAAATCAGAGAGCAATAACAAGGGAAAAAGAGAAATATTTCTGAGTAAAGGAGGGATTCGCGTCTTCGTCTTCGGGTACATGAGCAAATGGGGGAATTACACAACTTAACCGAAAAAAAAAAAAACTTAGTCACTAGAACTAAATAAATCCTATTACTATAAATAAAGGTACCTCTCTTTCTTCTCTTTTTTGCCGCCTGCCCTCTCCCTCTCTAATCCTAAATGTTAACTACATTGTAAAATATTAAGAATTGGTACAGACGAAGAGGAAGAGGAAAATGATAGAGAGAAACAAAAGAGATTATAAAGAGAGAAATATGATTTGTATTAACTGACTAAATGAAGATTACACACACTGTTTTTATAAAAAAAATCCTAACAACCTTACTAACTATATTACTAATTGTATTACTTTTTTACCCTTAATACTCCCCCTCAATCTCAACTGGGGAAACCCAGTTGAGATTGGACAAACATCTACAATCACTATTATGAAACCCAGAAAAACAGAACAGCTTGAACCAACTGCAACCTTGATTTTGCAAATACGGAAATTCTCTCGAACCTTTTCTGAATAAAGAGTTTGTTATAGCTGCAGAGCAAAGGCACGAGTGTTATATCAACAAGAACCTTTTATGACAGATACAAGCTGCAGAGCAGCGGTGAACATCAATCTACCCCAAATATATTCATTGACTCACTACAACAAACTCATTCTGCCCCAAACTCAATTTGCAAGCTCAATAGGAAGCACATCCAAAAGTCTAATATTCCTCTGCCTTGTGCAGGAGCTTCAATTAAATGACAGCCTCTTGTAAAGTTGTAACACACCCTCATGCCGGTTATAACAATTTCTTGCGGGTTTACCCTTCGCGGGATTTACCGTCAACAACCTCATTCAACTTGGCTTCGGCCTTTAATATTTACAAAAACAGAAAATCAACAAACTATAATGTGGCATTGACCTTAATTATAGCACCACAGGATCACCCTTTGTGGATTTTACAAAAAAAAACACCTTCTTTGAACAATGGCATCGGCCTGCACAATTTCAACAACTGAAAATCAACATCTATGTAGGATTACCCTTCGTGGGATTTACCTACTCAAAACACGAGATTACCCTTCGTGGGATTTATAGTTAACAACTTCTTCTACCCTTCGTGGGATTTACCTATTCACATCACAAAATTATCCTTCGTGGGATTTACCGTTTACAACTTATTCAAACTTCATCGTATAACCGGACTTACAGTAGATTCATGCTAACAACTGAGTTGGTTAGACTCTGAAATTATAGGCTGAGATAAGAAAAGATACAGCACAAGGAATGCATGAACAATAACAAGAAGAACTTGGTCTAGGTTGGTCTTATGGAAATTATGTACCTGTTGATCACCTGTCACCAGTCCTGAGCCTCCGAGACTCCATTCAGTTTCAAGAACCTGCTGCTGCCCTATATGCCCAAGAAGCCACTGCAGTACGACAAGGCATGACCCAACAGACACAAGAACGAGGCATAGGTTCATACTATGGAATTCATAACTCTGTCACTTGTAATATCCCAAATATCACAAACACTGATCTTGAAATGAAGAATCTTGAAAGCAAATATCACAACCAACTGGAAGAACCCAGAAAATGAATGACTCCATATCAACTGAATAACTCCACATATCAACAATTTTCATAGGCAAGAAACATATATGGCTTTGTGCCTCAACAATTTTCCAAACAATTCAACACTTTTCAACAACTACAAAGACTGGAAGTGGCTTTGTGCCCAAATTTTAACCTCAAGAACTGATCAATTTTACTGAGAATCGAAAAGAAATGACTTGATTTCACGATTGTCTGCAGTTTCCAAACGCATAGCCATTGCTTCAAGAAATAACATCTTAAGGGAAAGAAAGAAGACCTCTGAACCAGATTTTTTTCAAATACCCATCTTGAAAGAAAAAAATTGCAGAGCCCCAAGAAACCAGCAAAGAAGAAAGAATCTCCAGCATCGACAAACAACACCATTTCGAACAACTCCGATTTGAAACAAACTTTGCACCGATCTTCACATGAAAATTATGAGTTGGACATTTCCTCAAACACTTGGGCTGCACATAGGTCTAAACGTTCTTCCATACCAGAGAACAGAACACGGATCAAAATTGCAGAAATAAAATTTAGAAATCCAAGATCTCAATCAATAATGCAAAGAATTAGTCTTGCATCGACTTATTTCTCAGAAATCCAAACAACCCATTTCTCCAAGAAATAGCTGAAAGGAGCTTACTTGCCGCCATACATTCACCACCTCCGCTGGCACGGCTCGCTCACCAAGCTCACGTTCCGGTCCTTCGTCTTCCTCGGCATGATCTTAAACTTCTTCATCCGCTTGTCGTCCTTCAATTCTTTGCCGTTCTGTATTCATTATGCTTAGACACCGATAGCGACTGCCTAGTACTCGTTGGACTCCGCCGTATACGAACCATGGCCAACACTGCTCCGGGAACCAACATATCTCAATTTTTTTATGGCAAGTCTGTCATCAACAAGGCTGCTACCTGGTTTCCCCAAGAATGATCAACCAGAAAACATCAAAAAATCAACCCACAAACAATCGTAGAAGCACCAAAAATCTATTGGAAATTGAAGAGAAACTACACTAAGAAAAAAAATGTAAACTACTACAAAGAGAGACCACCAGAATCCATAGCGTGAGCCTGGTGGCTCTGATACCATGTTAACTACATTGTAAAAGATAAAGAATTGGTACAGAGGAATAGGAAGATGATAGAGAGAAACAAAAGAGATTATAGAGAGAGAGTTTATAGAGAGAAATAGGATTTGTATTAACTGACTAAATGAAGATTGCACACACTATTTTTATAAGAGAAATCCTAACAACCTTACTAATACAGTTCAATAAATTAGGCCTACAACATATATATATATATATATATATATATATATATATATTATTGGAAGATACAAGTCAACTTGGTTGGGCTACTTCTTGTAGGTTGGCTGTTTACATCAGCTAAGGAGTGTAATCTCCATTAGCTGTCTTGTGTCCCTAATTCAAGGGACATCTATCTTGTGTCCTTAATTCAAGGGATTTGTCTTAGCTGTAAAGTAGTTTTAGGTGTGTGTTATGGGAGGTCAGAAGGTTGTGTCTTCTACCTTGCCTATATAGTGTAACCAAGTCTCTTATGCAATATATAATGTATAACATACAAAAACCTTCAAATTACAACATGGTATCATAGCAGTGACCCTAACAGGCTTGTCTCTGTATATCCTCATGTGTTAAACTCTTTCTCAATCTTCTACATTGGCTGAAGAGAGCTCAGTTAATCTGGAAACAGAAAGCTCCCATGTTTCTCATTATTCCATCTTGTCCAATGCTGATGTAAACCCAAACCAACGTTTAAGTTCAGTGTTATTAAATGAATTTAATTATCTTCCATGGGAAAGAGCTGTGACACTTGCTCTGGGAGGACGATCGAAACTCGGTTATATCAATGGAACCATTCCTATTCCTAAAATCGAGTCACCAACGTATGAGGTATAGCTCTGCAAAGATCAACTTGTCATGTCATGGTTGCTCAACTCTATGGAACGAAAGATTGCTGAGATCTTCAGCTACGTCGAATCTTCCATGCATCTTTGGAAAAGTCTTAAAGAGATGTATGGAAATGAGAATAATGATGCTCGAGTTTTTCAACTCAAGAAAGACATTGCTGGATTGCAACAGGAAGGGAAATAATTTGTACAGCACCTTGGAATGCTGACAACGATGTGGAATGAACTCAATGTCTATCGCCCTCACACCTTCGACACTAAAGTGTTGCTGAAACGAGCTGAAGAAGACAAAATATTCCAACTATTGGCAACCTTAAGTTCAGACTTTAAGGACCTTCGAAGTCACATTCTCATGAACACTGACCATCCTTCTTTTTCAAACATCTGTGCTACTATTCAAAGGGATGAAGATTGTAGAAAAGTGATGAACATGGAGGTGAAAGCCAACCTACCTAAAACTAGGGCTTATGCTTCCAATTATAAGTCTATTAAGGAAAGAAGTTACAAAGGAAAGCGAGGGGATCTAAAGTGCAGCTACTGTAATAATGGTGGTCACTCAAAGGATAGGTGGTGGATTCTTCATCCAGAATTACAGCCTAAATTCTTGAGAGATCACAAGGCTCCCTCAAAGGCTACTTATGGCTCACCTCACAAAGAAAATCTCGCAGCTTCTGCCACCTCAGATGAGCTGTCCAAATTCGTTGCCAATCCTGTAACTTTGATCAATGACTTTGCAACCTTCATTCACAAGAAACAAGGGGTCAGAGATGGTGAAGAAGGTTCCTCAAATCAGACAGCTCTACTTGGGCATTTTGCAGGTTTTCTAGCTGAGAATAAGAACATTGCTTCCAAAGATATCCCAAGTATTCTGAAATCCTTTTCAACTGCTCTCTTAGTTAGTAGTGCACATGATTATTAGATTGTAAATTCAGGTGCTTCTGATCACATGACGAATAAGGTTACAAACCTACATAATTTTGAAACAATATCCGCACCTTTTCATGTGTCAGTTTCCAATGGCAAAGGGGCTTCAGTTCTAGGGAAAGGGAAAATAAACTTGATATCCAACAATGTTAAGTCAAATGTTCTCTATTTTCCGTCATTTCCTTTCTAGCTTTTATCTGTTGGACAACTCACAAACTCACTCAAATGTCTTGCTATTTTTCCTCCCTGCAATGTCCTGTTTCAGGATTTAGTGACCAAGAAGAAGATTGGTGAAGGTTTTTATTTAAATGGTCTCTATTATGTGTCCAGGGATATCCAAGTACCCAAAGCTCTTCAAGTTAGTACAAGCCAAGCTCAAGAACATTTTTTGTGGCACCAACGATTAGCACACCCCTCTAAAAAGGTCTTGACCTCATTGTTTTCTAACCTATGCAAAAATGTAAACCAATGTGATGTTTGTCACTTGTCTAAGTTTGCTAGGTTACCCTTTACTTCTTCTATGTCTAGGGGTAGTAATCCCTTTGAAATCGTGCATTCTGATATTTAGGGACCAGTTTTAAAGTCCTTTGATGGATACATATATTTTGTAACCTTTGTGGATGATTTCACAAGGATCACTTGGTTGTACCTTATGAAATTTAAGAGCAAAGTTATGGATGTTTTCCAAGATTTTCACAAACTTGTCACTACTCAATTTTCGTCAAAAATTCATATCTTAAGATCAGATAACGGCACTGAATATATGTCCAATAAGATGTCGCACTATTTGAGCACACAAGGTATACTACATCAAACAAGTTGTGTTGGAACACCCCAACAAAATGGGATTGCCGAAAGAAAAAATAGGGACCTTCTTGAGAAAACTAGGGCTCTTATGTTTCACATGAATTTGCCAAAGAAGTTTTGGTCCCAAGGAGTGCTTACTGCTGCCTATCTCATTAATAAGTTACCAAGTAGAGTTTTGAATTTCAAATCACCTCAAGAAATTTTGAAAGGAAAATCTCTAAATCTATCACACTTGAGAGTATTTGGTTGCACATGTTTTGTTCATGTCCAAACACCTCATCGAGACAAGTTGGATTCAAAGGCTACAAAGTATGTGTTTATGGGGTTATTCATCCACTCAAAAGGGTTATAGATGTTACAATCCAACAACAAAAAAATTGGTGATCTAAAGAGATGTAAAGTTTGATGAAAACATGCCCTATTTTTCTTGTCCAACTAACTATTCTAGACAGGGGGAACACTTGATGGATCTTTTTCCAATGCCTCACTTGGGTACCATTAAGCATGACGTCTTAGAGCCCCTTCCAAGCCAAGTAGCTCCCATTGTTCAGGAGGAATTTGATGAGCAGGAAACATCTTTGGCACTTGAATAGATCTCCAGTCAAAATGATATCATCCCCTCAATGTTGGTTTTCAACGGAGCAATGCAGATTCATCTCTCTTTATTCGTATTGGTTCCACTGGAAAACTTGTTGTACTCATCTACATCGACAATCTTATCCTGACCGGTGACAACCTATCTGAGATTCACTCCCTCAAGTATCTTCGCAACAAATTTGCTCTCAAAGATCTTGGTATTCTCAAGTATTTTCTGGGTATTGAAATGGCTCGTTCTAGCAAAGGTTTATTCCTAAACCAACGAAAGTATGTTCTTGATCTCCTTCAAGAAGCTGAAATGTCAACATGCAAACCAGCTCACACCCTACTGGACAACAACCTTAAACTAGACATTCAAGGAGAGCCACTCACAAATTTGACCTACTATCAACGAATGGTTGGCAAGCTCATTTATCTTACCATTACAAGACCTGACATCTCATATGTCATGAGCCTTATCAATCAATTCATGCATTCCCCAAATACAGCTCACTTGAAGATTGTACATTGCATTCTTCGTTATCTCAAAGGCTCAGTTGGTAGGGGCATCTTGATGAAGAAGAACAACTATACACAAATCATAGGCAACACTGATGCTGATTGGGCATGCAACTTTATTGATCTCAAATCAACCACAGGTTTTTGCACATTTGTTGGTGCAATCTTGTCACTTAGAAAAGAAAGAAACAAAGTGTTATGGCCCGATCTAGCGCAAAGGCTGAGTATCGTGCCATGGCATCCACGGCCTGTGAACTAATTTGGCTTAAAGGTCTTCTTGGTGATTTGGGTTTCTCTCATACTCAACCCATGTCTATGTTTTGTGATAATCAAGCTGCAATGCACATTGCATCCAACCCTGTGTTTCACGAACGTATAAAGCATATCGAAGTTGATTGTCACTATGTTCGCACCTAGGTTCAGTCCAATATCATTGATACCCACTACACGCGAAGCCATGATCAGTTAGCAGATATTTTCACCAAAAGTCTTGCTTCTACTGGTTTTCAACATATTTTGTTCAAGCTTGGATCACTCAACCCATTTGATCCAGCTTAAGGGGGAGTATTGGAAGATACAAGTCAACTAGGTTTGGGCTACTTCTTGTAGGTTGGTTGTTTACATCATCTAAGAAGTGTAATCTCCATCAGTTGTCTTGTGTCCTTAATTCAAGGGATATTTGTCTTGTGTCCTTAATTCAAGGGATTTGTCTTAGCTGTAAAGTAGTTTTAAGCGTGTGTTATGGGAGGTCAAAAGGTTGTGTCTTCTACCTTGCCTGTATAGTGTAACCAAGTCTCTTGTGCAATATATAATGTATAACATACAAAAACCTTCAAATTACAACATATATATATACACACACACAAAAATGTTATTCTTACCATTTAGTTGTACCATCTTTGTAATAGAAATGCTCATGCATTGACTGACCTTACTTTAATGGAGTAGGATTCTCTCTCCCTCT
The DNA here is from genome assembly GCF_041283825.1 of Pyrus communis. Lineage (NCBI taxonomy): Eukaryota > Viridiplantae > Streptophyta > Magnoliopsida > Rosales > Rosaceae > Pyrus > Pyrus communis. The sequence goes on from NC_142581.1 coordinate 23,712,541, forward strand.
TTTTTCTCCTCCCCTTTCCTCCCCTCCTATTTGAACCGTCATAGTTAAGTCGCGTCAATATCTTGTATTAACTTTATATAGAAAGAGAAAAATAAAATAGAGAATGTGAGAGGAGGGGAGAGAAGGGGAGAGAATCCTAGTCAAAATTGGGTCTCCTCAGGTTTTCTTCTGGTTGCAGTAAAAGAGAAAAGTAGTTAGGCATCTCTATGATAAACAAAAACTGAAAAAAGATGGCCGAGAAGGTGAAGGTGAGGGTGACGGAGTCGATAATGGTGAAGCCAGCCGAGGAGTCGACGCCTCGGAGCACACTATAACTCTCGAACTTGGACCTGGAATTGCCTTCTTTTCACACGTCAGTGTCTACTTCTACAGACCCAGTGATGCAGATAACTTCTTTGACCTGGGTTTGCTTAAGAAAGCACTCGGGAAGACCCTCGTGCCCTGCTACCCATTGGCAGGTCGCTTCAAGCTCAACGGCGAGAATGGTCGTATCGAGGTTGATTGCAACGCGGAGGGAGTGCTCTTTGTTGTGGCAGAGTGCAGGCTTCAAGCTCAATGGCGAGAATGGTCGTATCGAGGTTGATTGCAACGCGGAGGGAGTGCTCTTTGTTGTGGCAGAAAGCAGCTCCGTCCTGGATGATTTTGGCGATTTTACGCCCACTCCCGACTTCCTAAAGCTCATTCCTACCGATGATTACCCTGCTGGGATACTCTGCTGGGATATCCTCATATTCTATTTTGGTATTACAGGTATATATTAAAAAAGAAAGCTGTTATTAACACTTTCAAAATTTATGCACTTTATATCAATTGTTTCAAGGAGAATTTGGATGCACTTCTTAGCTATCAATGTTATTTGACTGGAACCTTGTTGGTTTTTAGTTTTTTATCGAATTCCCTAATATTAATGAAATAATGCATTTCTATGTAGTTATTATATTTTAAATTAAAAATTGAAATTTATAGTTGATTATATTAATGAGATTTTAAATAAAAACCCGTAATTCATGAGATTAAAAATATTATTAATAAATTATACTCTCTAATATATTGTGGGTATATTCATCAAAATTGACTGAAAATTTATTGTACCAAAAAAATTGATATAGATATATTCTCAAATCAACGAAACAGAGTGTAACCATAAAAGTTTAAAAATGGATTAGAAAAAATTTGAATGGATTATATATATATAAAAGGGTGCATTTTATATCACAAAAATGGTACATTTTACATATAACAAATTGGTATATTTAAGAATGAGTACATTTAAGATTAAAAAAAAATTGAAAAAGTATATGAACGGGTACATTTACACTATGTTTGGATGAAAAAATTTAAGATTACTAAAGAATTTTAAAATGACGGAAATTGAAATGACAGGATTTTATTTTCTATAATTTGTGAATTTTTTTGTTTGGCTAACTTAAAAGAACAAAGGAATTGAATACGGAATTTGTTATTTTTAAACTCTCAATCATAGAAATTGGGAAATGACACATATTCACATGGAATTTAAACTTGAGAATTGGAGGTCCTAAATTCCAAGTTCTTTTTCCATGTAGAAATTCTAAATTTCTATGTTTATAAATCCAAACAAGGGAATTGATGCATATCAATTTATAAATTCTGACTTTTACCTAAATTCCAAGTTTATTTTCCACATCCAAACATAGTGTTAAGATTAAAAAATTGAAATTCTTTTTTTTTTTTTTTAAATTAATGGTTACATATTATTCTATATATATATATTTTTTTTTTTTTTAATTTTGGATGTTTTAAATTGAAAATTAATTAGGATAGTTGATGATTTATTACACTTTGATGATTATTGTGTACCTAACACTAAAGGATTTGTATTGATCTGATTTTCCTCCATAAGAATATTTTGTGAAGGTAGTTGCTGGTGTACTGAACTCAAATATTATAATACTCATAAAAGTTTCATAATCAAAATTGTTTAATTTTGTTTTCACACTGAAGAATTAAGGGACTTGAATGCGACTATAAGGAATTAGACTACTTTTCTTATTGCTAAATGATTTTAGAGTGGAATTTCAGTTTCCTACATAATTCACGTGTTTGGTTTGAGTGTTGCCAAACATGATAGGGCTTCTGAAGATATGGAGTGTCATCCCACATCAAATGTTATTCATGTTTTTGACTAGACTGTCTCCAAACAGAGGGGCGTTTGAGAATGCGGAATGTTGTCCCACATCCAAACTTTTTGGAAACTTATATGTGCTTCTAAGAATTGAGATACTCTCTTAATGCCAATTGGTTTTTGAAGAAAGTAGCTATATCTTCACAATACCAAGTATTGACAGATTGTGGGGGTTGAAGAAAGGAAATCTGAATTGAGAAATAGATTTATCTTCATAAAAGAAAATCCATCAAAGCATGGGATGTGATATCTTCACAACAAGAAAGTAGCGATGGTTATTATGGTAAGGGAAGACAGAAAATCTGAAAAAGAAAATAGTGATCAAGGATGGATTACATAAAACAAAATTAATGGGTGCGCTATTCATATCAAGAGACTCAATTTTAGATTTCATGCGTCGTAGAAATATGACTCTTTGAATTAATTAGATACAATGTTTATAATAATGTGTGTGTGTGTGTCTATACACACACACACACACACACATACATATATATACTCTTGCCGATCGTTCGCGAGTTGAACTCGCTCTCTTGCCATGCCTTTCACTCACTCCCTTGAGTTGGACTCAAATCATTTTTTTGTTTGGAGGATCATTTGTTCTTCACTCTCTTTATATTACCTGCGGGGAGCGCAGCAACCAAGGTGCATACTATCATATAGAAACAAGCGAAGCATAGTGATTCGTACTACCGGAAAAGTTTCGCTAACCGGCAGGCAATAGAGTCCGTCGATATGTCCAAGCAAGCGTAGCGAATCACATAGATAAGCCCCTACCTACCAACGTGCGGATAGATAGGGCGAGTGAAGCGCAAAGAGGATGGATGTTTGAGCGGTTGAAAGAGTCGGTCTTGAAAACCAAAGTATTGATAGGAATACCAGGGGTTCGAATCCCTCTCCATCCACGAAGTCATAAGTTAATATATATGTAGAGTTTGTTTGCACCTAAAATGTGTCATTCGGGGCTAAATGTGGCAAATATGGCTTATGGAGGATGATGGGACAAAAACATTGAACTTGGAAAGATATTTGGCTGCAAGTGCGATAGTTTGATATTATAATAATGTTTTTCCTTATTGTTTGGGTGGTGGAGGTTTGCCAAGAGCTTTGTTTAAACAACAATTGCATGTTTTCCTAATGCAAGTGGATGGGAAGACACAGACATTCTGACAGATGTCATGTGAAAGAAGCCAGCTTGCTTCTTTTAATTATTAGTTTATTGCAAGTGGTGGAGACATGTGGTGGAAGTGCAAGTTCCCCTTTTAATATTATTTCACAATGCAAGCTGGCCAAGCTTGTTTAGGGCAAGATAATTGTTCTCAGCAATGGGGCTCTTTCAAATCTCTATATAAAGAAGCAGAGGCAAAAAGATTATGGACACTCAAACAACCAATCAATCAACTCTACTCAAATCAGCTCATCAACTTCCTTGTAGACATTTAGCTTTAGCCAAGCATCCACTGTTTCCTTGTTTATTAGCTCTACTGCTCACTAGTAGTATCGATCTCATTTATAGGTCATGTACAACCCATTTTCAGTCATTTAAATTACAAGCAATTTACAATACCAATCATTTACTTTCCTCTGTCAGTTACATTTCCAGCAACCTTGCCATTTACATATTGTTCCATCACTCCATATAAGTAAAGTCCTTATCTTTAAGGCAAACAAAGAACCTTGATTTGAGCCACTCCCACTCAATGGCACAATCTCTTGGTTTGAAGTCAAATTCAGGCGCAACCTCAATCATTTAGATCTCGTCTACTAGCGGCATCTAGTAATGGCATGCTTGCACCCACCAATTTCATGTTTGAGTAAATTCCTGGCATGCCCGTGAGGCCCATGGCGAATTTAGGGAGAAAACATTTTGGCACGCTTGATGGGACACTTATATGGAGTTAGATCATGAACAATCCATATGTTCATGATTTTTCTCAACAAGTTTTCGACCACTACATTCCGGAGTGGGAAGAGGATGATGGTGTTGAAGCATGCCCAAGCTATGGCTATGATGAAAATCACTTGGAGCCAACCTATGAATTGCCAACTTATGGGTACATGGATGAGGAGTACTCAAGTCCCATGGGATATGATTGCCGGCCAACTAATGGCTATCAACTAAAGAATAATAATCTTGAACTAAAGAATAATAATCTTGAGGATTGGCCAACTTATGGCTATGATGAAAGTTATTATTCGTTTGATAACAATCACATTCATGAATACTATGATAGGCCAACATATGGCTTTGAATAACAATCACATTCATGAATACTATGAAAGGGCTCTCTCTCTCTCCTTTTGCTTTTTAATTTTAAGAAAAAAAAAACAATAAAAAGCAGAAAAGAAAGATATAAAAATCTGGATAACCTTTTTCAATTTGCCCTAGTGGGCATTTCTGTTGCCCGACAAGGGGCTTTCTTTTGTTGTTTTGGTTTGCCCGAAAGGGCTTTGTTTTTTTGTGTGTTTCTTATTGCTGTTACAAAGAAAAAGATATAAAAATTAAAATTTCCAAAAACCACAAAAACACTTTTCTTTCTTGCTTTTGTTTCTTTTTCTTGCTTTCTTTGCCTTTTCGCTTTCTTGCTGGGGGGCTTTACAGAAAATATAAAGATTTGGGCAGTTTGCAAGTGGCATTTTCACTCTTCTTTTCACTTTTCTCTTATTTAATGGATGTATTTAGCCCGAACCCAAAAGTTATAAAAAGCCAAAACCAATGGCTAATCATCCATAAATTTCACCGAGATTCATGGAATTGAAGGCTTTATAAAAGCCAAAAACATGGCTTTCCTGTGCAAAATTATATCAAAGAGCTTCTTAATGGCTATTCCAAGAAGAGTATGGGGTTATCTTGCTCGACTGGTGATGCCTGATAGAACCATAATTAGGTCACCAACAAACTCTACATGCCTCCCCAACTCTCACCAGCACCTACGACCAAAGCTCGGGCTACTTCAGCAACTACCATCCGCGAAGTCATAAGTTAATATACATGTAGAGTTTGTTTGCACCTAAAATGTGTCATTCGGGCTAAATGTGGCAAATATGGTTTTTGGAGGATGATGGGACAAAAACATTGAACTTGGAAAGATATTTGGCTGCAAGTGGGATAGTTTAATATTATAATAATGTTTTTCCTTATTGTTTGGGTGGTGGAGGTTTGCCAAGAGTTTTGTTTAAACAACAATTGCATGTTTTCCTAATGCAAGTGGATGGGAAGACACAGACATTCTATGTCATGTGAAAGAAGCTAGCTTGCTTCTTTTAATTATTAGTTTATTGCAAATGGTAGAGACATGTGGTGACACATGTGGTGGAAGTGCAAGTTCCCCTTTTAATATTATTTCACAATGCAAGCTGGCCAAGCTTGTTTAGGGCAAGATCATTGTTCTCAGCAATGGGGCTCTTTCAGATCTCTATATAAAGAAGCAGAGGCAGAAGGATTATGGACACTCAAACAACCAATCAATCAACTCTGCTCAAATCAGCTCATCAGCTTCCTTGTAGACATTTAGCTTTAGCCAAGCATCCATTGTTTCCTTGTTTATTAGCTCTACTGCTCACTAGTAGTATCGATCTCATTTATAGTTCATGTACAACCCTTTTTCAATCATTTAAATTACAAGCAATCTACAATACCAATCATTTACTTTCCTCTGTCAGTTACATTTCCAGCAACCTTGCCATTTACATATTGTTCCATCACTCTATATAAGTAAAGTCCTTATCTTTAAGGCAAACAAAGAACCTTGATTTGAGCCACTCTCACTCAATGGCACAATCTCTTGATTTGAAGTCAAATTCAAGCGCAACCTCAATCATTTAGATCCCGTCTAGTAGTGGCATGCTTGCACCCACCAATTTCATGTTTAACTAAATTCATGGCATGCCCGCGAGGCCCATGGCAAATTTAGGGAGCAAACAGAGTTTGATAAAAATCATGTGAAAGGAATTCTAAATAATTATAATAGATAATTACATTCCTATACGGACTATATGGAGAAGATTCCGAATTAACCAAATCTATTCTAAAAAAATAATACTAAACGTGTTACTAAATTTTGTCCCCCAATTGGATTGAAAATTTACTCGAGGATCTACACACCTAATTAACACTATGAATTTGTGTTTGACCTAATATCTTCTACCACAATATTTTGAGAGCAACTCGTTGTGTACTGAGCGAGACCTTGTGTTTACAAAGTATGGTTCTGAAATTGAGTCTTTTGATATGCATGCAGGTCAAACATTTCAAATGCGGCGGAGTGTCGCTTGGTGTTGGCATGGAACACCTCATAGCAAATGGAGTTTCAGGTCTCTTCTTTATAAATACATGGCCTGATATGGCTCGTGGTCTGGATCTTACAGTTCAACCATTCATGGACAGGACATTACTTCGTTCCCGAGACCCACCTTAGCCTGCATTCCCTCATGTCGAATGCCAACCTTCTACCCAAATGAAAACCCCTCATCCACAGAGCATAAGTATTACTGATAATACAACCTCCATTTTCAGATTTACGCGGGAGCAGCTCAACATCTTGAAGGCCAAGTCTACAGAAGATGGCGGGAATACAATAAGGTATTGCTCATTTGAGATGTTGGGAGGTCATATTTGGAGATGTGAATGCAAGGCACGTCAACTTCCCGATGATCAAGACACCAAACTTCATATTACAACTGATGGAAGGTCTAGATTGCAACCCCCGCTCCCACCTGCTTACTTTGGCAATGCTGTTTTCAGAACCACACCAATTGCTGCAGCAGGGGATCTGCTATCAAAACCGACATGGTATGCTGCAAGCCGTATGCATGATGCTTTGGTGCACGTGGACAACGATTATCTTGGATCAATTATTAACTACCTTGAGCTTAATCGTCCTCGTCTTTGTGAACTTGTCACTGGGCCTTCGTCTATATGGTGCCCGAATCTTGATATAAACAGTTGGATTAGGCTGCCGATTCACGATGCTGATTTTTGGTTGGGGACGACCTATTTACATGGGACCTGAAACAATGCCATTTGAGGGAATTTCTTTCATACTACGAAGTGCAACAAATTATCAGAGTTTATCGCCGGTTATTACTCTGCAACCTGAGCACATGAAATCATTCTCCAAGATGTTGTATGACATATGAAGCAAATGAAACGCTGGAGATTGAATTCCTGCCATGCACTGTTGGCAGCCGAGGTCATCCTCAACAGCTGTTCAAATGTTTTGTGTTTTCACGGTACATGTGGACTTCTGTCCAACACGGACCACACCACTGGTTGTATCTTCTTGTCATTCTCAATGGATTCCCTATCTTTGAGCCTAAATTTGTCTAAAATTTACTCATTATTGGTTGGTATCATCAAGATAATTTTTTGCTACTTAAGATATTAGTTAATATTATCTCATTCATAAACCCTAGAGTATGGCCGGTGGAACTGCATGGTTCAACATGTTCATTTCCTTACGGTTTGATCCCTATATAAGAAAGGCAAAGGCTAAACGATAAGGATCTCTCAATCAAACAAATTGCTTAAAACCCCAACCGAGTAAACATTTCCTTCATCAAACAAATTTGCATTCGTAGCTTAAATCGGGTTCCCTTTTTTTTTTTTTTCCTAAGTGGCATTCTTGCAATTTCTAAATTCATGTTCATGTAAATTCCCAACCTTCCATGGAGAATTTTGGGGGCAAACTCCCTTTCATGTGAAATAAAAGACATTGAGTTTATAACAAGTCTAATCTTCTGAAATCAAATTACTCGTATACCATATATGCTTCCGGATTACTGACATTGTGATTACTTTTCCCACATTTTCATGTGAGGGAAATCAAGAGCGCATAGAGTTCCAACGATTTATGGCTCATTTCGATGTGCTTTTAAAATAACTGAAAACGCTTTTTGAGAAAATCTTTTTGGGTTTGAAAAGCACTTGAAGTGCTTTCTACAAGAAGCACCAATTATGTGCTTCTTCCAGAAAGCATTTAAGTACTTTTCCAAAATTTACTTGCATTTTTATTAAGGATTGGTTCTAAAAACATTTTCACCAAAAGCGGTTTTAATCATTTTAAAAGCACATCCAAACAAGCTCTAAATCATCTTCATCTTGCTCAACACCAACATAAAATTGAAATCTAAACATTGTGGGCTCAAACTTTTCATCGTTATGGAACAAAGAACATCAACAGAAGAGACCAGAAAGAGGTTACTTCCTACATTGTTGGACCTCGTTTTGGGCCTACATGTTAAGCCCTTCGGCTTCTTGAGTTTTCTATGAATATTAATAAAAAGGATATTGTGGACATCATGATTTGTATAAAAATATAGAGTAGTGCTATTTATACATCCATTTTTATTTTTCACACACACCTCTCAATTTTTGGTTGTCAGATCGAATAAATTGAAAATGATCAATAACCAAAAATTAACAAGGGTGTGTAGGAGATATAAATAGGTGTGTGAATAGCACTATCCAAAATTTAATTAATAGTTGGATCCTAAAATGAATTGACTTTAAATACATTTTATATGTTTTTATTTATTTATAAAGATATTCTAAATATGAGTCTAAAGTTCTCCAATGCACCGAAAATTTAGAACTTATATATAAGTCTTCGGGAAAGTTGAGAACCAAATTTGAGTTTCAATATGAGACTTCAGCCCAAGGTGGAGCCCATATTATCTAGGAAAAATGTTATTGAAAGATGAGATTTGAGTATTGAGTCCAATTAACTCCAGTACACATAACCAAATTGTTTAAACTCAATTATGGGTTTTTGAGTCCAATATTTCTCCTCCAATGCAAGGACTCAAATCTTAAAACTCAAATGAGTCTTAGATTCCGTATTTGCATTAGAGAAGAAAATCAAAATACATAAATCCACCACCATTTTTAGACCCAACTATAAAAATATAAGTCTAGAATTTGAGACTTTGCATTGAAGATGCTTTAAGAGCATTTCAACCAGTGTGGACTTCCCTAGGAATATGTCGTGCTCCAGTCTCAGGGTCTATAGAAAACTTGAATTCCAAATGTAGCTAAATTGAGTAAATAAAAAGGTTTTTATGACAAATGATCCCTAAAATTGAAAATTAATCAATGTAATCCCTAGAAATAGGTGTCGCAAATCAATGTGGTATTTCTATCACAATTCTATAAAAAATTATGTTATATACTAATGTGACACATAAATAGACCCGTAAGTCTTTTTTTTTTCAATCACAAATGATCCTTGAAATTGACCCAAACTATCAAGATTGTCCTTAAAATTGAAAATCAATCAATGTAATCCTAAAAATAGGTGCCTCAAATCAATGTGGTCTATCACAATTCTGTCAAAAATTTTGTTATATGTGATGTCACACATAAATGGGTCCCACAAGTCTAATCAAATAAAAAAAATAGAAACCAATTTAATAATTAATTTAAAAAGTTGTCAATCCAGAAACCCAGTCCCCCAATTACCTTTAATCTCAACCCACACTCATCTACCTCTATCTGTGGTATCCTTTTCCATCTCTTCTTTGGAAACAAAAATTATCAAGATACCTATCTTTACACCCTTCACTGAATTGGACCAGGATTTAGACCACCTTTGATAACAGCTTGGATTGGCGACGACTTATGTGACATCAGCGTTAAAATTTGGGTGATCGACATCCTCACAACCTTAATCATGGAAAGCTTGTTGGGCGCTCCCTCGGTGATCTTGATGATGCAAAAAGCGGGCAAGCTTTGCCTTGAGATAATCTCATTATGCAAAAAGGTAATTTGACAAATTTTTAAAGTAATTATTAAAGCCATAGGAGCACATAACAAAATTTTGGGTAAAGTACAAAAAACTACCTTAACTATTGGTGTCACGACACTTTCATACCTCATCTTTTAAAATTGACAATGTCATACCTCATCTTACGAATTTATGCCAATGTTATACCTTCCGTTAACTTGGTGTGAATTTCTCAGTTAAATTGCTGATGTTGCTTGATCCGGGGCCCATTTTCTATTAAAAAATTATTAAAAACTAAAAAATATCATTTAATATTTTTTAAATATTAAAATAATAAAGAAAAGTTATAAAAAATAAATAAATAACAACAACAACACTCAGTTCGTCCCCTTCCTCCCTTTTCTCTCTCTTCTTCCCCCTTCCTGCAACTGCAACCCAGAAAAAAGAAGAGGAAAAAAAAAAAAAATCCAATTTGTCTTCCCCGCTCCCCACCCCCTCTTCTCCCTGCACCCAACCTCCGCACCTTCGCACCCACCCTCTGCACCCAACCTCACACCCATTACCTGCAACCCAAAAAAAAAAAAAACCCAAATCCCGTTGGGGTGGAATCGGGAAACCTTCGCCAGGACGATTCCAAAGGTTGAGAACCTGGGCGCGGAGAAAATGGGGGGAATGGGTGTGGAGGGAAGAGGGTGGGTCTGGGGGGGAGGGGGACGGACGAACTAGGTTTCCTTCTTTTTTTTTTCCTTCTCTCTCTTCTTCTTCTTATTCTGCATGTTGGGGGGAGGGGGGGAGGGGGGACGGACGAACTGGGTTTTTTCCTGGTTTTTTTTTTTTTGGGTTGTAAGTAGTGAGTGTGAGGGTGGGTGCAGGTTTAGGGAAGACGGGAGGGGGGAAGAAAGGAAGGGGGTCGGGGAAAATCGCGAGTGGGGGGGGGGGGGGGGAGGGCGGAAGATAAATTTTTTTTTTTTTTTTTTTGTTCTTCTTCTTCTTTTTTCTGGTTTGCAGGAAGGGCGCTAGAAGGGGAAGAAGAAGAAGATGGGGGAGAAGAGAGAGAAGGGGGGGGGGGGGAAGGGGGCGTGAGGGTTTTTTTTTTTTTTTTTTTAATTTTAATTTTTTACTTTTCTTTATAATTTTAATATTTAAAAATTATTAAATGATTTTTTTTTTAGTTTTTAATAATATTTTATTAATTTTTAATAGAAAATGGATCTGGATCAAGCCACGTTAGCATTTAACTAAGAAATAAACGGCCAAGCAAATGGAAGGTATAACATTGGCACAAATTCGTAAGATGAGGTATGACATTGTCAATTTTAAAAGATAAGGTATGAAAGTGTCGTGATATCAATAGTTGAGGTAGTTTTTTGTACTTTACCCCAAAATTTTTGACAAAATAATGATGGAATGGGTGCTACAACTATTTTCAGAGATTATATTGATTGTTTTTCAATTTCAATGATCATTTTGATAGTGTGTGTCAATTTTTTATACCATTTGTGATAAAAACATGTAAACCTTGTAGAACACATTCATTCAAAGTATATTCTACCTAGTTTGCTTGATCACTCGCTCAAAAAATTTTAGTTTCGTCACAATGTGCATATGATCTTACTGAGCACTTGTGGAATCGACAAGGATAATATGAAGAACGCCAATGGTGATTCTTATGTCATGGGATAAAATGTATATTGAAGAAAACAAAATTTTTAAGTTTTGCGTTCAAACCATTTTCGGCACAAGAGTTTAAAGTTTAAAGTCAAAATATACATTGAAGACCGATATAACTTTTGAAATCAAATGTGAGGTCAAATATAACTTTATAACTTAGACAAGCGCAAGGGGAAAAGGCCAAATAGGGGGCATGAAGCCCAAATCTGAGATAAACTCAGAGAATAGTTGAGACCCGACTAAAAGTAAATTGTGGTAAACTCAGGGGAGAACCATGAATAAAAATGTAGGAAGAATACTGGAAAGGGATCCAGGTTTGAGGAAGAAGAGGAGGATGCAGGGACGGGGATAGACGGAGGAGATGAGAGAGGACGAAAAAGATGGAAAAGGCAAAGGAGAGAGGAGGAAGGAGGGGGGAAGCAGGCTGCCGCCTACCTCGAACAAGAAGAAAGGGCGATGGATGAAGCTTGAAACTGAGGATAGAGCTCGTGGATCTGGAGAGAAAAACAGAGAGAGGGAACGCGTTGGTGGAATCCACATTGAATTACCAAAAAAAAAAAAACTATTATTTAAGAAATTGGCTAGCTTTATGTGCTTACCGCCATCACCTGCCATCATTGCATACTATAAACTTCTTGCTTAATGGCCACTTTTTCGTCCCAAAGAGTTGCACCCCACATGTGTTCCATGACCATCATTGACATCTTGCTGAAAATTAGCAACGCTTTCAAAAATGTCCTATCAATACGCACATTTCTTTTCATTCAAATTATATTCTACCTAGTTAGCACCACTCGCTCAGATTTTTTTAGTTTCGTCACAATATGAATATGATCTTATTGAGCACTTGTGGAATCGACAAGGATAACACAAAGAACACCAATGGTGATTTTTATATCGTTGAATAAAATAGATGTGTTATGGTGATTTATGATTCAAAATAAATTAAAAATAAAACAAAATTTTTGAGTTCAAACATCTTCAGCACAAATGTTTAAAGTCAAAATATACATTGAAGATCATATAACTTTTGAAATCAAATTTGAAGTCAAATATAATTTTATAAGTTTTAATTTTAAGTCGAAATTAACCACCAAGCACAAAAACGGAAGAACCTGAATTCTATTTCCCAACCCACCAACAAGAGGAGAGGCCTCACCAACTCCAGAAGCAGAAGCAGGGCAGCGTCCACTTTCTGACTTTCCCAAACGCACATTATCAATAAAATAAATCGTAATTATTTAATAAATAAGTAATTAATCCCAATGCAAATCCAAAGCCCCTCATTACATTTTGTGATCCTTATCCAGAAATATTCAGTCACGCTGACGCTACCCCCAACTAACAGACCCACCTACCCCGTTATAACGTCGAAACCCCAACTGTTCCGTTTTCCTCATTTCTTCTACTCCCATCATCCCACGTGTCCAAATGTGTCCTCTCCGTCCGCAATCCAATCCCCAACCTCCAATGGAAACCGGGGATATGAAAGTTCAAACATAGTGGGAGCCAATACTCTTACCTTTGGGTCCCACCCACCAACACCCTCTTTTCTCTCCTCTTCTTTTTCTTTCTATTGTCCTATGTCTAATTCCCTCTTTCTTTTTCTTTTAGATGCGGCAAGGGTTTCAATGCTTGGTATGTCACGTCTTATTTATGAAACATATTAATTTCGGAATTTTTCGTTCTAGTTGTGTGATTTGTGATTTTGGTTCTCACCCACCAACACCCTATTTCTTCTTTTCTTCTTCTTTCTATTGTCCTAAGTTCAACCCTTGAAGATTGTCTTATATGTTGAGGTACAAAACGAGTTGAAAAATAGTAGCATAATAATAATGTAAAAGAAAAATTACAAACCAAGTGCAAAATTGCCTGTAATTATATGTCGAAGTGCAAACCAATATTTGGGAATTTGGTTTGAGAAATACCAAATATTAACTTGAATCTTCTTCTTAGTCGAAATACAAAAATTGCTTGTGTTAAGATTTAGAGTTTTATTTGATATCAACTTTAGAGAGATGTTAAGAGGACTATTTCGAATATCACATGTTGTATAACATCATGTGAAGGAAATTATTATTATAGATTTGGATTAGTGGATCCTCTTGATCAGTATTAGTGGATCATTGGATTTTTATCTAACGATTATAAATAGAAGACCCTCTAAAAGTTATAATAATTGTTGATTAGGAGGATCCTGACCAGTTGCCTCGAAGAGAATCCAAATCCACTTGACATTTGTCAATTTTTCTATTAATTTGTTTATTAAATACAAATTAGACTTAAATGAGATCCACTCTCTATCTTAACTGGATTAAAAAATTAATTAACTATTAAATTTTATTTTCATAAAAAAAAAAAAAAAAGGGGGACCCATCCTACAAACCCATACCTTCACTCTTCTTCCCCAACCTCACCACCTGTTGCTCCCTCCACCTTAACTGCCTCCGCCACTCATTCGAATCCCCTTCCCTCCGTTGCTCTCCTCCCCTTCCTTCTACCTCCACCCAAGTCCTTTCTCTTCAGGAAGAAGCATGGCTCCATGAAGCTCTCCCCCAACATTCTCCTCTTCTGGGACCTCTTCGAAGCCCAGTTCGATTCCAGACCCGAACTCCAATCCCGGTTCTACATCCTTGTCGTCGTCGACAACAAGATGGAGACGGGTCAGACCCGTTTTCCGTCGACAAGAAGGGAATACGGCATCGCTCGTGGATCGTAATCGGGTCGGGAAATAGACAGACGGCGGCGTGTATTTAATGAAGTGTTTGTTTTTGTTTACATAATGGAAATGGTTTGAAAATTTTAAGTTTTAACTATAAAAGTAAAATAAATAGTAATAAAATTAATTTTTTAATATAAAAATAAATTTTTTTTTGTTAAAATAAATAGTATTAGAATAACACTTTTTGTTTTTTTTCTGGTTTGTTTAATGAAATGAAATCTGTATTGGAGGTATTAATTGGGAAGTTATACCAACATTTTATTTGAATTGGTCAAATAAGTAATGATCATATTTCTTGGTAGGTAATAGGTTCCACCTAAATCAGCCTATGTCATGTTGTGATAAATTTAGCAGTTAAAATGGTTTTCTTTTAGAGTACAATTTCTAAGTTTCGAGTACGTACAACTACACGTGTGAGTGAGTGACTGTCAATTTTAAATTTTAGGTAGCAATTTTACTTGCGCTTTGGCAATTGGAATTAGCTTTATTTGATATTTGTTTGCATCACATATATGAGGCTCGTTCAAGCGGGGTGCAAAAGTTTGGCTTTTGTAAAAATCGATATTTGAGTCAAAATCATTCTTGACATTAGCATAACTCTTTTGTTTAGATCCTGACAATGAAAATCTACAAAGAGATGTTAAGAGGACTGTTTCGAATATCACATGTTGTACAACACCATGGGAAGGAAATTATTATTATTATTATTATTAGGATACTGCTTGTGTTCTTCTCATGGGAAAACTATTCGTTTCTCTACTTATAATTAACGTATGTTCACCTTGGGAACATTATAATAAGAACCGTTCATTCTCTTTATCTGCATCTAAATATCATATTTGCAAAAAAATAATTCAATTTCAAAATTGTTTAGTCATTCATACGTGTTAGACCATTGATGGTTTTGGCAACAAATAAATTCCTCTTGATGAACCGTCCATTTGTTTGATCAATAAGAATGATTAAAAGATCTCCAAATTGATTTTTTGCAGATATGATCTTTAGATGATGGTAAAGATAATTAATTGCTCTGATTATAATGTTCTTAAAGTGAACATACATTAATGGTAAGTGGGGGGAATAAGTGGGTTCTCCGTAGATGGAACACAAGCATTATCCTTATTATTAATATTTTGAAATGGAAGAAACTTGTCATGTTGTATTATTAACATGTCATATAATCTCAAAAAGAAAATTGTCCAAGTGCAGATTAGGAATTTCGTCATGTATAAGGAGATACGTGTGAATGCAGAAATGTCATATATCATAAGGTTAAAAAAAGAACCTTACAATCAAGGGCTTCAGGTCAGAATTGAACTTGTAAGCAGGAGTATAGATTAATTGAACTTTGTTTAAAGTCCCTTAATGTTTACCAGGTATTAGAAAGTTGGTGGACGGTAGGAGTTCAAGGAAAGCTAGAAGAAAGACCTCTCTTAGGTTTATTTATTTATTTTGTTTTGTTTTGTTTTTCTTTTGCCTCTTGATGTATTTTCAAAATATAAAGAAAAAAAAAAAGAATATTATAGGTCACCATCTTACCAACTCTACTCTTGCATTACTTTCAACCTAGACAAACCGAAAGGTACAGTGTCACCCACCAACTCCAAGCATCACTTACGTTCGTCCTAAAGCAAATTCTTTTTTTTTTTTTGTTTTTAAATATAAAAAAAATGATATTATTTATATGGGAGGGGATAAATGTAGTCTCATAATAAGTTAACAATAATGTGGTTTAAATTCATCTTTAGCAGAATTGAATTTAAAATCTCTTACTTACAAGTGGAGATAAATATCACTGTACCCTAGTAGTTAAGTGTGTTCTAAAGCAAATTAAACCCACATTTTTTTTTCCTTTTGCAACAAAAATAGAGAAATGGGGAAAGGGCTGTGCCGGGTGGGCAAGGATTGCAATTTGACGTGGCATGTTGTGAGTGGCCAAAGTTGGGTCACACGGTAGGTGAGTGACAGATGCTTCGCTCCTGCGCGCTCGCTCGAGATTATATCCACTTAGTTGGAAAGCGTCACCTACCCCCTCCCCTCCCTCGTCCTTACTTAATAACCACTCTTCCTCGCTCTCCTTTCATTTTCTCTCCCAACTCCCAAATCTCAAATCACCCTTTCTTTGCGCCTCTTATTACATCTCTCTCTCTCTCTCTCTCTCACAACTCTCTCTGCCTTCCCTCTGCTAAAGTACGTCGGTATCACAAACCCTACATTACAAGGTAATTACATCGTTCCTTGTTTTCTTTCATCTTTTAACGTTAGACGACGGCGCATGTTGGCCACGACGCCACTTTTTTGAAAACTACGGCGGACTTTAACGGAAAACGTGAGAAAGGAAAGAAATGGGATTTTTTACTTTAATTAAATCCGGCAAGTACGTTAGCCCTGACGACTAGGTTCGTGTATCCCTGTATTATTTATAAAGAAAAATATATTCGAAAAAGGTAAGCCTGAGAATGTTTTTTTATTTATTTTTTTAACTTTCAAAAAATTAAATTAAATACAACCAAGGACGGCGCACGTTAGCCGAGGAGGGAATATATTATTATAACAGTGTTTTGTTGGGGTGCAATGCAGGTGTGCCAGGCGGGGCCCAACGAAGCGCGAAGATGGTGGTCAACGTTACTGTGAGGGAGTCAACGTTGGTTAAGCCGGCGGAGGAGACGCCAAAGAAGGCGCTGTGGAACTCGAACGTGGACCTGGTGATTCCGAGCATCCACACGCCCAGCGTATATTTCTACAGGCCGAATCCAAACGGTGCGTCCAACTTCTTCGACCCGGCTGTGCTCAAGCACGCTCTGTCCAAGGCTCTTGTGCCGTTCTACCCTATGGCGGGGCGGCTTAAGCGCGACGACGACGGTCGTATTGAGATTGACTGCGGCGGCCAGGGTGTTCTGTTTGTTGAGGCGGAGACGGGCTCCGTCATCGATGATTTCGGGGATTTCGCTCCCACGCTGGAGCTCCGGAAGCTCATCCCCTCCGTTGATTACGCCGCCGGGATTTCGACTTATCCTCTCTTACTGTTACAGGTAATTTACTTATCGGTATTTTGATCCAGTTGCAAAAATTTGAGGAGTTGCTGAAATAGACTAGTTTTTTTAATTTAATTATTTTTATTCAAATTTTAATTTGAATATAAGAAAATTTATATGTCATCATATATGATATCTACACTAAATGTGATAAATTGCGTTTAATATTTGATAGAGGTATCTATGAAAATAAATAAAATTTAATATACCTATCATTCATGAAAATAGTTCAAAGAAATTGCCTGTTCCATGCATTTCTAAATTCATGCTATTATATATGCTGATATATATAGTACTACAACATAGATTAGTTAACACAATTAATCTGTAAAGGAAAAAAAAAATTTGAGATACAGAATAGGACTAAAAAAGAGTGCTTTAATATTTAATTTTAAAATTGAGTAAAAATAAATTTGTAAATAAGAGATGACACATATCATAATTTAATAAAAAATAATAAAAAGAAGGTGACGTATATAACCAATAAGACAATCTCCAAAGGAGATGTTAA
The DNA here is from genome assembly GCF_041283825.1 of Pyrus communis. Lineage (NCBI taxonomy): Eukaryota > Viridiplantae > Streptophyta > Magnoliopsida > Rosales > Rosaceae > Pyrus > Pyrus communis. The sequence goes on from NC_142581.1 coordinate 23,730,368, forward strand.
ATTTTAAACATAAAATTTAAATTTGAAGTCCTACGTGGCATTTTGGCATATTTTAAACTTTTAATCTCCAACCGATATGTCAAATTTTAAATATAAAATAACAATTCATATGTATTTTTTTTGCATTGAAAATGAAAAGAAACAACGGATAATGGTTTAAACCAATAAAAAATTAATAAAAAGCATTTAATAATTAATTAAAAAAATATGAAGGTGCTATCAAATTTGACAGTAAGGGTGAGATATGTCAATTCATGTCATGTCACATTAAATTTGGCTTTTCGGTTAGAAAATATTAATACGGTTTTTTGTTACTATTATTGTTGATTTGGACATTTTAACATTTCATTTGGAAATACTCTAAATGTTCAAACCCAACTAAATAAATTAAACCCAATACTAACTTACAAAAGTAAAGATTACTCTTTACTTTTTAAGTGTGTAATTTTTTTTATAGTGTTTCGGGTGGTCGTTTTCAGTGTTGGCGTGGAAGTTATAGCATTTTCTGGTTTGTTTAATGAAATGAAAACTGTATTCGAGGTATTAGTTGGTAAGCTATACCAACAGTTATTTGAATTGGTCAAATAAGTAATGATCATATTTCTTGGTAGGTAATAGGTCCCACCTAAATCAGCATATGTCATGTTGTGATTAGTAAATTTACAAGTAAATTACAAAAAAGCTACTTGATATGGAATTGGATTCACTCCGAGGCAACTGGTCGGATCCTCTTGATCAATATTAGTGGACCGTTGAATTTTTATCCAACGGTTGTAATTATTATAACTTTTAAAAGATTTTCTATTTGTAGTCGTTAGATAAAAATTCAATAATTCACTAACACTGATAAAAAGGATCCCAATTAGTTGTGTTGAAGAGGATCCAAATCCACTTGACATTTGTCAAATTTTCTATTAATTTGTTTATTAAATACGAATGTGACTTAAGCGGCGGCATCCATTTTTTAGCCTAACCGGATTAAAAAATTAATTAACTATTAAATTTTATTTTCATAAAACAAAAAAAAGAGGACCCATCCTACAAACCCACGCCTTCACTCTTCTTCCCCAACCTCACCACCTCTTGCTCCCTCCACCTTAACTGCCTCCGCCACTCATTCGAATCCCCTTCCCTCCGTTGCTCTCCTCCCCTTCCTTCTACCTCCACCCAAGTCCTTTCTCTTCAGGAAGAAGCATGGCTCCATGAAGCTCTCCCCCAACATTCTCCTCTTCTGGGACCTCTTCGAAGCCCAGTTCAATTCCAGACCCGAACTCCAATCCGGGTTCTACATCGCCGTCATCGTCGACAACGAGATGGAGACGGGTCAGACCCGTTTTCCGTCGACAAGAAGGGAACACGGCATCGCTTGTGGATCGTAATCGGGTCACGAAAAGAGACAGACGGCGGCGTGTATTTATTGAAGTGTTTATTTATTTATTTTTATGAAAATTAATGAAAATGATTTGAAAATTAAGTTTAATGTAAAATGAATAGTATGAAGATTGATTTTTTAATATAAAAATATTATTTTTTTATTAAAATAAACAGTATCAGAATAGCACTTTTTGTATTTTTCTGGTTTGTTTAATGAGACGAAACCTGTATTGGAGGTATTAATTGGGAAGCTAAACCAACATTTTATTTGAATTGGTCAAATAAGTAATGATCATATTTCTTGGTAGGTAATAGGTCCCACCTAAATCAGCATAACGAGTAAATTACAAAAAACCTAGTTGACATGGATTTGGATTCTCCCCCAACATGAAGCTCTCCACCAACATTCTCCTCTTGAATACGGCATCGCTCGTGGATCGTAATCGGGTCACGAAAAGAGAGACGGGGGCGTGTATTTATTGAAGTGGTTTTTTTTTCTTTTGACGAAAACTAATAAAAATAATTTAAAAGTTTTGAATTTTAACGATAATAATAAAATAAAAGATAAAATAAATAGTACTACAATTGATTTTTTAATGTAAAAATGTGATTTTTGGTTAAAATAAATAGTATCAGACTAGCACCTTTGTTTTTTTGGTTTGTTTGATGAAATGAAATCTGTATTGGAGGTATTAATTGGGAAGCTACACCAACATTTTATTTGAATTGGTCAAATTAGTAATGATCCTATTTCTTGGTAGGTAATAGGTCCCACCCAAATCAGCCTATGTCATGTTGCGATAAATTTAGCAGTTAAAATGGTTTTCTTTTAGAGTGAATACGTACAATTACACGTGTGAGTGAGTGATGTCAATTTTAAATTTTAGGTAGCAACTTTACCTGCGATTTGGCAATTGGAATTAGCTTTATTTGATACTTGTTTGCATCACATATATATATATATATATATATATATATATATATATATATATGAGTCTCGTTTTTATTGTTTTAAACTTACGTGAAAAGATCTACCTGGACAAGCGGGGTGCAAAAGTTTGGCTTTTGTGAAAAGGGATATTTGAGTCAAAATCATTCTTGACATTAGCATAACTCTTTAGTTTAGATCCTGACAATAAAAATTTATAGAAGTGATCTCTAAATTTTTCCACTGTAAATCATTTTGATCGTTCTATAATAATTCGTTGTTCTCGTTAACTTGTCAGGTGAACGATTACCGTGACCACTTTTTAAGGGTATTTTTGAAAAACCAACTCCTCCACTTAATGAGGATGTCGACAAATATTTTCACAGAATGACCAAAATGATTTACAGTGAACAAACTCAATGACCACTTCTATTAATTTCATTGTCAAAAAACAAAATGAGAAGTTATACTAATTTCAGATACCATTTTAACTAAAAAAGTCGTAAAAAGATATTATCATTTCATTAAGTTTCATACGTTTAATATGGTCAACTGGTGGATGTATAGTTTAGAGAATGTGGGTATAGTTGAGATCATTTGTTGAGATTTTGGATTAGTGATGTTGTAGCAGACTTTTTGGCTTGAGGAAAAGTCAATCTAGCAATGACTTGTGAACCATCTCTGTGTTGACATTTGGAGCAAACTGTGTTTAGATTATAATATGGTGTTGAAAAAACGTACTAGTTGTGTTGCATACGGATTAGGATTATTTTTCTTTTCTCTTTTCATTTTTTCCCTTCTCTCTCTTTCTCTCACATTCTCTATTTTGTATTTCTCTTTCTATATAAAATTAATATAATATATTGACGTGACTTAATCGTGACCGTTCAAATAAGAGATGAGAGAATCCTATTCCGTTGTACACGTTGCTCCATTTTCCTTTGTTATAATTTCTTAAGGCTAAATTAAGGTTTCTTAATTATATTATTGATTTGAATTTGAACTTTTCCACATTTACGTAGAGGTCCTAATCTTTAATCAGACGTGTGCCATGTTGATGAAGGTTGATAGAAGAAGATACTTAATTATGAAAATAAGGGTATTTTATCAGTGCCGGATTCAAGATTCAAACTCTGGGTTCCAAGGTTTTTTTATTTTTTTTGTTTGAATACAACAATATATTTTACATTAAGGAGAGAGGGAGTTTGGTTTAGCCACACAATGGATAACCTAATTTGGTATCGAATTCCCCATCCACGAGATTTGAACCTAAGACCTCTCACTTATAAGTGAAAATAAATAGATTAAATATTATTTGTGTTGATCGTGACAAATATTATTGAATTTAATCATTTGTGTGGGAATTGTTATTAACACTCCAAAAATCTCATTTGACACTCCAAACTTTCTGTAATTACAAAGAAAAATACATTTATGAGGAGTGTAAAATGAGATTTTTTGGGTGCTAATAATAGTTCCGAACATATCAATAGTTTGAAGATGTCATCCACTTGACTTGGTTAAGGGTTAAAACTAATAGATTAAATTTAGAAGATTGTTTTGAAGATGTCATCCATTTGACTTGGTTGATTGGTTCCTTGGGGATATTAGTATATGTTTAATACTATTTAATGTTTCAATCGTTTGACCAATTGGAGGCAGGCTATCTCTAATCTTGCTTAGAATCCTCAGCCTCGTCTTACATTTTACCTCAACTTACTGAAGTCGTGGAATTGTTCAACAGTTAAACTTACAAGGAATGGTTTGGGATTTACTCTTTGCAGGTCACGTACTTCAAATGTGGAGGAGTGTCACTTGGTGTTGGAATGCAGCATCATGCAGCAGATGGATTTTCTGGTCTGCACTTTATTAACACATGGTCGGATATGGCTCGTGGTCTTGACCTTACACTTCCACCATTCATCGACAGGACATTGCTTCGTGCCCGAGACCCACCTCAGCCTACATTCCACCACATTGAATACCAACCTGCTCCACAGATGAAGACCCCTCTGCAAAGCGCAAAACCTGGTGCTGCGGATAGCACCACAGTCTCCATTTTTAGATTAACACGGGATCAGCTCAACATCTTGAAATCCAAGTCTAAGGAAGCTGGGAATACAGTCAGCTATAGCTCATATGAGATGTTGTCAGGTCATGTTTGGAGATGTGCATGCAAGGCGCGTGAACTTCCCGATGATCAAGACACCAAACTATATATTGCCACTGACGGAAGGTCCAGACTGCAACCACCACTCCCACCTGGTTACTTTGGCAATGTGATTTTCACAACAACACCAATTGCTGTTGCGGGGGATATCCAATCAAAACCAACTTGGTATGCTGCCAGCCGTATCCATGATGGTTTGGTGCGTATGGATGATAGTTATCTTAGATCTGCCCTCGACTATCTTGAGCTTCAGCCTGATCTGTCTGCCCTTGTTCGTGGAGCTCATAGTTTTAGGTGTCCAAACCTGGGGATAACTAGTTGGGTTAGGCTGCCAATCCATGATGCCGACTTTGGATGGGGTCGGCCCATTTTCATGGGACCTGGTGGAATTGCATTCGAGGGGTTGTCGTTTATAATACCAAGTGCAACCAATGATGGGAGTTTATCGGTGGCCATTTGTCTGCAAACCGAACACATGAAATCCTTTTCGAAGTTGTTGTATGACATGTAAGGAAACGATATGCGTGAGAAGTTTAACCTGGCTTGAGTTACTGCCAGCTCGGTCATCATCTGGTTTGCATAAATTTTCGAAAGTGGTCGTGTTTCTTTCCTAGTGCTTTTTTGCTCATACATGGTTAATGCCATTGGGTATACTTTTGTCGGTTGACTATTTGCTCGACCTGATATAGAACATAAGTTGTACGCATCTAAGGACTTTGACAACAATTGTATTACGCATTGATACTAAATTTACATAATGTTTAGTTTTGTTATATCTCTTTGGTTGCGCGAAGGATAATTGTCTGTGTTGAAGCTATATAAGTTCTCGAAAATTCAGAATCATATATGCAGAACCTAAGGATCTGTTTTTGTTTTATTTTTTACTGGTGTGATCTTGCTCTAGTCATATACATTTACCATGTTTCGTGCTATTGATCGTTGCATATCTTTTCGGTTCTTTGGTTCAGGATTAAGGAGCTCAATTTTTTTCCGAATTTGCGGAAGATGCAAAAATGTTGAAGTCCTGTTTCAGAGAGAGATTAAATGAATATATAGCACAACAATCCTGGTACAAGCTTACAAACAATTTCTGAGAACTTACCAATAAAAAATAACAGATATCAGCACACATCTACTTACAAGCTTAATTACAACAGATAGGATTAACAGGAAAACACCTAAGAAACTGAGAAAATTTCCCAATTAACAAAGCAAAGCTTATTGACCACACTAAAACACACCAAACCTGCATATTCAGTATATGTCTCCGACGGATCGGAACATGTCAAAGTAATTGAAGGGGAAGAACAAGAATCAAAGCAGAGGTTACTTGCAGTATGGTTTTAGTGAGGAGAAAGGGCTGCTGGGACCTTGCTAGCACCGGTGTTGCGCTACAATTGTCAGTTGGGTGCCGATGAACAAAATCCACACGGCCATTTCCCCTTTTACATCTTTGGTTCTTCCTTGAATCATCCGTTTCATGTTTTTCTCCATACAGATTGACTGAGCCACCCGCACCAGCACGCCTCACTACCACTGAACATTCAGTGCAACATTAGTTGGGGGTTCGAAATATCAATCAATTGAAATAATAAAGAAAGTTAAATTCTTATGAAATTCTAGTACTTGTACACCATGTTCGTGTTCTAACTTGAAGACGCTTGTGCAAGGCAAGGTTGAAAGGGCATAAGTGCATAAGATGAAGAAGAAGCATGTAAGTAATTACATTCCCATTCCCTTCATTTTGTTTGACTGCCAAAAGCTAAAGGCTTAGGCCCTAGCCTTAGGGATGCTACATTATATATTCTCTACTTTGTAGCTAGATATTTAGAGAATCTAAAAAGGAACTCAGCAAATGGTAGCGTCAAAGAGGAGCAATACATATCTTGGATAGGAAGGCACATTCCGAAAACCCTACCATTTTTGCATTGGAGGAATATTTTTACACTACTGTTGTGTTTGTTAAGCTTAGCATAGGACCAACACCATGTAATTCATGTTGTCCCATCGTCAAGTCTTCACTATATTCTATATATCCAATAACAACAAACTAAACTGATCAACGAGGAAAGGGGGTTCGAACTTGAGGCCTCTTCCAAGTTCCAACATTGGGATGAGAATTACTACTCATACAATAACACATTCATTTACTAGTTTATGTGACTGCTAGGAATATGATCGTCTGATCATCTGATTCTGAAGGGAAATGAACACGTACGTAATACACTGGTTTTGGATACCGCCTGGACTGTTACAATTTCTGTTTGATGTGAACACGTACAATATTTTTCCATTGATGGTGTCTTGTTTTGCTGTTTATTGCAACCTCACTCTGCCTCATTGGTTCTTCTATTCCCTTATTTGATTTACTGACCATGCACGTTAATTCAGTCTTTTCTTTCATTTTGCAGAAGCATATGGATGCAATGCAATTGTTGCAGAAACATAAGAAGACAGAAAGAACAAAAACAAGGAAAACGGATAAAAGGTGATGAAAGAAAATCAACAATCCTGGCAAGCTTTCAAACAAACTTGCCAATAAAAATAAAGATATCAACAAAAACTTGCCCTAAACCCTTAATAATAGTAACAAATAGAATGGGAGAAAATTTCTCAATAAACAAAGCAAATTGACCAAAAACAAAAACAATCCAACGCTTCATATCTGTTTCCGACAAACCAAAACATGTTTAGAGTAATTGAAAGGGAAGAATTCAATCAAAGCAAAGGTTACTTGCAACATGGTTTTGGTCAAGAGGAAGGGCTGCTGGGACCTTCCAATCATTGGTGTTGCACTACTTTTTGGGCACTGATGAGCAATATTTGAACCAACCCCTTTCCCTCTTTGGATCTTCCTTGAATCATCCGTTTCATGTTTTTCGCAATATGGCTCGATTGAGCCACCAACACCAGCATGCCTCACTACTTCAGAATATTCACTACAACATTATTCAGTGGTTCGAAAGATCAACCAGTTAAAATAATAAGTGGGTCAAATCTCTTACCATGAATTTCCCGTCCTTGTACATCTTCAAATTCTAACTCGAAGAAGCTCCGGAGAGCCGAGCTTGAAAGGGCATGAGTGCATAAGCTGAATAAAAAACATGTGTGTAATTGCATTCCCTTCATTTTTTGTAACTTGGTTGAAGGGGGTAGGGAAATACCTAGGGAATTAGGGGTAGACTCTGCCAAAAGCTAAAGGCTTAGGCCTTAAGCCTTTAGGGATGCCACGTTATATATTCTCTAGTTTGTAGCTACATATCTAGAGAATCTAAAAAGGAACTCAGCAAATGGTAGCGTCAAAGGGGGCCAACCATGTATTGGATGGGCAGGCACATTCCGAAACCCTACCATTTTTGCTTTGGCATAATATTGTTAGACTACTGTTCTGTGCAGACCTGAGGTCAGTACATATACACGTGTTAAGAATGAGTCCCACATTATTAGAAGGAGGGACTTTGCATAGACTTATAAGAGGTTATGCTACTCCCCATATTACCAAATGGTTTTATGATAAAACCCAAACTTTCTTCATGGTATTAAAGCAAGTTGTCCCACGTGTGAAGCCAAGCGGCCACATGTGCTCTGACACTCTCGACCCTTATATCCTCCAAACCAGGGTAGGCACGTATTGGCCGACACCCAAAGGTGACGAAGCCATACTAATATGCATGAGAACCAATGAATATAAATAAGACTTATAAATTTAAATACAATGATTATGCAATTGAGGAACGTGTTCAGAGTATACAACTAATCTAGAACACTAAAAAGAAATCATATATAATTTAATGAACAAGGAATGGGTCCTACACCGAGAGAACTTGAAGGTGCCGATGTGGGAGTGCCTTGACGTCGGGATTGTACGTCTCTATTCTAAGTCATGAGGGGGCGCAAAACAAAACATGAGTGGACCAAGTTGATATATAAGTAGTACAAACATAGTTATTCCATAACGTACTAACCCCCAAAATTTATGAAAACTAATAACATAATATGTGATAGGTTTTCCGAAAGCCCTAGCATGCCATAAAACCTTTCATAAAACATATATCATATATAGTGTGCTAAATAGTGGTATCATAATCGCCCGAAGGTAGGACATATGCCCGTAGGCAGAACATACGCTCGCAGGTTGAACATACGCCCCTTGTAGGCAGAACATACGCCCGCCTGTAGGCAGAACAATGACCACTAGATAAGCACAAAAACATTGAATATAATATTTCCAACATAAGTACATGTATCTCAACGGAGCACCGTAGCTCAAACATCATATCTAAAAACATCTTCATAGTATATAGTCATCCATCATATATACTACCAAGAACATGAAATCGATAAAGCATGCTATTCCAAAATATTCTCAGTAAAGCATGATATCTCATAAAAAGTAAAATCTAATTTACTCATAAAATATTTCATAAAACGTAATCATTAAATCATGTTTTTCATTTATGCATTAATAATAGTAAAATTATGCATTTTGGAAGGGGTCCACTCATTGATATTTCATTGTCGAAGAGCCATACAAACTAGCGAAGACGGAAATGCCACAATAAATGCACCTAGCACATAAAGGGTCCAATTGATAAAACTCTACTTAAACAATTGAATTTCGAAAAACGGACGTCATAAACGGATTCAGGATGTTGAAAGACATAAGGACCTCGGGTACTCCACATGCTGTTGTAAAGTGGCGGCCTCAATGGCCACAAGCCAAGATGGGTCGCCGGAAAGTTCACCAGAAAAGTTGTCATGGACGGCAGAGCATAGTGCCTCTGGTGAAGTTGCGTGTGCTTTATGTGCCGACACAGGGGCACCCACGCGTAGGTCTATGCGCGGACCCACCCTCTGACTAGGATCTGGGCTCCGACTGGGTTTAGGCCTGGGCTTTTGGTTCCCAGTTGGGCTTGGGTTTAGTTCTGGGCAAGCCCAAGGGTTTTTGGGTTGGGTTAACAAATGGGTTTGGACCTAGGTTCCTTGGGCCGAAGGCTTGGGTTTGCACGGCCCAAAAGCCTGAGTTATATTGGGTTTAGGCTTAACAACTGGGCTGGGTTCATTTGGGTTTGCCCTGGTAGCTTGGCCCAAGGATTTGGGCCAGGAAATAACTGAGTTTCCGGGCGTGGGTCGTTTTGACCTGGTTTCGAAGAAGGAGAAGGCCGAAGCTTTCCGAGCTCTGATCGACTTCGATTCTCAACCATACTTGGCGATTAAACCAAGGAAATTAAACTACGAGTGATGGGAAGTGAAACAAACCATTTTTAGGCCCAGCCGCGGCATGGAAGTGGTTAGGAAATCCAAGTAAACTGCGGTCCATCGCCAAAGAACATTATTGGGTTCTCTATACTTCATAGAGGAGAGAGAGAGAGAGGCCTATCACGATGGAGGTGGTGTCGTCGTTTGTCATGGTTCCTTGGGTGTGTGGTGCTCGGGGGAAAGGGATGCAGCAAGGGAGAGAGATGGAGAAAGTAAGTTGTGAGAGAGAGCTCGGGGAAAACACAGAGAGAAAAGAGAAAAGAGAAAAGTAAGGGAGAGAGAGAGAGAAAGAGAGAGAGAGAAGGGGAGTGTTTTGGGCTGGGGGACAAAATCAAGGGTGGGCCCCTTGGGCACACTAAACAATATCCAAAAGCAAACTCAAAATATCTCTCAGGCATGAAATGTCCAAAATGCCCTCGTTCTAAAATTCTTAAATAAAAATCAGAACGGGTTGTTACATGCTCCACATCAGTCCGTTGTGTTGTCCATGTGTTAGGTTCGAAAATTAGCCACGCGTGAGAGGGCGTGTTGAGAATGGGTCCCACATTGATGGGAGGAGGGACTTTGCATGAACGTATAAGAGGTTGGGCTACTCTCCATATTGCCAATTGGTTTTATGGTGGAACCCTAACTTTCTTCACACGTCATGTTCCTTTATATTTGATAATGGCATACTAAACTAATAAGTTTTCTTTTATTAAAAGGGAAAAGGGGGTTCAAGCTTGAGACCTCTTCCAACATCAGAAAGAAATATCACCTGGTAGGATATGGCTATTTGTGTAGGATAACATATTTGTTATTAAATTATGTGGCTGCTAGTAATAAGATCATTTCATTCCGAACAAAATGAATACACACAAAAATACACCTGTTTACCAGTACCACCTGGACGATTACAAGTTGTGCTTGATGTGAGAAATTGAGTCAAAAATATGTCCTTTATGGTTTGGTTTTGAAACTATAACGTCCATTACGTCGAATTTCTGGTTCATTTGTCAGAAACATTGCTTGAAATCAATCTCTAGAAAAAGTAACCATTATTTTTCAATTGATGGTGTCTTCTATTGCTCTTAGATGATTTAATCACCATTTATTTCGTTTTGCAGAAGAACATACCTGCAAATGCGATTATTGCAGAAACATGAAAAGAAAGAAAGAACAGAAACAAGCAAAAGGGTTTAATAAAAAACGATGAAAACAAATCATGTACTATGCTTTCAACTAATTCAACATTTATTTGAGTAATATGATCATAATTTTGGGTACAATGATCATTAAACGGACACTTCTACGGTTGTACTATTGATGTAATACAAAATGAAAAATTGGAATTTAAAGAATGAAAAATATGCTTATCATGAAACTATACATTGTAAAGGTCATCTTCACCAGCCCCAGAAGCAGCACCTCTACTGGAAGCATCGTTTGCAAACTTGAAATATGTTCCAAACCCTTTTGACTGCTGCAGTGTCTGCGCAAATGCCTGGTACTTGTAGATATCTGCATCATTAACACTCCTACGAGCATACTTCATCGATTCCTCAAAATGAGTTGCCTTGATCTCTGCTACTTCATCAATAACGTCCTCCTCCATTGCCTCAGGATTCTGATTTCTCCTCATCTCCCTCTCAATATCATTCTTAATGTTCTCTCAGCACGCTAGCATATTTCCATTATATCTGCACCACTAAAACCGATAGTTACTTGGCAAAGGCTCTGCTGTCCACATCTTTAAAAAATTGGAGACTTCCTTAAGCAAGACTGGAATACTTGATAACGAGATTCCTCATTAGGGAGAGGAATGTAAATATACTGATCCAGACGGCCTAGACACAGAAGTGCAGGATCTTTAATATCCAGTCTTTTGGTGGCCCTGATAATGAAAACAGATTTCTTTGCAAACATTCCATCCATTGAGCATAGATTGAGGCAAGAGACATGGGTTCAGACAACCATTTCGGGTCTATGCTAGGGCGCTCAACCATGGAGGCAATCTATATTTTACGAAGATTGATGGAAAGATATAGAGATAGGAAAAAAGATTTACACATGATCTTTATAGATTTGGAAAAAGCATATGATAGGGTCCCAAGGGACATTCTTTGAAGGATTGTAGAGAAGAAATGAGTACGAGTAGCATATATCCAAGCTATAAAGGATATGTGTAATGGAGCAAAGATTGCCATAAGAACTTATGAAGGACAAACAGAAAGCTTCGCCATAACTGTAGGGTTACATCAAGGCTCATCCTTAAGTCCTTACCTTTTGGCATTGGTAATGGATAAGTTAACGGGACATATTCAAGATGATATTCCTTGGTGTATGCTTTTCTCAGACGATATAGTGTTGATAGATAAAACTCAAGAAGGGGTAAATGCGAAGCTTAACCTTTGGAAAGAAGTATTGGAATCTAAAGGTCTTCGCCTAAGCCTATCAAAGACAAAATATATGGAGTGCAAGTTCAGTGTAAATGGAGGGCAAAATGAGTTAGGGGTGAGGATCAGAGATCAGGAAGTACCAAAGAGCGACCGCTTTCACTACCTAGGATCTATCTTGCAAAAGTACGGAGAATTAGATGGAGACCTTAACCATAAAATACAAGCTAGATGGATGAAGTGGAAGAGTGCATCCGGCGTGTTGTGTGACTGCCGTATGCCACTGAAGCTCAAGGAAATTTTTTATAGGACGGCAATAAGGTCGGCGATGTTGTATGGCACAAAATGTTGGGTAGTGAAGCATCAACACATACATAAAATGGGTGTAGCGGAGATTAGGATGCTTCATTGGATGTGTGGGCTCACAAGAAATGATAAGATTAGGAATGAGGATATCCGAGGTAAAGTAGGAGTAGCCGAAATTAAAAGAAAGATGAGAGAAAATCGGTTACTGTGATTTGGACATGTGCAAAGAAGGCCTACTAACACTCTAGTTAGAAGATGCGATTACGGGACAGAAGTCCAGGGCCAAAAGGGTAGAGGAAGACCCTGAAAAACTTTGGAAGAGACTCTTAAAGACTTAGAGTATTTGGATCTAACGGAGAATATGACACATAACTGAACACAATAGCGTTCTAGTATAGAGTATTTGGATCTAACGGAGAATATGACACATAACTGAACACAATAGCGTTCTAGTATTCATATAGCCGACCCCACTTAGTAAAAAAAGGCTTTGTTGTTGTTGTTGTTTGTTTTGTCCATTTTCGTTCTGTGAAACCTTTTTGTTTTTTGGTTTGGGTTAACCTTTGTTTGTTGTTTAAAAAAACAAAAATATGTTAAAGTTTGGAGCCGGAGTCGCACCAAGCCACCAGCCCTTCGTTGCCCCTGCTGTTGTCCACTGCTATGCTTGTTCCGATTCCCTTCCCAACGATCTGATCACTGGCACCGTGATCAGACGTATTCATCACCATCCACCCATGTTGTCGCTGCAATCAGGAACCCTGAACCTGACCCACTGATCCGTATTCATACCATCACCCAGATTCGATTGATCTAGGATTGCATGCCCGCTGCTCATCACGTCCTTGTTGCACTGTTGCACGGACGACCACTGCACAACTGCTATACCACAGACGTTACTGCACGCACAGTCAGATGATCGCCTGATCAGAACCTCCTTCGCACCCGGCACCCGACTCGCTTGTCGTGTCCGCCTAACGGAGCTTGCGTTGTCAACCTGTCTAACGGAACTTGCATCCACATCTGCTTGTTGGCAAACTCATGACGTGTACCACCATGAGTTTGACGGGGATGTTGGGAAATTAGTTATTATTTTATTATTGTTTATGGCTTTCTTGTGGGCCAAGGTTATTAGAGTTTCTTACCCGTTAGTTTATTTTAATTAAGTCATTCGCAATGTGGTCTCTTGGGTTATGTAGCCGTCATGGCAATCGTTCGTTCACTTAATAAAATTATATTAGTTTATAGTTAGTTTGTTCGTTTGTTAATCATGCACTCTTATATTCAACTATAACTAGTTGGGTTAGGCTGCCAATCCATGATGCCGACTTTGGATAGGGTCAGCCCATTTTCATGGGACCTGGTGGAATTGCATTCGAGGGATTGGCGTTGATAATACCAAGTGAAACCAATGATGGGAGTTCATCGCTGGCCATTTCTCTGCAAACCGAACACATGAAATCCTTTTCGAAGTTGTTGTATGACATATAAGGAAACGATATGTGTGATAAGTTTAACCTGGTTTGAGTTACTGCCAGCTCGGTCATCATCTGGTTTGCCTAAATTTTCGAAAGTGGTCGTGTTTCTTTCCTAGTGCTTTTTTGTTCATACATGGTTAATGCCATTGGGAATACTTATGTCGGTTGACTATTTGCTCGACCTGATATAGAACACAAGTTGTACGCATCTAAGGACTTTGACAACAATTGTATTACTTATTGATACTAAATTTACGTAATGTTTAATTTTGTTTTATCTTTTTGGTTGCATGAAGGGTAATTGTCTCTGCTAAAGCTACAATCTGGTATAAGCTCTCGAAATTTCGGAATCATATGTGCAGAACCTAAAGATCTGTTTTTGTTTTCTCGCTTACTGGTGTGATCGTGCTATAGTCATATACATTTACCATGTTTCGTGGTATTGATCGTTGCATATCTTTACGGTTCTTTGGTTTAGGATTAAGGAGCTCAATTGTTTTTCCTAATTTGCAGAAGATACAAAAATGTTGAAGTCCTGTTTCAGAGAGAGATTAAATGAATACATAGCAAAACAATGCTGGTACAAGCTGACAAACAATTTCTGAAAACTTACCAACAAAAAAACAGATATCAGCACACATCCACTTACAAGCATAATTACAACAAATTGGATTAACAGGTAAACACCAAGGAAAATGTGAGAAAAATTCCCAAATAACAAAGCAAAGCTTATTGGCCAAACAAAAACACACCAAACCTGCATATTCATGGATCGGAACATGTCAAAGTGATTGAAAGGTAAGAACAAGAAAGGGCTGCTGGGACCTTGCTAGCACCGGTGTTGCACTACTATTGTCAGTTGGGCGCCGATGAGCAGCATCTGCACCGCCATTTCCCCTTTTCCATCTTTGGTTCTTCCTCGAATCATCCCACACCAGCTCGCCTCACTACCACAAAAAGTTCAGTACAACACTAGTCCGGGGTTCAAAAGATCAATATAGCTCGTCCTTGTATGCCATTTTCATGTTCTAACTTGAAGACGCTCGTGTGAGCCAAGGTTGAAAGGGCATAAGTGCATAAGATGAATAAGAAGCATGTAAGTAATTTCATTCCCATTCCCTTCATTTTGTTTTAGACTGCCAAAAGCTAAAGGCTTATGCCTTAGCCTTTAGGGATGCCGTATTATATATCCTCTAGTTTGTTGCTACATATTCAGAGAATATAAAAAGGAACTCAGCCAATGTAGCATCAGAGATGAGCAATCCATATCTTGGATAGGCAGGCACATTCCGAAACCCTACCATTAATTTTGCTTTGGAGGAATATTTTTACACTACTGTTGTGTTTGTTAAGCTTAGCATATGACCAACACCATGAAATTCATGTTATCTTCACTATATTCTATATATCCAATAATGACATACTAAATTGATCAACGAGGAAAGGGCCGGGGGTTCAAACTTGAGGCCTCTTCCAAGTTCCAACATCGGAAAGAGAATTACCACTCATACAATAACATATTCATTTACTAGTTTATGTGACTGCTAGTAATATGATCATCTGATCATCTGAGTCTGAAGGGAAATGAACACGTAATACATTGGTTTTGGTATTACCGCCTGGACTTACGATTTGTGTTTGATGTGAACACGTACAATATTTTTCCATTGATGGTGTCTTGCTTTGCAGTTTATTGCAACCTCTCTGCCTCATTGATTATTCTATTCTCTTACTAGATTTACTGACCATGCACGTTAAATCGGTCTTTTCCTTCGTTTTCCAGAAGCATATGGATGCAAATGCAATTGTTGCAGAAACATGAGAAGACAGAAAGAACAAAAACAAGGAAAACAGATAAAAGACGATGAAAGAAAATCAACAGTTATGGTACAAGCTTACAAACAAACTTGCCAACAAAAATAAAGATATCAACAAAAACTTGCCCTAAACCCTTTACCCTTATTAATTGAAACAAATAGAATGGGAGAAACATTCTCAATAAACAAAGCAAATTGACCAAAAGCAAAAACAATCCAACGCTTCATATCTGTTTCCGACAAATCGAAACATGTTTAGAGTAATTGAAAGCGAAGAATGAAAATCAAAGCAAAGGTTACTTGCAACATGGTTTTGGTCAAGAGGAAGGGCTGCTGGGACCTTCTAATCATCGGTGTTGCACTACTTTTTAGGCGCTGATGAGCAATATTTGAACCAACTCCCCCTTTCCCTCTTCGGGCCTTCCTTGAATCGTCCGTTTCATGTTTTTCTCCATACGGCTCGACTGCGCCACCAACACCAGCATGCCTCACTACTAAAGAATATTCACTGCACCATTATTCAGTGATTCTAAGATCATTCAGTTGAAATAATAAGTGGGTTAAATCTCTTACCATGAATTTCCCGTCCTCGTACATCTTCATGTTCTAACTCGAAGAAGCTCCGGAGAGCCGAGCTTGAAAGGGCATGAGTGCATAAGATGAATAAAAAGCATGTGTGTAATTTCATTCCCTTCATTTTTTGTAACTTGGTTGGAGGGGCCAGGGAGATAGCTAGGGAATTAGGGATAGACTCTGCCAAAAGCTAAAGGCTTAGGCCTTAAGCCTTTAGGGATGCCATATTATATATTCTCTAGTTTGTAGCTACATATTTAAAGAATTTAAAAAGGAATTCAGAAAATGGTAGCGTCAAAGAGGAGCAACCCATATATTTGATGGGCAGGCACATTCCGAAACCCCACCATTTTCACTTTGGAGGAATATTTTTACACTACTGTTCTGTGGAGACCTGAGGTCAGTACATATACACGTCATGTTCCTTTATATATTCGATAATGGCGTACTAAACTCACAAGTTTTCTTTTATCAACAGGGAAAGGGGGTTCGAGCTTGAGACCTTTTCCAACATCGGGAGAGAAATACCACCTCGTAGGATATGGCTATTTGTGCAAGATAACATATTCGTTATTAATCTGCGGCTGCAAGGAATAAGATCATTTCATTCTGAACAAAATGAATACACACATAAATACACTTTAAGGTTTTCAAAAGAATGTGAGTTAGAATAAAACCATGATATCAAATATGTTATGAGGACTAATTGGACTTGTATTAATAATGGACTTACAAGTATTTTAATCATGATAAAATACATAAGAGGGAAATTATTAGAATTAAAGATAATGGAATAAGAGTTGGTTACAAACTCTTAAAATTGCGGACACAACTGCTACCACTATAGGAGGAGCAGTTGTGATCTCAAGAACAATATAACTGCAGTATGGTCTCTCTTCTCGGACATGAGATTTTATATGCACTAGCCCTATCGAGAGTGAAACCATTCTGAGTCCTAGAGAAGAGAAGATCACTACAAAGGTTTTATATAGCAACTTCACAATCCGTTCAAAAGAGTTTGCGTTGGTTGTCTGACCTCACGGCTAATCCTGCAAGTAAGTCTTACTTCCTTTCCTTTATTTGTATACTAATACTACATGTTGACAAAGACATAATATATAAATGTAGTCTAGTGATCTGGTTGATCAATTCTTTAAGTATCAAAATGCCTACATGTGGTATCAGAGCCAACCAATGTAGACATTAGACTCATTCAGTTGTCTACATGACTATCTATGTTTTGGTTTTCCGCTGCTGTGATGATATAATTCATTCTGATTCACCAACAATAAGTGTTAACGGATTGGTTGCTAAGTATGCATGATCAATTTTCTGCAAACTCTTGGTATTTATTTTATTCTACTTTTCTCAACCACTGAAATTATAACTTGTCATTCTATAAAAATCTTTTCTCATAGGGTACATTCTAAGTTTGTATCAGATGAGGGAGAAATGGAATGGTTCATTATGTTCATAAGAATATAATTTAGCGTCTTATATTGCAGACATATTTCATTGTTAAGTGGATCATCAGAATAACTTGTAAGGACCACCAAAGTGATTTAATTGCTCTCACAAATCTGTAAGATTCAATAATGTACAACAATGTGTGACTTATATGCTCTAACAAGTAGAAAACTTTCCAAAGAAACTATTTACTGGGATTGGCTATAAGTTATTGTATAGTAAGTTATGAAACTGGAAATACACACACACACACACACACACACACATTCATTCTTGCCCAAAGGCATTGAACTTATATATATTCTAGTGTTTATAATTGGCTATGCAAGATTTGAGATTCATACTCATGATTATATGGACAGTTTCTTGCTCAATCTCATGAACATTGAAGTTGAATGGGACTAATTTTAAGACATGAAGCAGCAAATTGAAATGCATCTTGGTATGTTGGAATTTAGCATTGCATTCACTCAACCTCAACCAACTGCTTTAACTGAGACAAGCACTGCTGCAGAGAAAGAAACATTTGCCAAATGGGAGGGCTAATAGATGTCTTTGCTGGTCATGCAAAATTTGATGGAGGAACATATAAGATGTGGCATTCAAAATTGTGACTTGGAAAAGCAATATATTGCCAAGATTGAAGAAAAGTATAAGAGATCTAATAAGGCTGAAACTGGGGTATATCTTTCAGATTTGATCAATGCCAAATTTGATGGTAATGGGAGTGTTCCGAGAGCATTTGCTTAAACTTGTCAATCTGTCTAACAAGCTTAATGCAATGGATGTAGCTATTGCAGATCAATTCCTTGTTCATTTGGCTTTGTATTCTCTGCCAAATGAATATGAACAACTCAAAGTGAGCTATAACACTCAGAAACAAACATGGGATATCAATGAGTTGATCTCCATTTGTTGCCAAGAAGAGGAGAGAATGAAGAAGAGTAAGCATGACACTGTGAATCTGGTGCAATATGGGAAAGGAAAGGGGAAAGTTTTTGGACCAAGCAAACCTGCAGCACTCAAAATTGGCAAAGCTGCAACTAAGTCAGGTTCTCCTTACCTTGGTTCCAAGAAACATGCTTCCAATTCTGTTATACCTATTAAGTCTGATCTTGCCTCCACTAGCACTGGTCTTAGATTTAATAAAATCAATCTTAAAAAGTGTCATTTATGTGGTTCCACTGAGCATTTGAGAAAGGATTGCGCTAGATTTAAAGCTTGGCTTATTAAGAAAGGTATTGCAGTCATAAATCTCTTTGTTACAACATAGTCAAATATGGTTTTTATACCTCAACACTCATGGTGGTTTGACACTGGTTGTTGTGTGCATATAACTAATTCAATGCAGGGATTTAAAAACCAAAAGGGCCAAAGTAAGGAGCATTACAATATCTATGTTGGAAATGGAAACAAAGTCCTTGTTAAGTCAGTTGGTCAAGTCATGTTAAAGCTTTCTTCTGGTTATGTTTTAGTATTGAACAATGTGCTTTATGTACCTTCTATGAGAAGGAATTTACTTTCTGCAACTAAGTTTGTACAAGATGGTTTTTCATTCATTGGTGATGACAATTATATTCGTTTTTATTTGAAGAATCAATATGATAATTTGCTTGGTTTTGCATCACTTAATTGAGATATTTGGTAAGTGCAATGCACCTATTTTTATGAGTGTCTCAATGTTGATACTTATGCTCCTAAGAAATTGATAACTAATGATGGTTCTTATGCTATGGCATAGAAGATTAGGACACATCTCCAAAGAGAGGATGATGAGACTAATGAAAATAGGTGTGCTGCCAACCTTAAACTTCAATGCTTTTGAAACTCGTATTGATTGTTTCAAGGGCAAAACTACCATTTCAAATAAAAAGACCAGTTCAACTAGAAGTAATAACCTGTTAAAGATAATTCACACTGATGTTTGAGGTCCATTTCCAACAAGGACAACTTGTGGCAACTCTTACTTTGTATTCTTCATTGATGACTTTTCTAGGTACACTTACCTTTATTTGATTTCTGAAAAATCTCAAGTGCTCAATTGTTTTAAAGTTTATAAACTAGAAGTTAGGGAAACAAATTAAAGTGGTAAGATCAGATAGGGGAGGTGAGTATTTTGGAAGGTATACAGAAATGGGACAACAAAAGGGACCCCTTGCTTTATGATGCAAGGCGCAGCAGATAGAAATGAATTAAAATGATAGATAGAATGGATATATAGGGTCCACTATCTCCTAGTGCGAAAAGAGGCCTAAAAACCCTATAAACTTTCGTTCTAGTACCAGCTTACAACATAGACACTAGAAAGAACAAAGCAACAGATTCTTACAAAGAGAAAGGCATATAAAAACGAGTTTACAACTCAAATATCAATATGATAATTCAAACAACTTATCCCTTTTTCTCTAAAAATACATGAATTTATAGATGCTTAAGCCCCTTCTTAATAATTACTGATACATGCATCATAGTTCATGCATCATTACTAGAGTTAATGAACTCATTAATATTAACCCCACTTAATCTACCCCACTAACATATATTTAGGGATGTGCTATCCACACACCCCTTGTTAATTTTTGTCTGTTGATCTTCTTTAATTCATCCATTCCGACGGCCGAAAATTTGAAGGGTGTGTGAGAAGTAAAATAAGGTGTGTGGATATCACACCCCTATATTTATTACGTTAAATAAAGATTGAATTATTACATAAAATTCATTACTTCAGAACTCTTGTATTCTATGTATATCGGCTGAATTTCAAAAGCCAAATGTATTGAATCTTCCGATGATCTTATTTCATGTCCTGCATCATTCTCACCGGGTCGGAGAGAATTCGTCCTCAAATTTGAATCACCATCCGCTTTGGAGACAAAATATTGACATCTTCCACTCCAAACAAATAGATACTTTGAATGAATGGGAAACTTTGAGTTGCATAAAATATGCTCCACTGCCAAGGTCTTGATCTGGACGTCTTCCCAATAAATCTTCATTTGATTAGTTGTATTTTCAAAGTTCCTTGTAGTACTTGAATTGAAATTACCAACTCCAATCAAATCAATAAATTCATAACTATGAACAAGTGAAACAAGCCATGGGACTCGACTTTCATATCCTCAAAGAAAAACTTGAAGTTGTAGCCTTCAGCATTTCCAAGGTCCCATCCACTTGGAATTGCATCACAAATTTCACAACCCTCACAACAACGATCAAATATTGGAGGAAGATCTAGATTGAGACCTTTATCTATTAGTAGTCAAAGTTTTCTCTCCCAAGCCGGCAGGGAAGTTTTAATCAAAGCGGTCACTCAAGCCATTCCTTCCTACCCAATGAATATATTTTGTTTTCCTGACAATATCTACAATGATATTGACACTGTTGTTTCTAATTTCTGGTGGGGGCAAAAGGTGGGAGAAAGGAAGATCCATTGGGTAAGCCGTGAATCTCTGGGATTACCTAAACAAGAGGGGGCATGGGCTTTAGGAACCTAAAAGAATTTAATCTAGCATTATTGGCTAAGCAATGTTGGCATCTTATTCACAATCCCGATTCACTTTGGGCCTAAGTTATCCAAGAGCGATATTTTCCCAATTGCTCTTTCTTTGAGGCTCGAAAAGGGGGTAGGTCCTCTTGGGCTTCGCAGGCAGGGATATTATCGCTAATGGAGCTCACTGGAAAAATATGAGTGGTGAGCATACTCAGCTTTGGGTTGATCGATAGATCTCATCCTTGGCTTCCGGGTAGGGGTGGGCATAAAAACCGCCAAACCGCAAAACCGCATCGAACCGTAAGAAAAAAAACCGAAAAAAACCGTGTTGACAGGAAAAGTCAACTTTGAGTGAAAAACCGAACCGAACCGTTCAAACCGGTTCCGGTTCCGGTTTTGAATGACCAAGAACCGGCCGAACCGAACCGAACCGTTTTATTAATAATAAATAAATAAATTATATATACACACACATGTCATGGTATAATAGGTTGAAAAATAGGTTGAAAAATTGTGTACAGGAGCTGCTGCTTCTTGCTTGCTCTCTGAAGTCTGAAAACTTGCAATTTGTTTCATCATTTTTTTGTTTGTTGACTGATTGACCAGTGCATATGTATTTTAGTTGTCTCTTTTTGTTGACTTGGTGCCACTACCAAAGACATTTGCATTAAAAAAGATGTGTTGTATGCAACTTTATGTAATCAGTTTTAGAAGATGTATTTGAATGCATAATGATTTGGTGTTCAAATAATTTATTATTAGGAACCGTAAACCGGCAAGAACCGAATCGGAACCGGTGTAGACCGAACCGTAATGTTCTAGTCATAAATTTAAGTAGAATCGCACCGAATCGAACCGTTATATATTTCTGTTCCGGTTCCAATTTAGGGGTGGAACCGCACCGAACCGCACCGTGCCAACCCCTACTTCTGGGCACCCTGCCCCAATTCCGGGGGTCGACGTGGATCTCTCACACCAAGTCTCCTCTATTATTGATCATTCCTCTCAGGATTGGCAGTTGGATTCTATAGAAATGGAAATGGCGGAAGGAGATAAAAATGTGGTCTTAAATACGCCCGATCGGTGTGGTTAGGCATAAAGATAGACTGGTTTGGCTGATTGATAGAAGGAGACAATACACAGTCAAACCTGGGTATCATTGGGTCCATAGCATTAATCGCCGGTCTCAGAGTCTCCGCCTTTCCTTCTCAGCAGAAGTTGATTTGATTGTGTGGAAGTGTATATGGAATATTCCGATCCCTCCAAAAATTAAGAACTTCTTATGGAGGACTCTTCGGGGGACTACTGCTACGAAGATGAATTTATTTCGACAAAGGTATGCCACTTCCCCTATTTGTCCTTTTTGTTATGAGCGGGAGAAATCTATTAAACATGTTTTACTTATATGCCTTTGTGTAGGCCAGGTTTGGTTTGGGGGTGCTTTGGGGCTTCAAATTGATAAAGATTCGGTGCCTACATTCCACTTATGGCTCCAATGTATTTGGAATGATCACACAAGACTAGCAGAGGATAGGAGGAGAACCATGTCATACGTTACGTTTACTTGTTGGTATATTTGGAAGGTAAGGTGTGATGCGGTTTTTAACTCACGGCAACTCTCCCCATTGCGAACTGTGCTCACCATTTCGCTCGCTGTTTCATCCTTTCTGGAAGCTTGCTCGAGGGTTAGTAATGGGCGGGTTTCATTGAATCCACGCGTTCGTATCAATACCCTTTTGTCTCCTTCTGGGTAAGGTGTAATTAAGGTTAATGTGGATGCTAGTTGGAAACGGGTGGATAGGTACTACCATATTGGTGTCGTGATGCGGGATTCGACCTTTTGCTGCTTGGTGGTGCGTAGGAAAATGATATGTGCATCAAGTGCTTTGGCTGTGGAGGTAAGAGGTGTTCTAGAGGGATGTGTGATGGCGAGACAGTGGGGCTTCCATAGTATTGTGGTGGAATCTGACTTCAAGGAGACATTATCATGGCCAAATGGATGCATTGACCATGAATCTTGGGAAGTCTTTCTGGTGTTATGTGATATTCGTGGGGTTGGCGAGGCCTTCAGTTCGTGTGTCTGGTCTTGGGTGCCAAGATCAGCCAATGAAGCGGTAGATTATGTAGCGTCACATGCTGGTGCGGAGAGGAAGGACTTAGTCTGGGTTCAACGACCCTCATCTTCGTTTGTCCGTATTCTGAACAAGGATAGGCTGCCATACTTTCCAAGCTAGTTTTTGTTTAAGTAGGTCTAAGGGTGACACGTGTGCTCCTCCGTGACGTGGATTATTTCATTTATTCTCTACTTTCATGTCTAATGCTGTTAGCCTTATGTAGCTTTCTATACTCTCTTTGGCTTTGGCCTTGGTTAATGATATTACCAGTTTCCAAAAAAAAAAAAAAAAAAGATAAAACGACACAAAGAGTATAACGCACGACGTCGTCCTCTCCAGCAGCACAGCACGCGTTGGTTTTTCTTGAGGTCAGCTCGCCAACGCTTTTCTTCTTCTTCTTCCCCATATTGGCTGAAGGCTGAAGCTCTGGTTAGTTCTTCTCTCTTCGCTCATGTCAATTTAATTTGGATGTTTATTTGTTCGTGTTTGAAATTTATGCCATCGGATCTGACCGAGTTTTCCATTTCAATTGATTTGGGGATCCTCTCAACTTTGTAATTCCTAAATTTGAATAATTGGATTCACTGCGAGTAATTTTGCAATACCAAATATCATCAATCGAATCTTCAAACAAATCGCCCTTAAATTTTTATTTTTATTTTATTTTAAAAATTATGGAAAACCCTAATTATATATGATAAGCAGAGACATAAAAAACCCCTAATCCCAGATGAAATTATCCATAACTAGTACAGAATACAGACTGAGCTTTGCAATTAGTCCTTTTTATTCTACAAAATTCAACCCTTTTACTTGATTTTATTTTATTTTCTTATTAATTAGATTAATTTTAGTTTTATAGCTCTCTGTTTTAGCAGCTACGGATGAATCTTTTCACTTTAGGAAAGGTTGGTGCTTGGTTGTGCAGGATGAATCGTACAGGAACTCTAATTTCAAGTCTACCTATGATTTGAGCCTGTACTTGTCCTCAATTGTATTTTGATAGCCACGGCTTGGTATTGACGTCGAAACAGTAACTGCAGGGAATACCATCTCCAGGGGAAGACAACAAACCACTCCCTTCCCACCACTGAAATCAAATCTCGTATCTGTTTACGCCTTACGAGTTCAAAATATGGATGCGGAAACACCTGATCCCCAAACTGTAACTACCAACGTGGAAACCCCAAACCTCTTCACTGATCCATTGACGGACCAGTTTGGCTCCCTCAACGATGTGGCCCATGAGCTCGCTTCGCTCCAGGACCTTGCCACCCGTGGCTCATGGCGTTCCATCCTTGACAAGGTGGCCCGGGCCCGAGCCCAATCCCTCCTTAACAAACCCCATGACCACCTTGTTTATTTCACCTATAATGTCCTTGCCTTGACTAAACTACGTAGTTTCCCTGAAGCCTCTGCCGAGATCGATTCCTTAGAAGACCTCGACAGCTCTCGCTACCACTATGAAACCTATCCGAAAGTGTACCCAAACCGGGTTGGCTCCATGGTACCTTTCTCCCTGAGGTGGCTTTATGCCCTGTTGCCCATCAAGTTGGGCCAGCGACAAGAGGGACTGGATCGGCTGTACTGCTTGTTAGATTTCGTACGGAGCAAGATCAAAGGAAAAGAAAAAAATGTGAGTGTCTCTGTGTGGAAGAGAAGGGAGGTGTTTGTAATGAATGGTATTATAGGGGTCCATTTGAGTCAGAAGGAGGTATCTGTGTGCTTGAGCTTGATCAACGACTTGCTTAACCGTGATTACACAGACCCCATTTTGGTTTCAAAACTGGGTTACATTCAGATGCAAATGGGGGACTTGGAGGGAGCTAAGAGCTCCTTCAACGTGGTCCAAGGGTTGGTGGAGAAGCAGGGTGAAGCGAGCAACGAGTTTAAGAACCTAGTAAGCAGGAACAAGGCCTTGGTGTACGTGGTGGGGAAAGACTACGTGTCTGCAGTGAGGGAGTATGAGGAGTGCATTGAGAGGGAGCAAAACGACGTCGTAGCCATCAACAACAAGGCGCTTTGCTTGATGTACTTGCGTGACTTGTCCGATTCAATCAAGGTGTTGGAGAATGCCCTCGAAAGGGTGCCTACGGTGGCATTGAACGAGACCGTTGTGGTGAATTTGTGCAGTATGTACGAGTTGGCTTATGTTAATCATGCTGATATTAAGAGGACTCTCAATAGCTGGATTGCCAGGGTTGCTCCCGATGATTTTGATTCGTCATCTACGAGGATTTGATTCAATTTATCTTCTTTGTTACAGATTCCCGTATTATCTGATTGCTAATAGGTTCTGTTAAACAATCACTACTTGTTTACTTGCTTCAGTTTATAATGAACGATTCACATTTATGTAACTATTGGAGTGTAATTTTATTCGTTCATCGTTCTGTTTATTGTTCAAGTACATTCTTTGAAATTTGAGGAAACAAACTGGCTGCAAAAGTCGTCTGCTCGATTTGGAACATAAAATATGAAAGAGAATACGAAAACTTACAGAAAACGAAAGAGAATACGAAAACTTGCAGAAAACGAAACAAGTTCTTATTTGATTTCAAAAGAAGCTGAAAGATACATTGGATATAATATTATGCAAACCCTCCCTAATTCCTACAGCTATGGCTATGCATTATTCCACACACGCTAACTCAAGATAACTCATCATACAAAGAGTAGAGTTCAAGCTTAATCAACCTCTTCAATCGTAGGTCCGGCTCCTGATCCACCACCGGAGCTAGCGTTTCCACCTCCAGGCATCTGAGCACCACCGCCCATCGGCACATCCCCACCAGCACCTTGATACATTTTGGCAATAATCGGGTTGCACAATCCCTCCAACTCCTTTTGCTTGTCCTCAAACTCCTCCACCTCGGCCAACTGGTTCCGGTCTAGCCACTCGATTGCCTCGTCAATGGCCTTCTCAATCTTTTGCTTGTCTGCAGGATCTAATTTTCCAGTGATCTTCTCATCCTTGATAGTGTTCCGTATGTTGTATGCGTAATTCTCGAGGGAGTTCTTGGCATCTACCTTCTTCTTCACCTCCTCATCTTCAGCCTTGTACCTCTCTGCCTCCTGCACCATTCTCTCAATCTCTTCCTTGCTCAATCTTCCCTTGTCGTTGGTAATGGTGATCTTGTTCTTCACTCCAGCAGTCTTGTCTTCCGCCGACACATTCAAGATACCATTTGCATCAATGTCAAAGCAGACATTGATCTGAGGGACACCTCTTGGCGCCGGAGGAATGCCCGTGAGTTCAAATTTACCGAGGAGGTTGTTGTCCTTGGTTCTAGCCCTCTCTCCTTCATACACCTGAATTAACACTCCTGGCTGGTTGTCGGAGTAGGTAGAGAAGATCTGCTCCTTCTTGGTAGGAATGGTGGTGTTTCTCGGAATCAAAACCGTCATGACACCACCTGCAGTCTCAAGACCGAGGCTGAGAGGAGTGACATCAAGAAGCAACAGATCTTGGACCTTCTCATTTCCTTCGCCAGTTAAAATTGCAGCTTGAACAGCAGCACCATAAGCCACGGCTTCGTCAGGGTTTATGCTCTTGCACAATTCCTTGCCATTGAAGAAATCTTGCAAAAGCTGCTGAACTTTGGGAATTCTCGTCGACCCACCAACCAAAACAACCTCATCAACCCGACTCTTGTCGATTTTGGAATCCCTCAAACACTTCTCAACAGGTTCCATACACTTCCTAAACAAATCCATATTCATCTCTTCAAATCTCGCCCTAGTAATTGTAGAATAGAAATCAATACCTTCGTAGAGCGAATCGATCTCAATGGTGGTCTGAGCGGTGGAAGACAGAGTCCTTTTCGCCCTCTCGCACGCAGTCCTCAACCTCCTCAAAGCTCTGGCGTTGCTACTAATATCCTTCTTGTGCTTTCTCTTAAACTCTGCCACAAAGTGATTAACAAGCCTGTTGTCAAAATCCTCACCACCAAGATGAGTATCGCCAGCAGTAGCCTTCACTTCGAAGATGCCTTCCTCAATTGTGAGCAAAGAAACATCGAAAGTCCCTCCACCAAGATCGAAAATAAGAACATTCTTTTCGCCACTCCGGGATCCCTTCTTGTCAAGACCGTAAGCAATGGCAGCAGCAGTAGGCTCGTTGATAATCCTCATCACATTGAGCCCGGCAATGGAGCCAGCATCCTTTGTGGCCTGCCGCTGCGAGTCATTGAAGTAAGCAGGTACAGTGACCACAGCGTTGTTGCAAGGGTGACCCAAATAAGCCTCGGCAATCTCCCTCATCTTAGTCAGCACCATTGAAGATATCTCTTCCGGCGCAAACTGCTTCTCTTCGCCTTTGTAATTTACCACAATCATGGGCTTGTCGCCAGGACCAGCAACGACCTTGAAAGGCCAGTGCTTCATGTCGCTCTGGACAGAAGGGTCGGAGAACCGCCTGCCGATGAGTCTCTTGGCGTCGAAAACGGTGTTTTGGGGGTTCATAGCGACCTGGTTCTTGGCTGCGTCGCCAATCAAACGCTCCGTGTCGGTGAAGGCGACATAGGAAGGGGTGGTTCTGTTGCCCTGGTCATTGGCTATGATCTCAACGCGGTCGTTCTGCCACACCCCGACGCAGCTGTAGGTGGTACCGAGGTCGATGCCGATGGCCTTACCTTGGGTCTTTGAAGCCATGAACAATAAATCAGTAAGAAACTATAGAATAATTGGTTTGAGAAAACAATGAAAAAGGAAGCAAAATCTGGATGCTCTGGAAATTTGAATATGTGGTTGGCTGAAATGCTTTTGGTTTGATGGTGAGGTGGGGTTTGGGGGTTCGGATATATATGGGTGAGTAGGGTTCGTGAAGGGCTTCATTGGAGGGGAAGAGAAGGTGGTGGAAGGGACTAGGAGGTTGTGAGAAAAAATCAGTCGGAGAATTCGAACGTCGAAGGTCACACCAGAGACTTCTGGAGAGTGGTTGAATTTTCATGGAGTGGCTGAGTTGGCTTGTTTGCTTTTTCTCTCGTTGGGTGATGGGCTTGGGCTCGTACGTATTCTTATTTACTCTTGGGGCAGTTGGGTTTCTAATTTTTCCCTCTCTTTTTCTTTTTGAAGGAAGAAAAGGAAGGGAATTTCCGGTGGTTTTTTTTTTTATGAGAGATTCAATAATTTCAATGTTCCGAACATAAAAAGATATACTAGGTGTCATGATATAAGTGGTGGGATATTTGAAAAATATATCCTCAGGTGGTACACATCAACTATTTTGTTAATTACTTACTTTGGGTGAAGTTAGTGAATACTCTTAATTGAAAGAGTTACAACTACTTAGAGCACTTCCAGTGTTGCTAGGCTCCCCTGGCATACAGACAACCAATCCCTTTAAATGAACCGTAATTGTCTAACTGCAACCAATTCCTTTATTGTGGTAATTATATTTTTATATTTTTTAATTAATTCTTTATTAATATTTTATAATTTTTTTATTAGTTGCTAACGTCAGCCTTGTGTCACATCCCTCAAGTGATGTGCTCGTGGATTTCTGCCTGGTGGAGAGCCCAAGCTTACCTGGAGCCCAAGCTATTTGAATGGGCTGGAGCCAATTGCTATGGGCATTAGGTCATTCAATAGCCAATTCCCAAGGGAATTGCCGGGAAATGCTCTTGCAACTCTCTTGCAACGATGTTTTTTGTTTTTGGCAAGTACCGTGGTCTATGTGTTTTAAAATATTAGTATTTTAGCTCTATTTAATTATTTGAGTTTTTTGTTAGTTTAGGATTTGGACCTAGTCTGCTGGAATTTGTGATTTGTTATGGAAATCTCATCCGTATAGAGACGGGAAGTATTCAAATGATATTTTTTATAAACCCTAACATCAACATATATGTTTTGTCTGTTTTGAATTTGTTTGCCTCTAAAATCTACATGGTTTTAGTATCCAAAATCTACAATCTTCAACGGCAATCTGCATCTGGATTCCTGTTGGCAAACTTGTGTATTTGTTCGATTATAAGGGTTAGTCTCTTACGAGGATAACAAATAATACAATGAGTTCTTTGTGGTCATACAAGTACATGTTGTCTTACTGAAGAGACACCAGATTTGCTTGAAATCTTCCAAGCATACTTATTGCAAGGGCCAAATCTAGTCTTGGGCATCCATTAGACTCCTAACAATTGAAGTATAGGGTATGTTTGACATTCCTTGCATTTCTATCTCATTATCAGGACATTAAGACTTGCTTAACTTTTCTCCCTTGCTCATTGGAACCTCTCCTTTCGAACAGCTATGCATGTTAAACCTTTTTGACACTTTCAATGTGAGTCTACTGAGAATGACCCAAAAGACATCTCTTCCTAGAACAAAAATAGCCTCACCCATGTCCTTCATTTTGAAGGTTTTTGACAACAACTTCTTTGTCTCTAGTGACAGATTGAGATCATTACTTGCCAACAAAATGTCATCAACGTACAGTATTAAAAAAAATAAACCTTGAGCCCCATACCTTGAGGTACAAGCAATCGTCAATTTTGCTTTCCAAGAAACCAAAACTTGTCACTTTCTCATCAAATTTTAAAAATCATTGTCTTGAGGCTTGCTTCGACCCATAGATCAACTTTCTTAGTTTGCAAACCATTTGTTCTTCTAACAACCCGTTCCGAATTTTACGGAGCGAAATGGGTATTTTCGTATTTTCACATTGTTTGGGTTTTATTTGTTTTAAACTTTGCTTTATGCCTTAAAATGGTGTGCCCAAGATGGGGCCCACCCCTGATTTTTGTCCCCCATCCCACTCTCATCTCTTTCTCCTCATTTCTGTGAGCTTTCACTCTCCCTCTCACAAATCTCTCTTCCTCTCAGCTCTCTCTGAAAACAGCCCTTCCAAGGCCCTTCCACAATAAACAACAACAACCCTCCACCACCATCTGTTCTCCTCTAGATGAACCCACGAACCTAGAATTGATGGAGGAACCCCTCCCTCAAGCTTCTCTCTCTCTTTAGTCATTGTGCAACCTTCCCCGACGTGTTCCGCCCTATACAGCCAAGGGTAAGACTCTAAAACCTTGTGGGGTGTTTTCTAAGGTTAGTTATGGTAGGTTTGATGTTTGTGTACATTGGTTGGACGTAGAACAACTCGGGGAGGTGTTTTCCTAGTTTTACCGGCAAATCTGATGGCTTTCGAGCCAATTTACGGTCAAACCACGGTGATTTTGCCAGCGTGCAGGTATCAATCTCTTCGTCTCACTGAGTACTATAAATTTATTTTTTGTTTCACCTAATTTCGTTGAGTATTGAAGAAGTTATATGCATTTGAATCTTACTAGTTTCTGGCGACCTCCGCGGCTTTGGAGACGTTTTTCGGCAAAAAATGACGATATAGACGTCATGTAAGGCACCACTCTCTTCTTCTCGTCAAGAACAAGAACTATGATTTTCATTTTTGAATAACTTGATTTCGTTGAGTATTGACAAAGTTATGAACGTTTAAAGATTGTTCAATCTCCCGGCCGGAATTCGGCCTTTTCCTTCAATTGGTTCCGGCGACCCACATAACAAACGGGCCAAAGAACCGGCTCAAGGTAGCCCAGCCCAAACCAAAGCCGAGCCCAACCTAAACCCAATTCCCTAAACCCAAGCAAATGAAACCCAAACCCATTAGCCTAAAGCCTAAACCTATTAACCCTAAAACTTAGACCCAACCCAGCAGGCCAGGCCCAAGCCTAGCTGCCCTCCAACCCAACCCATCAAAAAACCCTTGGAACCCAGCCATTTTGGGTAGCCCAACCCCATAACCTCTTAAACTTAAAACCCTTTCTAGGCCTTGAGCCGTATACCCCCATGACCCAAATCCTTGTAACCCAAGTCCAAAATCCTAAACCCTAGCCGGCCCAACCCCTTTATGCGGAATATTCTGTTGGGGAATATTCCATGAGAGAATATTCCATCAAGGAATATTCTCTAAAATATTCTTATATTGACTTTACGAAATTTACCCGGTACCTTTCTTAGGGTAATTCAACAACCTGAATCCGTTTTGATGTTCATTTCCCAAATTCAATCGTCTTAATATAGTTTTATTAATTTGACCCTTTATGTGCTTAGGTACATATATTGTGACGATTCCGTCATCGCTAGTTTGCATGGCTCTTCGGCGGTGAATTATCTATGAGTGGACTCCTTCTAAAAATGCATGTTTTAATAGTAGAAATGCATACATGAAAAACATGATTTAATGATTATGTTTTATGAAACGTTTTATGAAATAACATGCTTATTGAGGCTAGTTTGATTTATTACTATTTTTCTTATAACCTGTGTTCTTTATATTCTGATGGATGACGATATAATATTTAGAACATCTCTTTATAGTATAAATGATGGATGACTTTATACTATGAAGTTGCTTTTCAAATATATGTATGTTTAATGGTTTTGTACTTACTTAGTGGTCCTTATTCCACTATGGGGTGAGGGATAGATTTCGTCACGGGCGAGGTTACGATGTTGGCATAGGGTCTGAAGAAATAATCTCTGGCTACGGGCTGAGAGACACGGGAAACTGGCACGAGGCCTAAAGGCGATTTTCCTCTGGCAATTGGCACGGGGCCTGGAGTTAGATTGGACATTCACTAGCGATTACTATATATATGAGATATTTTTTGAGACATTGCACAGCATGCTAGGTTTCTAATAAAAACCCGATCCGAACTACAATAATAAATTTAAAGCTACTTAATAAATATAGATACTATTCAATTCCTTAAGTGTTATACATACAAAATAAATAAATTTAAAGCTACTTAATATATATATATACACACACACAGTGGCAAATGCAGGATTTCAACCTCGAGTAGTTTTAGTATAAAAGATTCAAAGATTTTGTAAACGGAAATAGTGTGTGGGGGGTAAAATTTTTTCTCTATTTTTTAAATGAACACTTTGCATGTACATTGGCATCCCTGTTTTGTCTTTTAGCGATTAAAAGTCTTATCACAATATTTAGTGTCAATTTTCTTGAGAACTAGTAAATTGAAAAGTTTTTTACTTTTTATTTTTCAAGAATACTAGTAAATTAAAAGGTTTTCTTTCATATGAGATATTAATAATTATGAGGTGAAGGCTATTAATTTAAAAGGTTACAATTATGTTTAGCTTTCAATATATTGCAAGGATATAAAAAAGGGCCAAACAATAGAATGGGATAAAAAAAAAAAATTATTTAGAGAGAAGATAGTGGGTCCAACTGGAAAAAAGAGATAAGAAGGAAAAAAAAAAAAAAAAAAAAAAAAAAAGAAGCAAAAACGGCACCATTTTCATACAAGACAGAAGGACAGACACAATTGATCTTCTCCATTGACTTTAACCAGCCGGTTCTGCAACTACATATTCAAACTCCGGCGAAGAAAACCCAGTTCAGTTGTGGATCTTATACCTAATTTTTATTTTTCACAATGATTTATATTCAGTCCTTCATAAAGCTCTATCTAAAGTTTAGGGTGGTCCTCCATGGTACTTCACAAGCGTTTCTCTTGACCTTCAAAGGGTCTCGGATCACCCCCATCCCTATATAGATCCGCCCCTGTATATACACACACACACACACCATTCAACGATCCAACCGTTAAACTTGTTTGTATATACTTCGAGATCGTATACGCCAAAAATACGAAAAACAAATATTCAGAGATCAAGTAACGAGACAAAATTTTTCGACGGTTACAAACAAAAAATCACGATTTAACGGTTATTTTAACTCCGATTTTGATGATTTTTTACAGCTACACTTTTTGATCCCATATGAATACAATGAATGAATTTGATCTTTAATTTAAAATATTTACACCAGTGGATACCACAAAATCTTATGTTATACTTAATGAAAGTATAAATAAACTCTAAGTGTTAGTGAATCTATTGTTTTGATAGGATACGCATTCTACGAAGCTAGTTTCACCAATTCAACAGTCAAACTTGTTTGTATATACTTCAAGATTGCATACGCCAAAAATCGCAAAAAACAAATATTTAGATATCAAGTAACGGGACAAAACTTTTCAACGGTTATAAATGAAAAATCACGATTTAACGGTTATTTTAACTTCGATTTTGATGATTTTTTACAGCTACACTCCTTGACCCTATATGAATACAATGACTGAATTCAATCTTCAATTTAAAATATTTGCACATGTTATACTTAGTGAATCTATTGTTTTGATGGGATACACATTCTACGAAACTAGTTTCAACGATTCAACCATCAAACTTTTTCGTATATATTTCGAGATCGTATACGCTAAAAATCACAAAATAAAAAAACATTTAGAGATCAAGTAACAGGACAAAACTTTTCGACGATTATAAACGAAAAATCACGATTTAATGGTTATTTTAACTCCGATTTTGATAATTTTTTATAGCTACACTCCTTGACCCTATATGAATACAATGTCTGAATTCGATCTTCAATTTAAAATATTTACACTAGTGGATACCACAAAATCTTATGTTATACTTAATGAAAGTATAAATAAACTCTAAGGGTTAGTGAATCTATTGTTTTAATGGGATATATCATACACATTCTACGAAACTAGTTTCAACGATCCAACCATCAAACTTTTTTTTTATATACTTCAAGATCGCATATACTAAAAATCACAAAAAAAAAAAAAAAAAAAAAACATTCAGAGATCAATTAGCGGGATAAAACTTTTCTACAGTTATAAATGAAAAATCATGATTTAACGGTTATGTTAACTCCGATTTTGATGATTTTTTACAGCTACACTCCTTGACCCTATATAAATACAATGAACTAATTCAATCGTCAATTTAAAATATATTTTTCTAACAAAAACCCCATCCGAACTACAATAATATATTTTTCTAACAAAAACCCGATCCAAACTACAATAATAAATTTAAAGCTACTTAATAAATATATATACCGTTCAATTTCTTAAGTGTTATACATATAAAATAAATGAATTTAAAGCTACTTAATAAATATATATACCATTCAATTTTGCAAGCTTATTTTAATCCTCATCCGAACTACAATAATAACTGTCACTATCCTCACCACTTAATAAATATATATACCATTCAAATAGTCTTTGCGCAATGGTGAACCAAAACGTCGCGCAAAGGCCATTTGCACGACGTGGTTGGTTTGTCACGCAATTTTCTGGTGCCAAATCAAGGATTTTACTGTTTTTCTTTTTCAACATTTACGCGACGCGGTTGATCCATCGCACAATTTTCTGGCGCCAAACCAAAAATTCATAATAAAAACTTATGAAAATAATTATATTTTAAAATTTATAATATAAAATTAAATAAAAAAAAAACAAAAATAAATTGATTTAGGTGATGAAATATTTGGATTACATCACGCAAAGATTTAAAAAATAATAATTTTTTTCATTTTATTTATTTTTGTATAGACTTTGCGCGACGAAATTTAAAGTTTTGTCGTCGCGCAAAGTGTATTTTGTAGTAGTGAAACCGACTCTATTGTTAAGCAATTAGGATTTACAACAATGTCACAATTCAACTGCCAAAGACCATTATTCAACAAACAAGTACCAAGCAATTTATTAAAATTATTTTTCTTAAAAATTCCTTATACCTTTTTCATCACCAATAAATGCATAACTATCCTTTACAAGTTTGGAAGTGTTGAAAAGTCTAGTGGGTATTGAATGCCCACATAGAAACTGAAGACAGTAGGTAGTTTTTCAATGCCCATAAAATTAATCTTGACTTGGGAGGTGAAGGAAGTTATATTGTCAAAGATGTGTGCTTGGAGTTGCTCTATAAATAGAGCACTCCGTATGCTTTCACTAGAGAGCAGAAAAAGAAAGAGAGGAAGAAGAGAGGAGAGAATACATAGAGTTATCTTTGTACTCTTATTATTCCAAATTATAATGAAAGCATCACTGCTGTCCGAGGACGTACTCCAGTCACACTGACTGTAGAGGAACCTTGTAAATTTTGTGTCTTGTTTTATTTATTCTACTGCACACACACCGTCGATTTTATAACATGTTATCAGCACGAAAAGCTCTCATGTCAGTGGAAAGCACAACGCCATAAATCCGGTGAAGCACTATCCACCTCTCACCTCAGTCATCTAAAATCTCACATAATAAAAGGTATGTCCATTTTTCGTCTCTCCCACTGCGCCAGAAGCGCCCTACCGAATTCCGGTGAGAATTGAAATTTACGAATTGAAGTCGTCACGAGATGAGAAAACTCGTACTTGACAACTGGTTTTCAGGGATCCAGAAGAATCTCATCAGACTTGGAAACCCAGATCACGTTGTTTTCGACGGATCTTGAGAACTCCCATGAATACTTGGTTGTTTGAGATGGTGATGGCAAGAATGAATCCACACAGGCTTCCCTCTCTTGTGCTTCTGTCAACCTCACTGTCATCTATGTCTATGTAAGGAGGTTCTTGCTTAACGATGCCATGTTCCCTGGGTCATGCAAGAACAACGCCAGTCTCTGAATTGAATTTGGGCAACCTCCATAACTACCTAGCTAGCCTTGTGTTTCGAGACTGGCAGAGACAGAGAAGAAAGAAAAAATAATAATAGAAAAGGGGGATTGATGGAATAGCAAGGCACATGTGAAGAAGAAAAAAAAAGGATGTTGACTGGAACCTAAGAAAAATATATAAAAAGGATTTGAATGGTGCATGACACCATTTGGTCAACATAATATAAATGGTTTATGTTGGTGCATGTCACCATGCTACATAAATAAGAAAAGTAACAATAATAAGGTTTGAATAAGTACTGACAAAAAGAAAGAAAAATAATAAAAGGAGGTATGATACTTCTTGTTATTTATGTGAATTGGTATTGGTTTAAAACCCTTTCACAAGTTCTATTTACTTTAAAGAAATTTATTTATCATGGACGGTTTTACCGCCTACCACATTAAGTTTTGATTTATGTGAATGGTGCTGAATTAAAGCCATTGTCACAAGCTTTATTTACTTAAATGCAATTTATTCATTATGGCTGGAATTACCGCCTATTGCTTTAATTTATTTATTGTACTTCTTTTTGTTACGATGAGTACATACTGGATCCGAAATTCCTTGATCAGATCAGAACCTGCAGTTTCTTGATCCTCATCATATAAAAATGATTGGACCTGAAGTTCCATCATGCAAAAAGATCGGGCATGAAGTCTCTAGATCCTCAAGATCAGGACATGAAGTTCCTTGATGAGTACCTTAAGTTTGAAGAGTCAAAGTGCCTCAACTTAATTG
Organism: Pyrus communis; assembly: GCF_041283825.1. Taxonomy (NCBI): domain Eukaryota; kingdom Viridiplantae; phylum Streptophyta; class Magnoliopsida; order Rosales; family Rosaceae; genus Pyrus; species Pyrus communis. Next base: position 23,766,971 of record NC_142581.1, read on the forward strand.
CAATAAAAGCCATAAGAGACTCAGTCTACAGACTATTAAATAAGGGCCAGAAGTTCCTCATGTCCATACTAAAAAATGGTTTAGCAGAAACATTTATTAAGCGGATGAAATTGATTACCCGCGATCTGCTCATGAAAACAAAATTGCCAGTTTTTACACGGGTACATGCTATTTTGCATGATGCATTATTGATTTAGTTGAGACCTGTTGACAACCATCAATACTTCTCAGTACAACTCGTGTTTGGGAACCAGCCAAACATTATACATTTACGAGTTTTTTTGTTGTGTTATCTATGTGCCTATTGCACTGTCACAACATACTGAAATGAAGCATCATTGCGGATTAGGCATTGATGTTGAACATCATCTATCATTCAATATTTAAAACCCTTGACTGGGGATATATTTACCGCGTGGTTTGTGGACTGTCATTTTGATAAGACAATTTTCCCGCTGTTAGGGGGAGAAAATAACTTCGTTCCAGAAGAATGATGAGAAAAAAAAAACCGTTCCAGAAGAACGAAAATAACTTGTCTTATTTTGATTCATGAAGCAATCAATATACAAACGAAGTGAGAATAATTGAATGATGCAACGATATGCAAATCAAATGCTAGATGCATTTAATGATGAAACGAAAGTGATGAAATCACATATACTTGCTGCAAATGTGCCTACAATAATTAATGTCCCTGTTGGACAAAATAATATGGCAGCAAATGATTTATCTGTTGCACGCCTGAAGCGTGGCAGACCCTCAAACTCAAAAGGTTCAGTCCTTCGAAAGAAGAAGAATATGGCACTACTGAACTATTGCATAACTGTCGCATGCCAGACGCATGACAGTTGTCGTAAGGATACTTGTCTCGAAAAGTTCAATCCGCAGACATGGGAATATTGATGTCTTATGCATGAAGCATGATAGACGTATAGGTTCCAATGACTCAACTCCCGAAGTGAAGATTAAAATCCAAGCTCTATAACGCTCAAAATGAGGTTATGATCCGCATTCTCTAAATTACGACTATCCTGGAAGAGATAGTGTAATGCCCTTGAAGAGGCAATGGATATCCCAAAAGAAATGAAAAGCTTTATGCATGCGCATGCACATGAGAATATGGGATCAATGATTGATGATAACCAATGGTAATTTTGGTTTTTACAAGTAACTACTAAATTCATCAATGAGCTGTGGTGATATTGAGTTCCGTTCTTTTTCCATCAACAAAATTATGGGCAAAAAATGGATAAAGGCAAATCCAATACAATTTTGTAAGAACGTGGAAAAATAGACCTATATACTTGGATATCATACAAATAGCCAAAAGATGTTGAACCTAGAAGGTTACATATGGGCATTTGTAATACCGTGAAATACACTCACATGATATGACACAAGGTTGGAAACGAGTTCGTATAAATGGAGAATTATATACGAAGGGTTATGAGTCGCCCACATCATATGTCCATAAGTAAATCCCTCAAATATACATGGAAGCGAATTGCTCTGTATAAATTCTAAAGGAAAATGTGTTATGAAGTGTAGAAAATCCATGAAGGATTCAAATTGCTTGAAGTAAGCTCCGGAAGGGTAAAGCATAAAATATGTACTCAATACCAATGGATGATATAAATTGCCTTAGTAAGTACTTTCATTATGGTATTGTTGCAACATACTAAAATCTCTTGCAAGAGTTGATGATATTAAATTGGGACTCCTGAAGAGTCAAGAAAGATTATAAAGTGTTGAGAGAAATATTGTCTCGAACTGCAGAATCGAACAATATGCCAACACGAATCTTATCCATGATATTTATGATATTAAAAAATCATATGGATTGAAGATCATGAGTTGAATACTCAAATGATTTAGACACTAAGAATGATCATTTATCTTCGCGAGGGTAAAGATAAATTGATATTTGGTCCAGAAGTACCACATCTTAGTGAAATATATGCTTTATTGTATTTAACACAATACACTGAATGAAATAAAGCTTATATATTAATATCTCCGAGAAATTACATACACATGAGTTAAAACAAACAAATAGGAGGGAACCTTCACAAATGTTGCTCATGTGAAGCCTCAGTACTCGGAAGTATCCCAGAAGGGGAAGACACCAGAAGTTGATTATTTGGAGTCTCAATACTTGGTGGAACTCTAGACAGCTAAGACAATGGATGTCTTTGGAATAAAGACTCGAACCCCCGATTGTCATTTTGAGTCCGACCTTCGGATTCCAGTAGCTGGTCGAGCTTTCTTTTCATGCTCGTAGAGTAATTATTTGCAAGCATGTGTAACACTCTATTCTCATGCTTGAGCCCTCTAATCTCTTGTTTAAGACTTGCCACCTCAGCCATTAATGATTCAACTTGGTGAGTTCGAGCAAGTAGGCGCTGGCCCATATTGGATACAGAGCCCGCACATTGAACACTGAGGGCCAATGAGTCTTGAACGGCTGTCTCATCAGACCGGTTTGAAAGGATTCTGTTATCCTTTGGAGTGAGAAGATTCCTGGCTACCACTGTAGCGGTTATGTTATTCTTCATCACAGAGTCCCCAACCGTGAGAGGACCATTAGAAGATGAGAAGGACATGCGCCATATGTTATCCTGACGCTGCTCGTCTGTATCAATCTTGAGACTCAAATCTAAACAAATATTAGATGGGCAAGCCATTTTCAGAAATGATGAAAGAAGTCAGATAAAATCTCAGAAGTGCAAGAAAGGGGAAATTTCTGCATGCAACAATTTCTGAGTGTTTATGAACAAAATTGATATCTCTATAAAAGGAGGGGCAATATGACCACTTATTCAAAAATCGAAGAGACACCGATTTTCGAATTTCAAAAGCCGGATTTCCTTGCATGACGTCTATCAACATTTCTCAGACGCAATCTCAGCTTTTGGATATCACGTGCAACTTTGTCAAAGATCTCTGATAAAGTTGAAAACGCGTGAATCTTACTGTTCTAATTACACCACAGTTGCTGACAAGAGTAAAGGCACAGCACTACTACCTGCTATTGGGAAATCCATATATATGTCAACCTCTGTCCTCCATGGTAAGGCAGAACTAAAAAATATCTAACTCTTCCTCATCTCCGAGAATGCATCTTTCACAAAGTATCTGGAAATACTCAGTTTTCTTCTTCTATGAGAATACCTCTACAAACAAGTCACACCAGAGTAAGAGTATCTCATATCATCAGGGACGAGAGCAAGAGTATCTCATATCATGCAATCTCCCTGTCCTTTCCTTTGTCCTTGTTCTTACCTGCCAAGACAGGGACAGAGAAAGCAATATGTCAGAACCTCCACTCAAACTTTCGCTGCCACCAAGAAGTGATGGTCCAATCAAATGCAAGGTTTGCATTCCACTCCTGTATCAGAGGACAAATACTACAAGAGAAGATGCTAAACCTGCATAAGGAAAATACCACTTCTGCAAGGAGAGCAAGTAAGGCAAGTGAAAATGATGCATTGAAGCATGTGGAGACAACCACAACAAACACATGTCAGTTCATCCCCGACAAAGCCTAAAATCACTTGTCACATGAAGCTCCTCATGATCCAATTGCATTCAAGATCAAGTCTAGACGGCCTTTGAAGAAATCACAAGTCCGATTCAAGATCAAGTGTCCACCAACCTTAAATCAAATTCAGCTCCAGATGAAATATGTAAATTCAGACCTTTGGAGGAAGTCTAGCAGAAAGCCCTCCAACCCAGTTCAAGAACAAGCTTGTGGAAAATTAACAACAAGTAAAACACCTCATTCGACAACTATCACCTCTAAAAGACTAAAGCAGCAGGATCAATGATCAGCCTAAATAATTTGAAATCAGGGAGAGATACTCATCAAGGGGGAACATCCAAAAATAGATCAAGATCTTAACGAGGCAACTCATGTTGATATGTGGGCATCCAATGGGGAGTGTTGAAAAGTCTAGTGGGTATTGAATGTCCACATAGAAACTGAAGACAGTAGGTAGTTTTTCAATGCTCATAAAATTAATCTTGACTTGGGAGGTGAAGGAAGTTATATTGTCAAAGATGTGTGCTTGAAGTTGCTCTATAAATAAAGCACTTCGTATGCTTTCAATAGAGAGCAGAAAAAGAAAGAGAGGAAGAGGAGATGAGAGAATACATAGAGTTATCTTTGTACTCTTATTATTCCAAATTATAATGAAAGCATCACTACTGCCCGAGGACGTACTTCAGTCACACTGACTGTAGAGAAACCTCGTAAATTTTGTGTCTTATTTTATTTATTCTACTGCACACACACCGTCGATTTTATAACAGGAAGCTGAAATCAAACTTCTAGTTAAAGAAGAAACATAAAGAACATCAAATACTCTAAAACAAATCCAGTTGACATCTTGAGCTTGAGGATGCCTATTGCCTCCACAACTACTTTATTTCCATTTCCTACGTGAACACAATAGACTTCATTTCTTGTAATTGTCCTTTTTGTGAATCCCTGCAAGGAATTGGTAATATGCATTGAACAGTAAGTGTCAAACCACCAAGAATTTGGAGGGACTTCAACAAGATTAATGTCAACACAACAAAAACATTTTCAACGTCACCTCTTTCAGTTGTCCATTTCTTGCATTTTTCACAATCTCTCTTCAAATGACCATAGCCTTTGCAAAAATAGCACATTACATTTTCCATGTTTTCCTTATAACCTTGAGGACCCTTAGAGGAGGATGGAGTATCACGCCCAGCAGAGTGACTAAAGTTTAAAGAGTTTGTTTGGCTTACCAGAGATCGGGACATATTTCTTTGCAGTTTCAGCCTTCACAAAATTCACAGCTTCATGTGTTGCTTCATCCAACTCTCCTCTTGAACACATATTTATATGAGCTCATTAAGGCTCCACTTCTCCTTCTATGTGTTGTATGAAGTCTTCAATTGCTCATAACTCTCTGGGAGGGAGTTAAGAGCCATATGCACGGCAAATGCATCCCCAACTGGTACTTCAAAAGATGTATAAGTTTTGCAGCGGCTTCAACTAGCTTCAGAATATGTTATCTAACAGTGACTCTCCCATCGAATTTTAGAGTGGTCAGAGTTGTCATGAGGTTGTCCATTTCACCCTTCTTTTGGTCACCAAGAGTGCCATGTGATTAGCTTTTTTCCATTTTCAAACTTTAGCCTCTGCTCCGTTGGCATTCAGCGTTGGTGGTCAATCCTCCCCAAGAGTGAGGTCATAGTCCATGATCAGTCCCAAGATTATCTCCACGTCGTCATGCCTCCATTTCTTATAGTTTTCTCCATTCAATGGCTCGATGGAGGAAAAAATCAGTTCAGTAGGGTTCACTGAATATGCATTTTACAGTTGTTAGAATGATCAAAATTTTCAGGAGGTAACAGAGTAAAAATGTAACACCTTTGGGCAAGAAATATTTACTGTAGAAACTTAATTCACGCATAGCTACTTAGTTCAATTTTAAACTCTCTTACAACTTAGGTCTTTGAACAAGAATTTGAACTTATTTAACATCTTTCCAAATACCATGCTCTAATTCATTAATCGAACCATTCACATGTTGTCTACTTTAGAAGAACTAATATGTATTTTATAATTGATGAATTACAATGTCATGCAATTATCATGCTGGAACAATATTATCATGAACCCATTTTGATGTAGTTTATGCAATCAATTCTCCCAAGAAATAATCACACGGTCTTTCTGAGATCCTTGTTTATTCTACAAACACACAAGAACACGGTGATGTACGGATATAGATTGGAATAATGGTAAAATACCAATCCAAGCGAGACTAAAATGGCTCTGTTATCAAATGTTAGATTATAACGGTTAGTCTGTTACGAGGATTACAAATAATACATTTATTTATTTATTGTTTTTTTTTTTTTTGAGAAACCTAGACGGTACGAGGAAAATTTTTATTGATAACGAAAAAATAAGTTACACCTAATCAGATGGGATATAAATCTTACCCCTTAGAAAACATAGACAACAAAAAGGAATACACGAAAAACAAAGAGATGACATAAACTTTACCCTTCTAGAAACAAAAACAAGAATGATACAAAGAAAAGAGAGGGGACATAAAACCTAACCCCTCTAAAACTAAACCTAAAAGTCTAAACCTGCAAAACAAGTTAAACAACATCATAAAGTTAGGAGAAAAAAAATAAAATAAAAAGTGAGACAAACCTAAATGTCAACATGCACATTAATTTGAAAAGCAGTAGCCAGACAAACCAACATAGCAGCATGAGCCGCCATCGGAAGAGAATCATGTCATGTTAAAGATGGAGAAGACGAGCCCATGATAACAAATATTTTCAGCAACAAGATTTCCTTCGCGATATATGTGAGAAACGTAGAAAGCATTTTCCGAATGCGATCCAAACAAATAAACTATTGTGTACGAAGAGGCCAACGAGGATCAAAATCATACAATTGAAGAGTATAAATAATACCAGAATTGTCACTTTCTGACCAAAGACAATGCTAACCCCGCTGATATGCAAACTCTAGAGCAATAATAATTGCTGATAACTTTGCAAAAAGAGAGTTGCAATGAAAAATCCACTGACAGAAACCTCTAAGAAAACGACCATGGCAATTCCTGAAAACTCATCAACAAGTATCATGACCGGAATTTCCTTTAGACAAACAATTTGTATTAAGCTTAACCCAAGGAAACCAAGGAGGAGACCAAAGGACAAGAAGAATAGTAGGTGCCTTGCGAGGGATAGGTCGGATCCCCAAAGAAGAAATGATCCGAGTGTCAAAACTCTGAGAGTAACCAGGAATAAATTTTCCACCATGAACAATCGCATAATTATTAGATATGCAAAGACGATGAAAATAGATTGGACGACCCAAAAAAAATAAACTTAGTTCATGCCTTCCAAACCCATAGATTGTGCAACTATTTGGAAAATTTCTTATGGACATAAACATCCCAAAAAATAGCCAAAGAATCTGAAAAGAGGCAAAGAGGTACCAAATTGACATGCTAACCACCTCCAAAGTTGCCTAGATATCCAACAGCCGAAGAAAAGATGAGCAGTAGATTTGTGACATTCCACATCGCCTAGGGGAGTGATCCTTATATGTATATTCCCATCCCTACCTAGCACGAGGCCTTTTGGTAGCTCACTGGCTTCGGGTTCCATCGGAACTCCGAAGTTAAGCGAGTAGTGCGCGAGAGCACTCCCATAATGGGTGACCCACTAGGAAGTTCTCGTGTTAGTTCCCAGAAACAAAACCGTGAGGGCATGGTCGGGGCCCAAAGCGGACAATATCGTGCTACGGTGGAGTCGGGCCCGGGATCTGACAAGATTCTTCAGAATTACGACATAAACAACAAATAGATGCCAAAGAAATACCATGTCGTTGTAGCGCAACCTCGGTAGGAAGTTTATCATGAAAAAGCCTCCAAACCAATATAGATAGTCGTGGCGGAATAAAATGTTGCCAGATAACCTTAGCCCAAGCACAATCACTATGTCTCCTTTGAATAAGGTGATAACCAGAAGAAAAATTAAACTTCCCATCAGGTGAGGGCTCCCAAATCAATTTGTCATCCTCAACATTTAAAGGCAAAGACATACGTAAAATCTGTTGAGCCATAGAAACGAATAAATTAATAAAATAATCTGGCAAATACCAACTTTGTGCTTCAATAACATCTGAAACCTGCGGAAGAACTTTAGGAGAAATGACCAAAGATAAAGAAGGGCTGATAAAAAGATGGAGAAGACAAGCCCATGTTAACATCTGAAACCCGAGGAAGAACCTTAGGATTACAAATAATACAAGGAGTTCTTTGTGATCATACATATATACAAGTACGCACGTTGTCTTACTGAAGAGACACCAGCATAAATATTAGAGATTGTAAGGTTATGCACAATTAGTGTTTCTACTGAAATACATGTACCTGAAGATACCATTGGAGTTGGGATGAATGCACAGGGAAACACACGAGAGAGGCTTTCTACTCACGCAGTGCCTTATACTCAATACTAGTGATAGGTGTAGTGATCAAGTGAATGCATAAGCTTGTGTGAGAGGTCTAGTGATCAAGTGACCGTATAAGCTTGTGAACAGGAACGTCCCTTTAGCATATTCCTAACTGAATTCCAGCTATCAGTTAGTGCCTTAATAATCTACACGACTAACAGGAAATCAGTTCTTCCACACGGTTCTTATCATGATCTGAGAGAGTCCAAATAGAAACCTAAAAAATCAGTACATTCTTTGAAATTTGAGGAAACGTGGTTTTAATTTGATTCCAGAAGACGCTGAAACATAAATCAGTAATAATATTATACAAACCCTCTCATAATTCCTATAGCTACAGCTCTGCATTATTCCACATCTGCTAACTCAAGATAACTCAGCATAAAAAGAGCAGAGTTCACAAGCTGAACGTCGCTTAGAAACCTCTTCAAGCTTAATCAACCTCTTCAATCTTAGGTCCGGCTCCTGATCCACCACCAGAGCTAGCGTTTCCACCTCCAGGCATCTGAGCACCACCGCCCATCGGCACATCCCCACCAGCACCTTGATACATTTTGGCAATAATCGGGTTGCACAATCCCTCCAACTCCTTTTGCTTATCCTCAAATTCCTCCACCTCGGCCAACTGGTTCCGGTCTAGCCACTCGATTGCCTCGTCAATGGCCTTCTCAATCTTTTGCTTGTCTGCAGGATCTAATTTTCCAGTGATCTTCTCATCCTTGATGGCGTTCCGTATGTTGTATGCGTAATTCTCGAGGGAGTTCTTGGCATCTACCTTCTTCTTCACCTCCTCATCTTCAGCCTTGTACCTCTCTGCCTCCTGCACCATTCTCTCAATCTCTTCCTTGCTCAATCTTCCCTTGTCGTTGGTAATGGTGATCTTGTTCTTCACTCCAGCAGTCTTGTCTTCCGCCGACACATTCAAGATACCATTTGCATCAATGTCAAAGCAGACATTGATCTGAGGGACACCTCTTGGCGCCGGAGGAATGCCCGTGAGTTCAAATTTACCGAGGAGGTTGTTGTCCTTGGTTCTAGCCCTCTCTCCTTCATACACCTGAATTAACACTCCTGGCTGGTTGTCGGAGTAGGTAGAGAAGATCTGCTCCTTCTTGGTAGGAATGGTGGTGTTTCTCGGAATCAAGACCGTCATGACACCACCTGCAGTCTCAAGACCGAGGCTGAGAGGAGTGACGTCGAGAAGCAACAAATCTTGGACCTTCTCATTCCCTTCGCCGGTTAGAATTGCAGCTTGAACAGCAGCACCATAAGCAACGGCCTCGTCAGGGTTTATGCTCTTGCACAATTCCTTGCCATTGAAGAAATCTTGCAAAAGCTGCTGAACTTTAGGAATTCTCGTCGACCCACCAACCAAAACAACCTCATCAACCCGACTCTTGTCGATTTTGGAATCCCTCAAACACTTCTCAACAGGGTCCATACACTTCCTAAACAAATCCATATTCATCTCTTCAAATCTCGCCCTAGTAATTGTAGAATAGAAATCAATACCTTCGTAGAGCGAATCAATCTCAATGGTGGTCTGAGCGGTGGAAGACAGAGTCCTTTTCGCCCTCTCGCACGCAGTCCTCAACCTCCTCAAAGCTCTGGCGTTGCTACTAATATCCTTCTTGTGCTTTCTCTTAAACTCTGCCACAAAGTGATTGACAAGCCTGTTGTCAAAATCCTCACCACCAAGATGAGTATCACCAGCAGTAGCCTTCACTTCGAAGATCCCCTCTTCAATTGTGAGCAAGGAAACATCGAAAGTCCCGCCACCGAGATCAAAAATAAGAACATTCTTCTCGCCACTCCGAGATCCCTTCTTGTCAAGACCGTAAGCAATGGCAGCAGCAGTAGGCTCGTTGATAATCCTCATCACATTGAGCCCGGCAATGGAGCCCGCGTCCTTTGTGGCCTGCCTCTGCGAGTCATTGAAGTAAGCAGGTACAGTGACCACAGCATTGTTGCAAGGGTGACCCAAATAAGCCTCGGCAATCTCCCTCATCTTAGTCAGCACCATTGACGATATCTCTTCCGGCGCAAACTGCTTCTCTTCGCCTTTGTAATTTACCACAATCATGGGCTTGTCGCCAGGACCAGCAACGACCTTGAAAGGCCAGTGCTTCATGTCGCTCTGGACAGAAGGGTCGGAGAACCGCCTGCCGATGAGTCTCTTGGCGTCGAAAACGGTGTTTTGGGGGTTCATAGCGACCTGGTTCTTGGCTGCATCGCCGATCAAACGCTCCGTGTCGGTGAAGGCGACATAGGATGGGGTGGTCCTGTTTCCCTGGTCATTGGCTATGATCTCAACGCGGTCGTTCTGCCACACCCCGACGCAGCTGTAGGTGGTGCCGAGGTCGATGCCGATGGCCTTGCCTTGCGTCTTTGCAGCCATGGACAACAAATCAGTGAGAAACTATTGAATAACTGGTTTATGAAAACAACGAAAAAGGAAGCAAAATCTGGTTGCTCTTGAAATTTGAATTTTGTGGTTGTCTGGTATGCTTTTGGTTTGACGGTGAGGCAGGGTTTGGGGGTTCAAATTTATATGGGTGAGTAGGGTTCGTGGAGGGCTTCATGGGAGAGGAAGAGAAGGTGGTGGAAGGGACTGGGAGGTTGTCAGAAAAATCAGTGGGAGATGTCGAACCGCCGAAGGTCACACCAGAGACTTCTGGAGAGTGGTTCAACTCTGAGTTGGCTTGTTTGCTTTTTCCACATATGTATGATCCAATTAAAATAAAACACGCAGCCGTTCTGTTTTGAATGGTAACTTTGGATTTTGTCTTCTTCTATATGATTTATTTGAAAAAGAGTACCGTTATTTATACTATATTTTTATACTATTTAGGCGGCATTTGATGTAGACAGCTACATCATTTGAATTAATTAAATTTTTTAATTTAGTTCATTATTTAATAAATTAATAATTAAGAAAAAACTAGTTAATTAAATGATGATTATGGTATACGAAGAGTCTTTCTCCTTCATTTTCTTGAATTTTGTAAATTTTTCAAATGATATACTTAAGAGTAGATTGTATATAGGTATATTTACATCCTCAAATAATGACCTCAAAAAATGCTCTGTCAGATGTCAATGTGCTCAGCTTCAAAACGAAAAAAAAAAAAAATTAAATTAATCACAAAATTAAATTGCTTTAAGGGACATAAACTTAAGAACACAAAAAATAAAAACATTTCGAAATCATATATTCTTAATCATATATCAGAATTAAATTCAACCATTTTTATCATTTTTGCCAAAGATCAAACCTTTTTTTTATCAACATTTCTTTCCCTTTTGATTATTATGGGACAATGAATCCTTTCTTTTGAATAAATAGAATCAAATGGATTCATATTGGTACGACATGACCTGTTAACAAAGGTTAATTTCGATCCATCCGAACATTCATTTTCAGGATATACGAAGTATGAGATTTCAGTAAGTTGATTATTTTGAAATCTTTAATCCATTTTGATCCACGCCCACTTGTACTTTCTTTATTTCTTTACCTTTTGCAGAGATGTTTGTTTGGAATATTGGTGCAGCCCAAACATGACTCTCTGAATCCAATTCCTAGAATTAGTTTTGTCCAAACCAGTTTTGTGTAGAAAATGCAGCCTAGTAGAGTGAGGGGGTACTTTAAGTTGTTAATTTTTTAACACAAGTATGTCACCATTTGTACAATGACACCAATCTCTCCTCCGAAGGAAGTGTCTTCCTCCATTAATCTCCACTCCTACTAACTGAACAAAAAAAAAAAAAAAAAAAAAAATCTATGTCCTCAAATCCATAATTTGACTTTGAAAAAGCATAATTACATTTAAACTTCTCAAAATATTACTGGTGTCTCACATAATTCCTTAAAAGTCAAATTATCACTTAACCTCTTGAATCTGAACTCATCAATGTTGGATGCTGAGAAACAAGTGGCGATCTTAAAATGTACAAGAAATTGGTGGTACAAAAACAGAGGTATTTTGAAATACCTCATTTGGTGCAGAAAGGTCCTTGTCGTTGTTACACATTCATCGCCACCAAGCTTCGAACCCTATCCTTGTAGGTACCACCCATGCGCAAAAGCACATAACCACAAGGCTAGGAAGAAGCATGGTGCCCACTCTTGAAAAACAAACAATTTATTATCATCAAACATACTTGAACGGTTTGGATTTGGAATAGGGTGGTGCTATTAACACAATCATTCTTACATCTTACATAGGCTTTGTTAATTTTGTTATTTGATTATCTTCAATTTATTTGATGATGTGAACTGCCGACAATGGCAGGCGACTAAGGGACTAGAATGGTCCCTGCGCCATCTTGCCTTTTTTTGTCACATCCTAGTCTCGGTTCCGCCGTAGTATGATATTGTCCGCTCTAGGCTTACCATTCCCTCACGATTTTGTTTCTGGGAACTCAGACGAGAACTTCCAGTGGGGTCACCCATCTTGGGAATGCTCTCACCCGAACTCTCTTAACTTCGGAGTTCCGATGGAATCTGAAGTCAGTGAGTCCCCAAAAGGCCTCGTGTTATAGGGAGGGAAGCATGTATGTATAAGGCACATTACGCCCTCTTTGTTGGTCAATGTGGGATGCTACATTTTTTTCTTCTTGCTACTATAAGAGATGTTGATGTTGCATATCAGTCTCATACCCTTAAAATTTAAGTGTTTTCTCAATCCAAACCCTTTCTGTTCCAAGCAATGCCTCATTTTTCTCTCCATCTCTTTTACTACGGTGCAATCTTCACTTGCCTTCCTCTTATTCTATCAACTTTTCTTTAGCTTTAACTTATGTATTTATTCTTTAATTTTGATTACTCTTTACCTCATATTAGGGTTTATGGGATTGTGTAATGTTTTTAGTTCTCTTCTCTCCATTGAATTTAGAGTTTTTCAATTTTTATACAAATTACTCCAATCTTGCATATTATGAGTTCACATTACCTATGTATATGAGAGGTTCTTCCGCACATAAAATTTTCTAGAACTCCGCCACTAACAGTCGATAGATCGTTAACTTTGTACTATACAATGTTGTTGACTGTCGAGTGATTGGGTCTCCCGCTCCACAACAATGGAGCAAAAGCTAATGGTCAATGGATGGAGTTAACACACTGAAACAGTATACAAGCTATAAATGAACTATGTACTGAAACAATAAACAAGGTATAAAGTATAATTTATACTATTCGTAAGAATTTAAAGTTTGTCAATCTCTTTTGAAATCACTAAGATGCAACTCGGAGGGGTTGGATGGTCAACCCAATTCTAATATATTCTTTTATAATTTGGGTTTGGGTTGGGTTTCATCTGGGTTTAGTAGGGTTTGGATTTTAATTGAGTCCGGATATTCTAGATGTGTTCGGATTCATCAACCTTATCAAGTCCAATCGTATAACTCCTTGTTTTGCATGATTTTCAAGTTTTGAACCAAACAACGTCAATATTAGTTAAAATTTCATTTGCACATCATCATCCGCACAAAAGTTAAAACAAACAACTTGGAGATTCTTTCTAATGTTTCAACCATGCAAATTTGAAATTAAATACAAGGCGTACACCAAAGAGTCAATCAAAGAAATGTAAAAGCAACACTATAATTCATTATCCATATGAAGATGGACTATAAAGAAGTACAGTCATTCCAAAACTTATACATAACTCATATACTATGCAGTGGGATGGTAACATGTGCATGGGTAAATTCGAGCTCAAAATCGAGTTGTGTTTGGGTTGACATGGGCGGGCAAGACATCAACTCAACTCAACCTAATAAATGATCAGGTTGAGGGAGGGGTTTTTCTTTATTCTAACCTACCCGATCGGTTTTAAAATCGAGTTGAGATTCGGGCTGACCCAACCCAAGTTGCACCCCAAAGAATCACCCATATTTTCCCTTTTGCTGCCATTACTTGCACTAAACAACATTTACATAAAATAAAATAAAAATAAATAAATAAATAAATAAATAAAAAGATAAACTAGTAATTTTCATTGATAGTGGGTATTAAAATTAAATAAAATTAATTCAAATCGAAACAAGAGTGTATTTCATTGGTTATTTTAGCACGTCGGGATTGAGTTTGGATCTTTCAACCCGTTAGCTTAATGATATGACATAACACATGTTAACACAAGTATGATAAACATGACCTATTTACCAAATAAACTATCAACCCTCGGGTGGTCCAAAGGAAGTTCGGGCTCGGTATAGGTTTTCTAGAATTTTGAATTGTTTAAAAAAAAATGTTTTATATTCACATATCACGCGGTAAAATAAAAATTAGAACTAAAAAAAATTGATGCTACAAACACTAAATTTGTGCATACATTCTTAAAAAAAAAAAAAAAAAAAAAAAAACAAAAAACAAAAAAAAGCGGACCAGTTGATGACTTCAATATGCAGTCCATTTTTTCGGAAGTCGAGAAGACTCATAGAGACATCGAACTCAGAACGTGCCTTATGGAATACTTCGTCCTCAACCATTTGGTCACCCCATGATGCATTAAATTCTAATATGAATTAATTATAAAATTAAAGGAAAACTAATGAAAAATGTTTGAAATCTTTGAGTTTTAACGATAAAGACAAAATAAAAGGTAAAACGAATAGTACCAAGATTAACTTTTTTGTGTAAAATGTGTTTTTTCGTTAAAGCAAACAATCTCGAGAACTTTTCGTTAAAGTTCTCTAAAATTAATTGGCGACACATTATATGAATATATTACGTATGCATAATAATAATAATAATAATAAAATTCTCTAAAATTAATTGGTGACATATTATATGAATATATTACGTATGCATAATAATAATAATAATAATAATAATAAACGATAATGCACAATTAGCTAATTAGCCCAAACGTGTTGATAAGCCCAATTCCCAATCCCTCCCAAACCCAAATCCAAATGTGGAAAGTTGCACATTGGTTCGATGTTTCCAGATCTCTCTGGTTCCTTCCTTCTTCCCTCTTTTCTTCTTCTATACTTCTACATACCTCTCGAAATTTCTTGCCCTCCTCCTTCGTACCGGACACCCAATGCCTGTATATATGCATTGCCATGGTCTCCCAGACAGACCATCAGGCAAACAACAACAGAAAAGCTTACTGCACCCATTCAACAACCCTAATCCTTCTTTTAAATTTTTTCCTGATTTCTTCTTTTCTTATTCATGGCTTCAAAGACGCAAGGCAAGGCCATCGGCATCGACCTCGGCACCACCTACAGCTGCGTCGGGGTGTGGCAGAACGATCGCGTTGAGATCATAGCCAATGACCAGGGAAACAGGACCACCCCTTCCTATGTCGCCTTCACCGACACGGAGCGTTTGATCGGCGATGCAGCCAAGAACCAAGTCGCTATGAACCCCCAAAACACCGTTTTCGACGCCAAGAGACTCATCGGCAGGCGGTTCTCCGACCCTTCTGTCCAGAGCGACATGAAGCACTGGCCTTTCAAGGTCGTTGCTGGTCCCGGCGACAAGCCCATGATTGTGGTAAATTACAAAGGCGAAGAGAAGCAGTTTGCGGCGGAAGAGATTTCGTCAATGGTGCTGACTAAGATGAGGGAGATTGCCGAGGCTTATTTGGGTCACCCTTGCAACAACGCTGTGGTCACTGTACCTGCTTACTTCAATGACTCGCAGCGGCAGGCCACAAAGGATGCTGGCTCCATTGCCGGGCTCAATGTGATGAGGATTATCAACGAGCCTACTGCTGCTGCCATTGCTTACGGTCTTGACAAGAAGGGATCCAGTACTGGCGAGAAGAATGTTCTTATTTTCGATCTTGGTGGCGGGACTTTTGATGTTTCTTTGCTCACAATTGAGGAGGGGATCTTCGAAGTGAAGGCTACTGCTGGTGACACTCATCTTGGTGGTGAGGATTTTGACAACAGGCTTGTTAATCACTTTGTGCAGGAGTTTAAGAGAAAGCACAAGAAGGATATTAGTAGCAACGCCAGAGCTTTGAGGAGGTTGAGGACTGCGTGCGAGAGGGCGAAAAGGACTTTGTCTTCCACCGCCCAGACCACCATTGAGATCGATTCGCTCTACGAAGGTATTGATTTCTATTCTACAATTACTAGGGCGAGATTTGAAGAGATGAATATGGATTTGTTTAGGAAGTGTATGGAACCTGTTGAAAAGTGTTTGAGGGATTCCAAAATCGACAAGAGTCGAGTTGATGAGGTTGTTTTGGTTGGTGGGTCGACGAGAATTCCCAAAGTTCAGCAGCTTTTGCAAGATTTCTTCAATGGCAAGGAATTGTGCAAGAGCATAAACCCTGACGAAGCCGTGGCTTATGGTGCTGCTGTTCAAGCTGCAATTTTAAGCGGCGAAGGAAATGAGAAGGTCCAAGATCTGTTGCTTCTTGATGTCACTCCTCTCAGCCTCGGTCTTGAGACTGCAGGTGGTGTGATGACCGTCTTGATTCCGAGAAACACAACCATTCCTACCAAGAAGGAGCAGATCTTCTCTACCTACTCCGACAACCAGCCAGGAGTGTTAATTCAGGTGTATGAAGGGGAGAGGGCTAGAACCAAGGACAACAACCTCCTTGGCAAGTTTGAACTCACGGGCATTCCCCCGGCGCCAAGAGGCGTCCCTCAGATCAATGTCTGCTTTGACATTGATGCAAATGGTATCTTGAATGTGTCGGCGGAAGACAAGACTGCTGGAGTGAAGAACAAGATCACTATTACCAACGACAAGGGAAGACTGAGCAAGGAAGAGATTGAGAGAATGGTGCAGGAGGCAGAGAGGTACAAGGCTGAAGATGAGGAGGTTAAGAAGAAGGTGGATGCCAAGAACTCGCTTGAGAACTACGCATACAACATGCGGAACACCGTCAAAGATGAGCAGATTGCTGGAAAATTAGACCCTGCAGACAAGCAGAAGATTGAGAAGGCCATTGACGAGGCAATCGAGTGGCTAGACCGGAACCAGTTGGCGGAGGTGGAGGAATTTGAGGACAAGCAGAAGGAGTTGGAGGGATTGTGCAACCCGATCATTGCCAAAATGTATCAGGGTCCTGGAGGAAATGTGCCGATGGGCGGTGGTGCTCAGATGCCTGGTAGCGGATTTGGAAACACTACGTCCGGTGGCGGATCAGGAGCCGGGCCTACGATTGAGGAAGTTGACTAAAATTGAGGGTTTTGGTTTAGTCGGTTTTCTTCTCTGTTTGTGATTCTGCTTGAATAATTGTTTACAAATATGCAGTGTTTTTGTTAATGTCCTAGATTTAAAATGATGTAAACTTTCTTTTCCTGGCATATTATGTTTATTGCTTGATTAGTTGTGTGGTGCAATGGTTGCTTGGTCTCATCTAACACTTTCATTTGCTTGCTACATGTTCATTAGGATTTAGGGTTTATGGTGGTCTGTTAAAGCCACTCATTTGTGGTGGTTCCACTGCCAAATGTTCTAAGAGGTACCCACGTAATTTGCTCCATCATAAAATGCACTAACATGTGGGATTTGGGTCCCATCCAAAGAGAATCTTAGGGATCTTATTCGTTCATTTTACGTCATGCGATTAGAAATCATTTGGACATTTTTATTTAAATTTATACACAACAGCATTTAACAAAAGCTGACCGAATGATGTACGATGAACTAATAGGATGTGAGGATCTCTAACATCCTTGTAAAACGAGGATCTGGAGAGGATCCTTATCCCTAAGATGTGTACCTACTTAAATCGAACCAGAATGTAGTGCCATTGGTGCATTGTCTGTTCTATCATTTCACAAGCGAGATGCCGGAAGCCACTCCAAACAGTATATTTTCGGGGAGATGATATGATTGTGGAAATGGCCGCACTCACACACTTTTTAGTTGACATTTGACAATGAGTGAACATAAACCTTCAGGACTTAAAGCCTTCGCATCTTATCATTTATGTTGACAAATGTGTAAGTTGTGTGATGACGAGGAGTGGGCGTAGGAGACTCGGTTGGAGGCCGCGTGACTGAGCACATCATGTATTCCTTCCTTATCATTGTGTTTTTAATTGCTTCCTTTTCCCGCGGTTTTCACACACTGTTCATCATGTTTTGCATTATGTCCCTAATATTACAACATTTGTATGCATTAGAGCTGCAATTTGCTATTTGATCATCACGTCTTCAAGACGAGATGATGATCATCATGTTGAATAAGAAGAGTATCCAAGATAACTCTAATGATCCTAAGAAGAAGAAAAATAGAGCACACTCTTAAAGAAAGCTCACAAAACAAACTAATTAGCAAAGCTTTTCTTATTTAGCTCTAGGCTTTGTTTTTCCTTGGATGATTTACAATGCTTGGGGACTTGGGTATTTATAGCAAACCAAATGAAAGCTACACCACACACTTAATTAAACTAAGATTATTTGCTACCACACAAAACTCATTAATTGCACCTAATTTTTTCCACTCAACCATACCTAACATTTATTCTACCTAACATTGATTCTCAACACTCCCCCTCAATGTTAGCTCTCATTCTTTGCACTGTGCTGAGCAGACAGCGAAAAATTTCGAGCTTGCCTGTACTTAAACTTTTTGTGAACAAGTCCGCAACTTGATCATTCGTCTTGACCTGTCTCATCTCAATCTCTTCTTGTAGAACCTTTTCTCTGATAAAGTGGTAGTGCACTTCCACATGTTTAGTTCTTGCATGAAAGACTGGATTTTCCCCCAAGCAAATGGCCGATTGGTTATCACAGTACAATGGTACTGGATAATCTACTGGTTGATGTAGATCACTCATCAACTGTACCAGCCATGCATTCTCTTGAGCTGCCATTGCTGCAGCTCTATACTCTGCTTCTGTGGTTGACAAAGATACTGTTGGCTGTCTCTTGCTACACCAAGAGATGGTTCCTGTGACATCCCACATCGCCCAGGGGAATGATCCTTATATGTATATTCTCATCCCTACCTAGCACGAGGCCTTTTGTGGGTCGAAACTGCAGACACGTAAGCCCACAAGAACAAAACCGTGAGGGCCCTTGGGCCCAGAGCGGACAATATCGCGAGAGGTGGAGGCTGGGGTGCCATAATTTGGTATCAGAGCCTAACCCTGGTCGTGTGTGCCGACGAGGACGTCGGGCCCTTAAGGGGGGTGGATTGTGACATCCCACATCGCCCAGGGGAATGATCCTTATATGTATATTCTCATCCCTACCTAGCACGAGGCCTTTTGTGGGTCGAAACTGCAGACACGTAAGCCCACAAGAACAAAACCGTGAGGGCCCTTGGGCCCAGAGCGGACAATATCGCGAGAGGTGGAGGCTGGGGTGCCATAGTTCCAGAACCAAGCTTAAACACATACCCAGTTGTTGATCTCCTGGTGTCATGATCTCCCGCATAGTCAGCATCACAGTAACCAACTAACTTGCAGTCTTCACCTTTCTTGTACAAAAGACCATAGTCAATTGTACTCTTCACATATCTTAGTATTCGTCGAACTGCTTCCAAATGAGGCTTCTTTGGATTTTGCATGTACCGACTCATCACACCAACTGCATAAGAAATGTCAGGTCGAGTCAAGGTTAAGTAGATCAGACTACCTACCAATTGTCGATACATTGTCGCATCTTCCAAATCTTTTCCTTCATGTGCACACATTTTGGCGTTTGGTTCCATCGGTGTCAAAATTGGCTTGCATTCGAGCATCCCAAACTTCTTCAATAAATCTTTAGAATATTTTTGCTGACAGAGAAATATTCCTTCTTGTGTGCGATCAATCTCTAGACCAAGGAAGTGCTTGAGTTGGCCAAGTTCCTTTATCTGGAAACAGACTGATAAATTCTCCTTCGTCCGAAGAATTTCTGCCTCATCATCACCGGTTATGATCAAGTCATCCACATACACTAGCACGATAGCTAGCTTTCCTTCATTGGTTTTGACAAACAAGCTGGAATCTGCAGGTGTTACTGAATAACCACTTTGTGTTAGAAACTCTGCAATCTTACCGTACCACGCTCTTGGTGCTTGTTTCAAACCGTAGAGTGCTTTCCTTAACTTGCACACGTACTCAGGATGAGCTTCGCTTTTAAAGCCCATTGGCTGCATCATGTAGATCTCCCGATCTAACTCTCCATGTGATGCGTGATTTAAACGCACACAAACTAAACCCTATTTGTGACAATTGTAGTAATGATGTAAGTAGGGATCGTTCTAACCGGGGATTAACTAGGGATGCTAAACACTTGACTCAATTAAATAAAACTAACTTTTAAAACACTAAGACAAGCTAAAAGACTCAAAACAAGTTCAAAAGACTCCAAATACTTAAAAACATAAAATAAGACAAATCAAATGATTAAGACTTAACAAAATAGGGGGGGGATTGTGGTTGGACGAGATTAAACTAAACGGACAGATTATAATTTAAAACAGATAGTAAAGATGAATGTGATGAAAATATGGATGATGGAATAGCTAAGGGGTTTTTCTCCACACATATTACACTTGCATACAAGATTGATTTTCGGTTGGTCTTT